>NW_019211456.1:14363485-14612189 GCF_002443255.2 Varroa destructor
ATATAGGTAATTTCTTTCGTTAAGTAAGAAGATAGTAAAAGAGTTGATAGGTAAAACCGCTGGGACGTTTCCTTTGATACCCATTGCAGGGCCCCCTGAAAATGCAAGAGGATGGTGAGGAGAAAAAAGAAGAAACTAACATGTCCCGACGACCTCGAACCCCCAACGGTTTACAGCCGGAAACACCAGAAATACACGGAGTACGTATCTGATTTAGTTACAAAAAATCCTTATAAGCTTTTAAGTTGTCAAATGTTTGCAATTTTAATTCAAATGGTTTGACCTAAATAGATGTAAGAGCTACACGGTAGCAGAAATGAAAGAACAACTTTTAAATTGAAGAAACTGCTCTCCGTACTTTCCGGTAAGGTCAACACTTCTACTTACCAAAACCGTTACCAAATAGCTCTACTTTGAAAATTTAAATAAATGAAACAAGCAGATTATAAGCTGTGATTATATTCTTCAATTTGACTGATTGTCACACATCGATATACACCTCTATTTTACATTCAGGAACTGCTCGCGGCGAATCAAGAATCTCCAATTGATAAGAACCAGGGTCCACCGTTAGAAGCGAATCAACAGGAGAACTACAAAAAAATCCAACAGATTCTTCTACGCCTTACCAACCTCTGTTACCAGGAATCAGGGTCGAATGTCAACAAGAAAAAGCATGAGCAAAGACTGCTCCGGTGAGCGACCTCTATCAAAAAGCCACAATGGGTTCGACTATTATACAAGTCTATGAATATCCCAGGCAATTTCGAATTGCCAACAATATAGATCACTGTTTGTTTTTCACCACACGGCATTATAATACGTGAGCGAAGCTTTCCAATTCGGGTTAATTTTAAAAATGATGTCGGGGGTCAAGCAGGCCAGGATATTCCAAACATACGCTGCTTAGGAGTGCCCAGAGTTTCAAATATGGCCGGATGTTCTAACTGTATATCACATCTATACATTTCCATTCTAGGAACATGGACGCCCAAGCAGCTGTGTTGGATCTTTTGGCAATTCCGTTCGAGAAAAAGGAAGATGTGAGAATGGTAGAACTCATGCGACTGGCGCATAACTTCCTTCAACATTTTTGCCGAGGAAATCACCATAACCAACAATTGCTGCACAAACGGCTTGACCTATTTCTGAACCCTGGAGTATGTTTCTTTCGTGACAATGTTATGTATGAGCTTGGCAGCGCTGCTTAGAACTAATCTCACGAGCGTTTCTTAACGTACGAAGTCGATCGAATGAAGACATTGACTACGATCCTCCGCGCATATATACTAGTTCAATGTCTACCTATTCGGAACGCCAAAAAACATCCGGCTACAGGATGGTTGGATGCCAGTAAATTACTGTATCCTCCCAATAAACATATCCATATCAAAGAATTTTTAATGATGGTCAACAGCTTCAACATTGCAATTTGGTTTAATAGTAGCATAATTTTACTTCATCTGATTTTTATTAATGAGATATTGAAAAAACTAACGGTTAACTACGGTAATCTCGTTACGTGATACCATTCTTTCAGTTACTGGAAGCTCAGACCATGTGCGCCATATTTAAAGACAATATGGCGCTTTGTAATGATGTGACAGAGCGGGTAGTTCAACACTTCGTGCACCTCATTGAAACACATGGCAAACACGTTCAGTATTTGAAATTTTTGCAAACGATTGTCAAAGCTGAGGGGACGTACAACCGCAAGTGCCAAGACATGGTCATGCAAGAGGTAAGAAGATTGCATTACTTAACTTTCAAGTAGCGAAGCAGCCTTCCCTGAACTGCTCTGTTCGTTACCTTAAAATGTGACCGAATATGGATGAAGCAGAGTATAAACGGGCTGGTTAGTGAGTTTAATTTATACCTAATCGCTACGCGTGCGGAATAAATTTCACATGTGAAGCGTCGATTTACTGTTGTTCTTCAACAGCTAGTGAATGCGGGGGACGAGGCTCTCATCTTTTACAATGATAAGTCTTCGTTTCGCCAACTGGTCGCAATGATGAATGACAAGTCAGTGCGGTACGACGACGGTGGCATGCTTCGCTACCACATACAACTGGTAAAGTTGTTGGCTGCATGCACCGAAGGTAAGTGGGACTCGCCATCATAAATAATTGCTAGGAAATTACGCTGGTTAGTAGACTTTACCTCTGGGCCGTATTTAAACTATTTATGGCCTATGTTTATGGCTTACATATTGATAACTATATAGCGCATCGGCTAAAAACTTCACGCGAAATGTTAGTTACTGTTCTAGGGTGTACTTTTATCGATGTCACACCTTGGAGTTGAATAGAATTGCAATAAATGAATGAAGACCATTGCTATCCTATACGTTCTGTTGTGTAGGCAAGAATGGCCAAACAGAAATCAGGTGCCTTTCGTTGTTATCGCTGGATGATATCGTACACGTGGTCACGCATCAATGCTGCCTTCCCGAAGTGAAGGAAGCATACATCAACTTCCTCTCCCATTGCTTCATCGACACTGAGGTTGAAATGAAAGAGATTTACACAAGTCACCATATTTGGACGCTGTTCGAAAATTTCCTTAAAGACATTGAGACAATCTCTGCTAAAACTTACAAGAAGTGAGTTTCTATTTGATTGCTTCTATCGTGTACACTAGCTTGTGCTTCGAGGTTATCCTTCAAGACGCAGAAATCATTCCTATCAGAGCTATTTATATAGTATTTGCAATGTACACCTGCTTGTTTTATGTTATCCGGTGTTTTTGACCTTTTGCTGGCAACATCACGTTACGGTAGTGACTTGAATAACGTTTGTCTTTTCATTTCGCTCTATTTCTCTCTGCAGTGACGACCCGCTCCTCGAGAACTACATTACATCGTCGGTGATGAATATTGTCACGACGTTCTTTAATTCTCCCTTCTCAGAGCAGTCTGCAGGGGTCAGGGTATAGATCTCTCGGATCTCATTTCCCTTAATAATTGTATTTAGCTCATCTGTAGTGATAATCGAACGCTAGAATTATTAAATTACAGTGGAACAGAATTATTGCACTTCAAGCTAACATGTTCTTGCATCGTAACTCATTGGCAGAATGACGAGGCTTTACGAGGCTAAACTACATCTACATAATTCTAAATCTGTTTGCAGACACACCAGACGATTTTCATCCAACTGATGCGCGCAGCTCACGATCTCACTCAGGCGGGATGGGTCAGCGTTCCACAGAAGATGAATATTGAAACCTGCATTAAGACGCTCTGGGATATCGGTAAGAAGATCCGTTTGTCGCATATTTAAAGCACCATCGTCATTAACATGTAATTTTAGTTTATTTTTTTCATGTGTGTTTAGCTGGGTCATCAGCAATAGGTGCTTGGCTATATGGTAACTTCTCATCAGAAATAAAGACAATTTATCTATAGTACATTTACACTGTTAACTAGTTTCGTACACTTACAGAATCATTATATTACCATAAAGGTAAATGTGACTTTTGATGGTCATTTGCATATTGCTTGGCGAGTTCAGCTAAAAAACGTAGCATCGCGGTCCCAGTGGATTTGGAATCGCAGGTAGCATCGCTATTCGATAAAACCGCAGCCGCGTCAAAGCAGGCGCGTGCTTGGGTGGCTCGTACACGAAAGGACGCTTCGCAACGTCCACCCAGCCCGCCAGTGTGTAGCAACAGCGCAAGCCTTGCGGGGGTTGCCAACAAAAGTTTCGATAGGTAAGAAACACGTACGGTAGTGCCGAAAAGTCTATGCAAATGGACGTTCAGTTTTTAGCGTGCGACACTGCGCAAGACATACATAATGGCAGCAGTAGTTTCTAAAATAGATTTTGTCTAAAATAGATAGCAGTCACACATCATTCAAATGTCGACTCCTGGTATCATTAGAAAATGCAGCAAAGTGTGAAAATTGTGTTGCACTTGTAAGATTTGAGGGAAATAGTTATGTTTCAGTTGTCGCAAACGAATTCGACATTGTATTATAAGGTTATCTGGTGGTTGAAATGTTTACCTATTTCACGTATAGCTGTTTTTCAACGTTTTGGAAGTAATGCGCAAAAAGTCAACGATTGGTATTGACAAGACACGTCTTCATTTCACGCTGCTTTCGGTGATGCCCACCCAGGTCGAAATCGCTGGACGAACAGGAGGGGGTTATCAGGTAAACTCATGATCTTTTGAACAACAAACGCCCAATAAGGGCGATGGTACGCAAGCGAGTGAAATCGCAATCGTAGCAAAACAGCCGTCACTTGACCTCATGCGGCATAAAGTTGTCGGTCCGTCCTGAAAAAGGATTTCGTGTGCTACGGTGACGTGTACCTGCTTCGGGCCTACATCGTCATACGATGCATGTGATTCGAATAAGTTGTCGCTTCGTCTTTCTACTATAAATAACCTCAATAAGTTACTGACAGTTCCAATGTCTATGCTACCTTCACAGGAGAACAAGCCCACCGACCTATAGTTCGAAGGCGACTCCGAGCGATCGCACGATCATAGAAGTCCTTCAGGTCGGTAATCATAAAAAAAAGTCCCAGATCATGTAGACTATATTCTTCGTAGCAAGGTCAATGAGGTGATTTTACGGACCTGCCATCAATAAGTTTTACACGAACAATTGGCGCATTAAATTTACTCTTTTTTTTCTATAATCTAATGGCTTTGCTGCTCCTCGTTAACAGGAAATCGTCGGCGTTTTGGAAGATCAGTTGCGACCTCTGGTTCAGAGCGAGTTGTCCGTTTTGGTCGATGTTCTCCACCATCCGGAGTTGCTATTCCCGGCGAACACAGACGCACGACGTAGGTACGTAAAAATAACAGCCGTACAGCAACTTCTACTGTCCTTTAGTAATCGTCTAGCAATAGTTAGTTCATTACGTTCTTCCCACATTTTATAGTTAGCCTGACATTTTCAACGACTGCTTTTCGGCTGGTGTTATTGCGGCGCTTATTGTTAACAGTGTGCCTGCGACAGACTGAACTGGCCATCGAAGGATCGCCAAGCTTATTGTCGGAACACCACTATTGTCACTTGCGACAATGTTGTTATCGTTGATATTAATAATCATGTTGGCGTGTTGTTCAGGTGCGGCTCCGGAGGCTTCATTTCAAGACTGATCCGGCACACGGAACGCCTTCTCGAAGAAAAGGAAGAGCAGCTCTGCGTGCGCGTACTACAAACGCTCAGGGAAATGATGTCGTCTCTCGACTCAGATTATGGAGACAAGGTAATCACCTAACAGGCGTAAACTGGATTAGTACATAAATCAATAAGAAAAGAATCATTCATGATTACTTTCTCGTTTGGAGCAGTTGACCACTGAGATTATATCTTGCCTGCACACGATCAAATCGGATCACAGATTGCACAAGATTAGTTTATCGTGCATGCTAGTTGGTAGTTATCTCGCTGTGATAATTCAGAAATACTGTGATTGATCGGACTAACGACTTTCACGCTGCCATGGATTGTCTGCAAATGGTGTCTGTAACACGCTCAAACGTAATATTATGACCACGTTATAGATCGACCAGAAGCTGCTGACACAAAGAGAGCTTCTCGACATTAAGCGGGTGAGATGAACGATTGGCAGATAATTGGCTTTAACTCCTGTTATGTTATGTGTGTAATTATTCACGGGGCAAATCGTTGCGCTGATTTGTTCGAAAAGTCGCGGGTCCATTTCCGTAGAAAACCGTCATAATATAGGAGAAGTTGCTGATTCCTTAAGACTGACATAGATATATATATATATATATATATATATGTATATATTCATGTAAATACAGGTGGAAATTTTTCCGTTTGGGAGGCCTAACTAGTGTGCTTAGATAAGCAATTAACATCCGATGACTAAATTATAACAATGGCATGTTTAATTTCAATTCAATCGTATTGATTTTGGTACTAGTAATCATATATTAATTGCATTATAACATGATTATAGATGTTTTCTGTGAATCAGCGTATTTTTTCCCCGCAAGGAGTGTTACTAATATATGCATACTTCGTGGGTCGTCTGCAACAGGGCGAACAGTTACGCGAGGCTCTTCTGGTTCGTTACTTCGGCAAACGACCTCTTACGGGAAGTGGAAAAGGCTCTAAAGGGGGTAAAGTCAGTGGGCCTGGAGACCGGGGAGGATCGTCAGGGAGCAGCGCCATCGGAGTAGCCAAAACGTCCCTGTCATTCGCTTCAAGGCCGCTCAGGTACAAAGACTGAAGAGAGATTCTGAAGATCTAAGATCACATATATTATTAATTAAATCCAGATATTTCGTTTCATAATGTATGTGAATTTGTTGACTATAGAAAGGAAGACGAATGTGAATGTATGAAATGAAAGACTGAAGACTGAAGACTGAATGAAGACAATCAGGCTGTAAAGAATGTTGTCATTGATTACAGTCGTACAGAGGTACAATGTCACCTGGACCACGAGGGCGCTTCTGACCTTGTTGTAGAGCTGATTATGAAAAACCCTTCACACAAAATCTTCATTGAGAGTGTCGAATTAGGCATTGCACTTTTGGAAGGCGGAAACAACGTGATACAACAATCTGTGCTGCAAAAGCTCATGTCAGGAAATTCTTCAGAGAAATTCTTCAAGGTCAGTTCTTTACGTCGGACCGTATCCGACGTTGGTAGTCGTTTGATGTTGGCTTTGATTTTACTCGCGCGTCTCATGAACACTTAGAAATCACACATTATAATCCTCACGCGTTTTTTTTATTATGTAGGTGTTTAATGAGAAATTCGCGAAGGCTCAACAGGAGATTAAAAATACGGTGATGGTATCCACCGTTGACGTACACAAAACGAACAATTCAACTACGAGTGGCAAAGATTCTAAAGGTGGAGTTGGTTCGTGTGTCGTGCTTGAATCTAACGTGCACATATTGTTAATCGATCGTAACTTCGTAATTTCGAATTAATTAGTAATTATTATTTTATTATTATAGTAATTATTATTAGTAATTAATGAGTAATTTCGAATCCAGCTGCAGTCACGCTGGCTGGCTATGCTAGCTAACGCTTATTTTCAAACAGCCATCTCATCCAGCTGAAGGTATGAAGATCGATTTAAATAGAAGTCATGTCGGTGTCTAAATGCAGGTGACAGAAAGAGCACTCCAGTGGCCATTTCCAATGGGAAAGTAGTGGTTAACGAAGAACTGAAACAAGAGTTAGAGGAGGCTGCACAGGATACATCGAAAGGATATCAACAAATTCGACAGAGCGGAGCCGTCGCTGGAGTAGGTGCTGCGGTTGACAACGACACGAACGCTTACGGTTAGTACCGCCGACCATATAATTAACGCTGTTGAGAACACTGTGATCCCTGTTATGCTTACAGACTTCTTTGGTGGTACGTTTTTTTGGTACGCTTCCACTATGGGAGAACATTTCATATTGAATTTATCCTCGTTCACTCTAGAAATTCAAATCTATTGATTTCGTGTATAGAAAAACAACATTGTTAAGCCAAAACATCACTCGTTCAATCAATCGTTTCCGCTCTATCGCATCCTCTCTCTCGCTATACTGTTGTAGTGCAAATGTCTCCAAGTGAAGAGCAGGCCGATGGAAAAGCTGGAATTGGTCAACGAGGCACTGGCGGTGTGGAGGATGAGCCCGCTCTGCACCCTTCAATAGCTGTCATGAAGCCAATTCTTCGTTTCTTACAGCTGCTGTGCGAAAATCACAATCAATCGTTACAAAATTACCTGCGTTCGCAGAGCAATAAACAAAACTTCAATCTGGTGAGTACTAATTAGGCACACTTTCTCCGTGCTGTTTCATACATCCTGCGGTGATTGCTAAAGTATTCCCTAGCATTTGTGTCTCAGTTGGTTAGATATTGAAGGCAAGCAGTTTGTGAACTTCAAGGGGTTACTATTACCTCTTCCGTGTTAATTTGAAAATATTGCTTTCATACTTCATATGCTCAACGCAAGGCACTTCACTTTTAAACGATATATACTGACTACGGTACTGCCAGTCTACATTTAGTTTATTGTATTAAATGTTGTTGATCCGTCTTTAAGGTAGCAGTGTCTAAACTGAGATTCTGAGAATTCTACCAAGTACTAATGGTTAAATAACCTATCCATATGGGCAGGTGTCGGAAACACTTATGTTCTTGGACTGTATTTGCGGCTCGACAACGGGCGGCCTTGGCCTTTTGGGATTATATATTAATGAGAGTAACGTTGCTCTCGTCAATCAGACGTTGGAGACACTCACCGAATACTGCCAGGGACCCTGTCATGACAACCAGGTTAACAACAATAAAAAAAACGGTGCTAACAGAAAAAAAAATGTATTATATTGTTCTAGTATATTCCTTAAGCGCCTTGCCGATAAAAGTATTTCTAGAAGTGTGACACTGACTGAAGCTGATTTTCTGCTCTGTTTTCTATTGCAGAACTGCATAGGAATGCATGAATCGAACGGCATCGACATTATCATTGCACTCATTCTGAATGACATTAATCCTCTGGGTAAGAAGCGTATGGATCTTGTTCTTGAGCTGAAGAACAATGCTTCCAAACTGCTTTTGGCTATTATGGAAAGTCGAGGAGCAGATTCGGAGAACGCTGAGCGTATACTCTACAACATGAGCCCAAAGCAACTGGTAGATGTGGCGTGTAACGCATATCATCAGGATGAAGAAGACGACCTCGAGGATTTTGACCTCGAGAGTGGCGCCGACGGGGACGGCGATGCTGTCACGGACGAGTTGGGAGTGTCACCAAAAGAGGTCGGACACAACATCTATATCCTCTGCCATCAACTGGCCCAGCACAATCGTGAGCTGGCAGCGCTACTCAAGCCCAATGAACAAGATCAGGACCCAAAAGTGTGTCAGGCACTGAAATACTACGCCAGCCACACAGCTCAAATCGAAATCGTACGCCAGGACCGTTCGATGGAACAAATTGTTTTCCCTGTTCCACAGTTATGCGAGTTCCTCACCCGTGAGACGAAAACGGCCGTCTACCATACTACCGAACGGGATGAGCAGGGCTCAAAGGTGTCGGACTTTTTCGATAAATCGGAAGAGCTTTTTAACGAAATGAAATGGCAGAAGAAGTTACGAAGCCAGTCGATGCTGTATTGGGTATCTCGTCACATGACAGTTTGGAGCACGATTTCATTCAATCTTGCAGTGCTAATCAATATCCTCGTCGCGATATTTTTCCCATTTTCAAAGGCGGCAGAACTGACGCCGCGAATGGCGGGCCCGAGCTGGCTACTGCTTCTAGTCACGTTCGCCTTGCTCCTTCTGGCGCCACGGACAGCGTCCGTGCGAGCATTTGCCGTGGCCCTCGTCATACGCCTCATGTATTCAATGGGGCTGTATCCGACGCTAATGCTACTGGGTGCCTGTAATGTAGCTTTTAGCGCCGTACACCTAGCGTCCATTATTGGCAACCACGGTACGTTAAGCAAGAGCGCCACCCAGATATTCTCCGATTTTGAACTACTTTATCACGTCGGCTATTTGGCCGTGTGTGTTTCGGGCCTGTGCGTCCACCCGCTACTCTATAGCGTACTGCTGCTCGACGTGGTCTATCAGGAGGAGACGCTTTTGAATGTGATAAAATCGGCGACGAGAAATGGCAGGTCAATCCTGCTCACGGCAGTTCTTGCACTTATTCTTGTCTATCTTTTCTCTATTGTCGCCTTCCTTTGGTTTCGCGATGACTTTCTGATCGAAGTGGATAACCCCCAAGACAACCACATGATGGGCTCACCGCTATCGACCGAGTCACAGCCGCCGTATCTAACCACACCACCTCCGTCAGTAGCACAGCAAGCTGCACAGGAATCAGCAACGATACGAGCTAACACTGCGGATAAAATCGAATCAGACTATTTACAGAATCTGCGCGCCGATACGAGTTTCTGTGTCCGACAACAGGCGAGTGAGCCGCCCGACTGTAGCATGAACATCACCCACACAATCATGTCCGCAATCCGGCGAGCACAGCAAGCAGATCGGATTCGATTCACTAGGGATTCAACAAGTTCGGATGAAGAGTCGCCAAAAGATGTTGACAGGGAAACGGCAGCGGTAGCCGAGCAAGAGGACGAGATGGTGAAGGAACGGGCCTGCGACACCCTCTTCATGTGTATTGTTACAACGCTGAATCATGGCCTTCGAAACGGCGGAGGAATTGGCGATGTCCTACGGCCGCCAAGCAGTCAAGAGCCACTCTACTTTTTCCGCGTCGTCTACGATCTGATGTTCTACTTTATTGTTATTGTTATAGTTCTAAACCTGATTTTTGGTGTTATCATCGACACATTCGCCGACCTACGTTCAGAGAAACAACAAAAAGAGGAGACGCTCAAGAACACCTGCTTCATTTGCGGTCTTGAAAGGGCAGCATTTGACAACAAGAGCGTTAGCTTCGAGGAGCACATCCGAGGCGAACATAATCTCTGGCAGTATCTTTATTATATTGTTCTTATTAAAGTGAAAGGTAAGAGCTTTTAATACTGTATTCGTTAAAGGATAGCTTCCATTGGCGTTCCGATTAGCTTAATAGAACAGCGCTCGATATTAGCCTGAATCAGTTAGTCACTTTATTCGAAACCGCCTCTGCTGTTAGAATTAAGCTAAGTTTGTCTCTGGTTAGATGAACCTTCTTAAAATGTTTTCTGCTATAAAATCGCCCTAGATCCCACCGAGTTCACCGGTCCTGAAAGCTATGTGGCACAGATGATCCGCGAAAGGAACCTAGATTGGTTCCCTCGTATGAGAGCCATGTCACTTGCAGCAGACGATGCTGAAACTGAACAAAACGAAATGCGAGCTATGCAAACTCAGCTAGACCACACTCAGAAGCTTCTTATGCAGGTTACTCAGCAGCTCAACGATGTCAAAGAACAGGTGAATTGAGTTCCTTTTTCGGATGAAAATCGTGGTAAGGTTTTGCTAAGTTCAATTGGAAATCTCAAAAAAGCTACAGGCTTTGAACACTATTAATAAACTAAAAAAAATCGATCGATAACTAGATAAGCGTTTTTGTCAACATAACAGCTTGGTACCTTCTCGTTATTATTAATTATACTAATCATGTTGAAGTCATCTAATTTTACGTACGCGTTCCAAGCGTTCACGTAACGCTGAGGCTTGCGCACTAGGCAAACGGAACGTAGTGTCAATGTTGAGTGAGTATCGTACGAGTGATGCGCGGTTAATTTTATTCATCAATAGGCCGACGCGTTATCAATTGTGGCAAAGGTACGATTGGGCCGTTATGGGCACTCAGCTAGACCATCCGCCAACGGTCTCAGGAAAACTATTCGGCCTACAAGAGCCCTTTGCACGCCAGATATACTCTGAAAATGGATACAGCGAAATACTCCGAATGGAATGATGTTTTTCGGGCGTAAGCCGATGGTTCTGTAACCAGGCATCCGTGGCTATTTCAAACCTAGAGTACATCTATTCGTTTGTGGGCCTTTTGCTAAACGTATTCCAAGGATGAGCTCCCAAATAATCGGCAAAGAGGGCTAGCGACGTGCGGCTTCGAAGATGATGACGCCCACTAAAACGTTATTGGATTGTATGGTTCAGTGGGTAATACGGTGATTGGTCTGATGCTGTACTAATTCATATCCGTGTGCGTATGGCTAATGTAGTCACGTCTGTACAAGGGCATGTGTTTGTTTTCGAAACTGTAAACGTATTTTTAAACTGGACTACAAACATTTTCTGAATGCTGCTACTGCCGCCGAACTTTGCTGCTAGCAACTCTAATGCCTTGTATCTTGAAATAGGACCTAAGGTCCTATTGTTGAACAACTCTAATTAGTCTGTTCTATTCTTGTGATTAGCGTTGCGATGGAAGTCTTCATGCATGATTGAATCCATAGCTTGAACGAGCTCGGATCATTTTTCTCGTTTCAAATGCTGGTAAAGCAAAGGTTTCAAGAGTTCAAATCGATTGTCACTGGCCAAATAATAAAGAGTAATCGTCAAATGCATGCATATTTGTTGTTGTTGTTGTTGTTGCTGCTGTTATGTTATGTGTGCCTTAACAAATAAAAATCTAACGTTTATTATTCCCGTCGTTTTTTCACGTTCAATCACATGGATGCAGCTATCCGAGAATCGCAAACAGCGCCAACGGCTAGGCCTGTTCAGCAGCCCTATTCGTGCACGACCACTCCCACTTAATCCAAATATAAGCGCTAATACCCTTCATTCATCGACTGTATCTGGTAACGTAATAAACTGACAATTAGCATCCGGCTTCACTTTAACACCGTTGATATCACCTTCAATAGGTATCATAGCACCTCAAAATGGCCAGATGATAAGTCCCACTGGGGCAGTTACCCCAAAACTCCGATCCGTGCGTATGAGTTCGCCGATGTCACCTACCGAGAAAATGTCATCACAAGGCAGTTGTTCAACAGCTGACGACTGCTCCAAGCACTATCGTAGAAGTTCTTGCGCAAGATTTCCTCTCGGCCTCGAAACGGCGACGATGCAACATGAACTTCAAGACGGAAACGGAGCCCTCTGGACTTTTGCGGCATTAGCAGTCCTCATACTCTATTACTCAGGCGCTTTATCATCATTTCGAACTCTATAAAAGAACAACGATGTCGAAAGGTTAAATAGGTATGAAGGTAGTGACGGGTTAATAAATTTACAGATAAACAAAATCGATTTATGTATGTTAAAACAGATGGTTATGCACATGCGGGAAGACGATGGATAAGGTATTGATTTAAATGATAAAAAAGCATAAGACGTGATCCCAATCTGGTAAGTAGGATATGGCACATACCGCAAGCGACAATATTTTCAAAAAGTAGCATTATTCCTTATTCTGAGCAATTTAAGTTGGCACGATCAGCAATTGTTACACGCCTTTAATGATGAGTATGCCGATAAAGGTGTGCTGGTGACGAGAATGCTTGCCATATTTAAAATGCAATGGTTTTCGAATATGCGGAAGCGGATAGGGTCGAGCCTGAGACGCGCCACTAGAGAAGAGACTAGTAACTTATTAAATGACGAAGATGACAACGCATGGTATCAAGTTGAATTGTTATAAAGATGGTATAGTTGCCGCAGTGATGGTGGAAGCGTGTTGCTTTGAAGGAGTGGTGCAATTGTACCTCACAACGAAGTCAAATTAGTGATATATAAGACACAGTTGAAGGATTTCAGGGTGAAAGAAACGAGGCAAGGGCGAAAAAAGTATGTTTGAAAACAGGGATTCTAATCAGACTAGTGTGACGGTGCTTATCGTCGATAAAAATCTGTCTTGTCGAAGTACGTAACGGTGGAAAGATACAATATGAAGTGAGCGAATCTATATTAATCGCGTGTATGCATCAGAGTCATCAAACCATCGGCGTGTATACAAACGCGTAAGATAGGAACAGGATAGGACAGCTGGGAAAGTACACCACATAACGCCGACGGAGTCATAAGCGTTGTCAGTCAAGGCCCTTGTGAAAGCTGGTACTTTGATCTTGATCTAGATAGAGCGATTGTGATCAGCAGAGTAATTACCCTCTAGCTGGAACACAGAACAACCATTCTGCGGCTGAAATGAATTAGAAACAACTCTTTTACCTATGAAGTGAACTCTAAGACAAACGAGTTCGTGCTGATTCATAGAGTCTCTAGACAAGCGAAAAGCTCGTTATTAGCTCGTCTAAAGCGACGTTAGATTTATTAGGTTACAGTATTTTAGTACGAAATTATAGTTATTGATAGTACGAAAATGATTGGTTTTCGTACATGTATCGATATTAAAAAACCTTCGCTTTGAATAGAACCACATATAGCGGGTCCTTTTCTGCTTTGAATAGAAAATTCAAAATACATCCAAGAAGGAAAAAACAATGGCAAATGCAGTTACTAGTATAGGAATCCAGCAACCTAGTATATGAATAGGAGCATAGAAAATGAGATCTAGAAATTTAAGTGGTGATTATTTGGTAATCAGTTGACACCCTAGGTACACCTGGTGAAAAGCAAGCCAGCAGGCATGCGTGAGTAAGTCGATCATGGAGACAAAGAAAAAACAATATCACGCATGAGGCCTTGGAATATAAGATTTGAAGATTGATTTGACATTATTTTAAACATTTATACGATTGTAATACTCGGCATGGAACTGGTACGGGAAAAACAAAGAGCGCAAAGCAAACAACACGACGAAAGGGAAATGCTTTCCATGGTTATCCTAATTATGCCTAATAACACATTAGAACAATTGCGACTACGTCCTAAGTTTTTGCGCTCGTTTTTCTTTCGTCCATTTTTCTGCACGAGTTCTTTATTTCGTTATAAAATTTGTTTATTTGAAAAAGATACACTTCGTTGTTTCCCTTTGCTAATCCATAGACGTTTATATGCTCGTGTAGCTACGAAAATGTTTTTTAGATAGTCGCATTTTCAGACAAATGATAGCTGATCTTATCACAAACAACTATATACATATATATGATTCGGTGCACACTTATATGCTAACATAATCTGTAGTAATATATAAGCTCTTAGTCGTTTCGAATTAATTATTAATACCCGAATAATATTTCCCGAAAATAGGTCACCTGGCCCGACCCGACCTGACCTGATCTAGAACCGTGAAGTGTAAGATGATGACGATCTAGACATCCGATAATGAAATGTACACCTAACGTTTTCGACGCAGAAAAAGGATTAGAACAATAATATAATTGTTCTTAGGCCCGGTCCTATTGGTAGTCTAGTTAGTATTCAAATAGGCCTAGACTGTTTTTCAGGCTATTGGATTGAGGAGGACCTATGGGAACGATTGATGACGAAGAGTCTTGCCGTTAATTTTTGCAGCTACCCTTTTCCACATCAGTTTGTTCACTGACATATCTGCAAACGACTTTCGCTTATATATATATATATATATATATATATACCGTGAGCAAATTACTGCAATTTATATACTTGAGCAAATGCACATTATCAAGCCATGAGCGTCGCAGGTCCCGTCATGGTTTGCTGTGGCAAAAAGCAAGACATGAGGTTCTTAAAAAATGGCTTAGTCAAGCATCGTGTGGCGCGCATAATGGTGATAAGATGAAATCTGCTGTCATGAGTTAATTTTTCCTTGTTACTATAGGATGTCGGTTGGTCCATTATTCATTTTGTAGTCATATAGTGAGTGCAATATAGAAACGCCACGGAATAGGTGTATCACATACTATACATGTAGTGAAGGGCAGAAAACAAGATCAAGTAATACTGATAACAATGAAGGACTTGTATATATATATAGAACTAGTTCCCGTTGCAATAAAGCGTTGAGATCTTATAAGGCAATATTGAAGTTCGCTTTCTATCATTTGTTGATATATTCGACTAGTGGTCAAAGATAGGGCCAACAGAAAACAGTGGGACATGAGTGGATTCCCTTAATTTAGTCACCGTATAGATCAGAGTAAATACGCTCTCGCGTCCGCATTTCAGGCTGGTAACAGCCCTAAAATAGGTAAACAATAGATTTAGCAAGACGCAGCGTGTTTGTTACATCTACTGGCTTACTAAATCAGTCTGTGAGAATTGGTACTCGATTGGTGCGCTGAACACTGTAACTTATGAACCTATACGGAATATATGCTAAGAAAAACTACGGCGAGATGTGATACGCAAAAAATTTTAGTTAATAGGGAGCTTCTATGATACTTTAAATAATAATAATAAAATTTTTCAAAGCACACTTGAATCGACTTTGCTAGAACAAGGTCTAGCTTATCCGCCTCTTTTTTGAGCGGTAGCGAAAGGTACCATTCGTCAATACTAGCTATTTTCTGATAGCTTTGTCTATCGCTTTAACGATATGTGACTAGAATACATTACGTAGGGTTTAAGACTCATAATTGAGCTAAGTAAGCATATTGGGTCACATATTCGAGCTGGACCCAGTTCGTTTATGTTTCATAATGGCTGTATCGACCAAATCCTTTCCAATCCAAATAGAGTCCTTTGCGTCTATTTTATATACTAATACAAATAAGTTTTGTTTTCCACGAACATGATCCATTTACTAATTTGTGTTATTTTTCATATTTTAAAAACTGATCAGCTAGAAAAAAAACGCAACTGCTAGAAGAGAATTCGTTCGTATGCAACGCGTAGCTTCATTCTCCTATATGCATGCAATTTAAGACGGTATGCCGTTACCTAACACTGCGCGCAATTGCTCTAAATGTACTGAACAGAAAAAAAAAAAAAAAAAAAAAAAATATATATATATATATATATATATATATATAGTAATCGACCGCTTAGTAAATCCTAAGTACGCCAGAAAGAACTGCCGTTCTTTCAATATTCTGGAAACGGATTAAATACGTTTCGATACGAACCAAGTTGTCGAACTTCTACTCGATTATGGAATTGTGAAAGAGATGCCTACATGTATAGAGACGTCTCTTTACAATAAAAAAAACTATAAATCTATGAATGTTTTTGGAAAGAGTGGATAGCAGAGGAATGCACACTGGGCCACATCTGGGACTTATCTTTTTTTGAGATAATTACTCTTGAGGGGATTGTTTATTAATTGTATATGTGTATGTTCGTGATAGCCTTAGTGGCAACGACAAGCCGTGACGTAAATGCTCCTCTTAAGTCCTTTTCTAGATTTGAACGCTGAGGTCGTCAAAAATTGATTGCTTTGATTTGCTGTCAAGGGACGTGTGTCCTATGGTAAATAGCCGAATGGTTCTATGGTATCTAATTTTCGATGTGGTCCGGAGCTTATACTCGACGGCGTATAGAGAAATTTAGTACGCGGTACTGCTATAAGATGCAGCTTTTTATTGAAGTGATTTTACTATGCCCACTTTTTTTTGTCGTCGATACCGCCTTTAGACAATTGTATTCTACCAAAACAGGCCGAACACATTGAGCCGCACGTTTACAGATACTTTTAAGATGCTTTTTGGTAAACGAGGTTTTCAGAGGGTAATATTATTTCTAATGACTTAATTTGTACTCACATAATGACATGTGTGTTTGTCCTCAATATCCCACTGTCAACTGCTTCTTGAGCCGAGCGCAATAAGGTACGTAGTGACCAATGCTCAAGAGGAATAGATTTCCGTCTACTGCCTAATGTTTTTAATCATATAAATGGGTCGACGATTAAGGCGCCACCTTATCTTGGTCTGGAATCTCGCAAAACCACTAGCGCGTATTTATAGACTTAAGGAAAAAGTGTTGGTATACTGGGCATTTAAGTAAGGTAATAAGCCTTCACCGACGTATTGCTTCTATCCTCCTTCGAGTCATCACTAAGACCTGATGTCAAAAATGTTGGTGATTAATCCGTTCAGCTTACTTTTTGCGGTATTTATCGAAACTTCGCATATAGATGTTTTACCTATTCGTTTCAGCATCGAGAAGCTTAACCATACACTTTTCAGTTTCACCTTACCTTAAATAGTCTTCGACTGTTTCTATGGCGATCTATGTAGTACGCAATACTGCTTGAAAGTGATCACGTCGATAAATTTCGCTTTTCTCGAGCGACAGAGATAAGATCATAAGGCTTATGAAACTGTTAGATTCGACCAAGAACTTTTCCATATCAACTATCATGCCGTATTTCGGTTACTGAAAATCAACATTAGTCTTCCTGGTAATCGCCATTTAAACGGAGCAACGATCTTGATGTCAGTCGTAGAAAGACCCGATGGTGTACGAAGGGGACTGCGTTGAATGACCATTGCCTTTTGGTTTGCTCTAAGCATTTGAGTGAGCGGAGTCCCTCTCCTGTGGAGCGGGTTAGACCGTTACTACGTCTATCAATGCGATGATCTTCTTTCCTTATAGCTTTAGCCAGCAGCGAAGACATACTGAGAGACCGACAGATAGAGAAGCCCACGAACTGATATTAGCAAAGCACTGTGCAAATTATGCCGCGTCACTACATATGGACGTATCGGACTGGATTAGGTAAGCATGCAAACGCTTTGATCATCTTGTTGATGCACCGATCGGCAGTGATGCTTGTTTCCCGATCAGTACCGTCTTGAAGCACATAGAATAAAATGCATTCACCCCGTATTTCGTATCGTGCATTAAGTCGTGCAGTTCTCTTTTTTGGCCTGTCTTAGCGTAACGATATTACCGTGACGTTACTATCGTACGGTAGTAGAGCCGTAGCAGTATTATAGCAGTGCATTTATATTAGCTACTGATCAAACAGGCGAAATCAAAGGACGAACTTAATTACTAATTGTCTCAATTAATAATATAGAGGAAAAGAAAAAGTGAAAGATCCTATCTACGCAGGAAAACGTAAACAATCATATAGACAATTACTTTTACAGATCGAAACGTTCTTTCGACTAATGAAATGTCAATCTGACGTTAATTGTTTATAGAGATAGTATAGAGGTCGTGCTTCAGTAAATCATTACGATAACTTAGCACTTAGCTCAACTACCGGGTGTGCATCGGCAAACAAACAGAAAGTGCGCTAGACTAGAAATACCTAGCTTCACGTGCTCGCATATATACACAGATTGAATTATGTATCTGTGGCGCCTGTACTTACGCGTCCAGAATTCGAAATTCGTTTTCTAGAAAATGGCTATATGTGTGGAAAATTCGGTAGAAGCAAAAATCTTTTGTTTGTAAGCAGATCTGCTAATCATATATAATGTTAAATTCCTCTCCTTTAATCTTATTTATTCGTTAATCTTAATTAAAATGCATCTATCAAGTGGAGACGAGATGTTACGAATGAATCTAACATTGTTGCCGATAGTGTTATTTACCAGTTTGAAAAAGGCTCAACAGCCGCTTGTACTATTATTGATGTTTTACCGTCTTGTTCCGTAGCGGTGTACGCAGAAACGACGGGAGTTGGGCTACATTTTATATAATCCAAGAAAACCAAACTAGTTTGAAATAATTGAACCACGAAGAAACAGTAGCATAATGCGCGAAGAAATCGACTAAAACAAGCTGGCACTTGCAAAAAATCAATACGTCACATGTGTCCTTTCGGCAAAAACGTGACCATAAGATCGACCTATCCGGACAGTCAGGACGCTGGGTAACACGGACCCCATTAGAATTTTTTTAGCGGTCACGAGAAGATCTCTACTTGACTGGCTGGTAACCAGGAATTTAAAGATTAAGCATTATACAGTTTTATTGACCATATGGTGGAGATAATAGTAATGATAAGTTTAAAAAGCACTTATGCGGCAACTCGGAACGCCCCGCTCGATTCATATATAGATCCTGAAGCATTGCATATATCTTTTTCTGGAAACTAGCGGGAATGAAATTCGACCAGAAAATTGTTTCAGGCGTTAGTTTTATGGCCTCACCGATAGACAGAGTGGTTTGTAATCATGCTATCTGCATCACGATTTTGTGCCAATATTCTACATCTGTTAAAAAAAACTTGTTTGTTGTTTAAAAGCGTCTTTCGAACGATGACGGAGGATCTACCCAGAATCGGATCCTTGGCGAGTCTAGATCCAAACAAGGCTTTCGTAAGTATATTTTTTAGCCTTCACATCTAACGCCATGGTATGTTTAGATTGTAACATAGCTCCGGTGATTAAATACAATTGTAAATTTTTTAATCAATTTAGATACAAATAAACGTATAACATTTCACTTAATTTACTTACTCTATTTAAAAATGTATTTTTTTTTTATAAGTCAGTAATTAGAGAGTAATTATATTTGAATAGTAATGTAGAATCTCGTAGCATGTAACATAGCGTGACATTGAATTTGTATTTTACTACTTTTTATTTGAAACGGTTATTTTGAGATCGATCGAATTGACGACGAAGTCAAAATACACAATTTTTTTGGCCAACAATCGTTGCTTTGATACCCTAATAAATTTACATCGGTCACTGTGTGACTGGAGCCAGCGGATCAGCGGGCCGTGCAGGTAGCACTCTTCATCGAAATTGATCTTTTTTGCTTGTTGCATAGAGAGTTTAGCCACTCGTAAGGCACGTTTGACTCGCCTGCTGGCAGGACTATCCTCAGCTGTAATCATCCAATTACGATAATTATCGTTACTATTATTTGTCTGTCAGCTTCATGGACGAAGAGTCGGTTATGATCATTCAGTGCAATCAGACACATTTCGCAAACAATGTGCTGGCAGTACTCTTGTTGCCAAAAACATATCTTGAAAATTTGCTTTGACGTTCTAATTTTTTACAAAATACATCTTTAGAGTGGCGAACTTCATCAAATCTTCACATCGGCTTTTGGGACCGGTATTACTTTTTGGCTTACGACCATTTTATCGCGAAGGTTAGTCAAGGATCATACGTTTTTTTTCGGAGCCGTCTAGCGTACTTTCAAAGATCGAACTTTGTCCTAACGTTCTCCGGTAGAAAGTTGCTCTAAGAGTGCTAGTCGTGAGACGTCCAAATAGCCGGCCCTAGTAAACAAAGCTAGAGCTACTGTGAGATATGAATATATAACGCAGCTAAAATTGTCTGCACAAACAGCATGTTTAATATAAAGACGTATATATAGGAGAGAGAGAAGTCAGAATGGAGACTTTCTACTTTTTACGGAGTTTTTTTAAAACAGTCGGCTGCAGTCTCGCAGATTAAATTGTAACTGAGCTATCCTGTTACAATGGAAAACCCTAAAGGTTTCGTTTCATCCGCTAAAGACAAAGTGGGCAGATGAAGGATCAAACTGAGTGAACGCATTTGAGGTCCCGTTGCTTTAAGGCATCATTTATTTTACGAAAATAAGCAATATTTGAATACTAGATGTGGTTAGCTCAGATCGTGTCAGCACACCTGTATCAGTATGCCTCGTGCTTTCTGTAGCTTCGGATGGCCAATCGCACGTTACTTCATTTAGTTAGAATTGAGGAGGATCCGGATTTGTCACTCTACGCCAAAACGGTCTCCGTGTTTTTCTTTAAGAACGGTTTGCTCGTCTTTAGGTAAACGCTCGTATCGGTGATGCAGCAGAGAAGCCTTGTTGGCTCTAAGGCGTCGTTGGCATTCTGGGTGCCTTTTCCGCTTTCGTCATTTGACGTCTAGCATTATGTTGTTCATATATGAAAGTCGGTGCCGGTCAGAATTTGACTAATATGAGAAACAGTTCCCGTTGACACCAAACCGGCGCGGGAGTATTTTACTGAGTCAATGAACGCTCGAACGCAATCCGCGCACATTTCGAGATGCCATAGGAGGTAATCTCAACATTCGAATAAGGCACCATCAGGTTGTCCGGGGTAGCGGTGCGAGCAGTTCAAGCACTGCTTTACCTATAGGCTATAGTTCATGCGAACAGTGCGCAGTAGCGGTGTTATACTTGTTTATGGTACGCTCGATGACTTCTAATGAGATGTAGCTTCTCCGGCCTTGGGATTAACGTACCTCGGGACGTGTCCTGACATCGAAAAGAAGCTCTCTTCTGTCATCTCCCTCAGTGGATTGACCAGGTGCAGCAGTCCAGTTGAATATGTTGCATTCAACACATGGTAGCTTGCTCGAGGCTAAACAAACATGGACGGAATAGTTCTACCCACGGCGTTAATGAAAAAACTTACTGTAAATAGTTTATATCGTTCCGCCGCAGCGTCCTATCCAGGTTGGTGAATGCGAGTGGCCGTCCAAATTTGCGGAGCTCGGTACACAGCTGCCACACCTGTCTCGTCGCAGTCGGTGTGGCTTGGGTCTTTTTCTATCGTGCGACCGCAAGATATTCGCGGAGCACTGCTTTACATTGTGCGTGTAAGAAATGGAAACTTTTACAAGATCCGTCGCTTCTATTCGACACAAGTTTGGGCTAATTTTCTTGCGGCAAAACAGTAAGAGCCTGCAGCTTTTGTTAGATTCAACTTAATGCAAGGGTACGGAACTCTAGGCTTTCCCGCGTATCGAAAAGCAAGTATACACAGCTCTTTAATAGTGAGTGCCTGTCAAATTTTGAAGCAGCAAGCACGCAGCAGATGAGCTAATTTTCCTGTTGAACGATGAACACGTTTGTTGTGAGCTACCGCAGAGGACTCACCGGTGTAGCTACTCTGCGTAAATTTTGCCTTTTTGGCGCGGTTTCTTCTCGTTGTTACAGTATTTTGACGAATTAAATCAACACTTTGACAAACGTCGTTATCTGTCAGCAGCATCATTTGGTAATTTACAGTTCTTACTAGCTGCGATTCACGTACGCGGCAAGGCATAAAGCAAAAATAGATAATAAATAAATTCAACAATAAGGCCGATATTTGAGTACTCTAAGGTTAAAGGCAGCGTAAGGCTTCACGTATTTCACTGAGCTAAGCAGCCAAAGGATACATGTCTCCAAAGGAGCTACTGCTCAGTGTTCGTCTCCCAGTAAGTCTTGCTCTTGACATGCGTGACACTGAGGGCAAAGTGACAGCGCTCTCAGCCAATCGAGCCTATCAGAGGTTGGATGTGAAGCACAGAATTCGCAGCGGATGCTGCATTTTACTTTGGCAGAGCATGCAAACTAAGGAAGACAGGCAAAAAAAAGTCTTCTGCTATCCTCTAAACTAATGAATCCATAAACAAAAAATCTATTCATGTAGTATGTTGAAGTGATTAGAAGATTAAGCAAATCTTTCGGTAGATCGAGGTTCACTCCAGCTAGGCTCCATTCCTGCTATTTTTGATAAAATTATTATAAACTGCGACAATAAAGAGAATTCTTATAAAGCCTAACTCGAAAAAGACCCCAATGGCAATGGTTCTCGTCTGTGCCTTCTCGAGAAAGGAGATACCGACCAAAAAGTCGAAAACGTCTATGTCAGTGCAAGGCAGATAGTATCTGAACTTAAATGAATGAAAGTAGACAACATGAATTTTCCGTAATCTACATGCAACTTCCAAGTTATACGTTGTTTCATACGAGGAACTTCCGGCATCGTAACTTGACTGCCTACAAGTATCATTGAAGCAAATCGTCTAGAAAAAAAGACGCAGTTTCACATTGTCTCTCCTCTCTTCGACCCCAATCGTCCTGTTTACTGTATTTTCCATATTGTCCTATTTACATATCCGAGTAAAGGCGATATGAATTGATATGAGCCGTAACTCTCACATAAACCACAGATTTTATCGTTGGACGTAGTAAATGCCAGAAAATACACCATTCGTTAGTGGACAAACGGTAGCTGTTATCCGTAATTTACTTAGAGGAGCCTAGCTGAAATATAGACGGCCAGATATATCTAGTTGAACCCGAACTGGCAGGTGTGGTCTGTGTCCGGAACCCGCCTGAGACAAATCAATTAGAACGTAATGAAGTTCCGAACGGAGATACTTTCTCAGAAGCAATTTGCATTCGGCTTTTCTAAACGAAGTTAGCTCAAGAATTATACGTTACTGTAAAAAGATACACGAATAAAGTTAAATTCATACTCACGATTTGAAAAGTTTTGCAAACACGATTTTGGAACCAGCGCCAACAAAGCGCAAACACAAATATCTTTTAGGAATCAAGCTTATGGGAAAACTTTAAAGCATCGTTTGTTTTCGAAATGGGTGGCCCACTGTAGGAATTAACTAGTTTTGTGAAGGTATATTATTGCTGTATTCCAACATATATTAACTGCTTACCATATCGCTTGAAACATACAGATTATTGAGCTTATCGTTGGGCTGTACTTCAACAACTACGTTAGTTGCAACAAAGTAATTATCGCGTTCTAAAAAAACAGACATTTAACAACGAGTTTTGCTTCTTACAAAAACAGCGTCCCGTCACGAACTGTCTTGACCAGGTATAAGACGTTCATTCACTGAGATTGTTTTAGTTGAACCCTTCCCAGCTGCTGCACGGAGACATAAACAATGAAAAATGATCAATAAAATTTTAGTCAAGAACGCCATGTATAATAATAAGGGATCGCTGATGCCTACCAGTGTTAATCTTCCATCTTAAATGCGGTTCCTAGCACTTTCCTCGTTTCGTCTACGATGCCAATGCAGGCGTACATAGTAGCATTAATACGTTCAATCTCTCCTGAAAATTTCCCCTTGCCAATACAGGGAACAATGGTTGAACTTATCCTAATCTGACCTCTATCTTATGCTGCCAAGCAGTGCCAACTATTGCTTTTTTAAGCGGTGTCTGCCTTTCGAAGCTGAATGGCGTTTCGATCTAAACGATATACAGCGCCAACTTCATAATTCGAATGCGTTTTTTTTTCTATGTTATAAGGGACAATATTCGGCTGGCTAACTTGTATGCGTCTATTGTCAACTTACGTTCACGATGTTACGTTATAGTTTCATGCTTCAATTCAATTCTGCTGTAACTTTTACATAATTATAATGCTTGGAGTAAGCCAAACGTATAGCTTGGGTGGTGAAGTGGAAAAATATTACTACCTAACAACTTTTTTTTTTCATTTTCACTCAGCCTTTTCGTGTATCGAATAGTACTACATATGAGATGCAGGACGTGACTTTTGATCATTGCAAAGCCTAAACATATTAGTCTACAAACAATAACGAACGTCTGACTGCAGACTTGCAATGAATCAGATAGAAGACACAGCTTTGAAATTACGATCCAGTTAAATCTATGGCGGAAAACTGACACAGTTAAGGTAAATAATATATACTACACGCGTCTTGCAATCCGACAGCATGAGTTAAAGAAACATTTATCGTTCTCAACGATTGTGCACGGTACACGACCTTTGCCCGTATCAGGTACCCCGTCGTTTGTCACGCAATAATGTGTCTGTATCTTATTGGAACTCTCTCATCTCATCCATGACAGCAGTGCGTCGTCATTGTAATTTATAATATCTGTATGTATGTATGTATGTATGTTTGTATGTATGTACAATGATGACGACAACACCACGCGTTGACGCAGGCCCATAAATCTGTAAAACTATTCAGACCACTCGAGCTACTTACCAATTGAGATAAGGCCCACCGTTCATTGACCCGACGAGAGAATGGACAATGCCCTTCATAATTTAGACACTCGAGATTTTAAATAGTATTTTATGTTCGTATATTATAGCTACGATCAGCATGTGGCGAAGTGTACGTTTGTGCTAATTATTATATTATAACACGCATAGATTCCGTGCATGCTACAGGTCGAACTCTCTCAGACCAGCGCTTACCAAGCATGCTTTGCCAATGGCACGACAGTGTAGCTAAGAGTTCTATTAGAAAACTGATTTATAGAGCCGTATGTGGAAAACGACGTTAATGGAAATCTGCGAGGCGACAAGAGGTCGCTTCAACGAAACCTAAACGGAAAAACGGTGCCTTAATCGCATTTGATAAGAGAAGGAGGAATTCGACGAGCAAGTATCCGAATGAGTCTGTACTTACCACCTACTACCTTACTAGAGTACTACTTTACTATACTAGTTCTAAAGTACTACTTATCATACTAGTGTGCTCAAGTAAAGCGAATTCTACGCAAAGGATCAATATATGCACATATCGTTTTCGAATTTTGTCCTAATCGCTATGGACAGAAGCCTATTTAGGCTCGAACAAATCACGTTTCTCACTTGAAAAACACGCCCGTTTTCAAGATGAACCTATATCAAAGGCTTCAACCATCTCACGGAAAGAACAACAGCGCGCGCCGGATTAGCTCTAATCTGTTTGCGAAATTTCTTCTAATGGACGTTTATGGAAAATTATTTTCGTACATTAGTTCGAAAGAGTAAAAATGTCTTGAAGGCAAAAAAAGCGCAACACTACAGTGTCCCATATTTATCTAGTTTAGCTTAAAAGAAGGATCCGGACAATCGATTGGTAACAATCGAATTCTAGATAGGGTCAACCCTTGTGCGATGAGATCGAGAAACGCCTCTCAATAGTACATTGTCGGACCATGAATACTTGGAAAGCTGTGGCAGAACAGCTGGGTAGTTGTACCCGGCTATTCTCTTAGGCAACTGCCTAGTTCAGTTCACAGTGTAAAAACTATCTCATGATGAACTTAACTCAAAGGGTTATTTCAAACGTCAGGCTATGATTATACAAAGTAAACAAATGTTCACCACGTTTAGGTCACCAGTGGGACAAAACCGGTCGTTCGTTGGCCTGATGTCAATGGAGGCATTTTTAAATACGAACTCATAATATCAATAAACGCATCAGTTATTAAAAATATTCTATTGATGTGAGTGCAAAACGAATAGTCAGAATTTACTGGAACCTCGACGCTGACACAGGTGACCAATATTCAGAGATATCTCGTAATTATGTAAATGCTAGATGTACATTTTCGATAGACTGCATCGCAGTGAGGGCATCCGGATTTGCTGAAGATCAGAGATGCTTGAACAAGACCGTTGATGTATAAGTGGCGAAACAATAACTACTTAATAATACCTATGATTGAGTGTATGACCGTTCTACACATGCAGATAAGGCAGATGACAAGCTTACTATGGTGTTAATGGCTTGTAGCATACGATTGGCAGGGGTATGCGTTTCTAATGGACGATGTCAAGACATACATACCCATGTACCTAGCTGAAGCATGAACACTATCATTTACGATAGATACCTATATAACACAACAGAGTAGGCAATAGATAGAACAAAAGTCTGCACGTAACAGCAGAGTAAATTTACACATTAGGCAAAATTTGTATTTGCTACTCAAGCAGCATCTGTTTCCGTTGTCAACCTACTTTGGCCTTAACATCCGACCTAAATTCTGCCAAATCAAAAGCTTACCTTTGCCAGTTTTCAGCTTGTCCTTTTGCACTGAATCGCCTGTATTGAGAGATATAGTTGCAACTTATATAATTCATTCATAAAAATTAATTAATGTTTCGTATTTACTGCATATTTAAGCCTATCGATCTTACGTCTCACGCATCCGTAGGCGGGCTCATCCTACTTGGTAGCTTGGTTGTCTTTGTTGTTGGCTGGGCTGTCCTGGCCGTGGCCATCTATTGTTGGCGCGGCCGGAAAGCACCGGTAATCTTTCCTCATGGTCCCGACGCTAGGAATTCGATCGTCTGTGTGAAATTAGAAGAGCACGAGAGCCATGATCCGAAGAAAGTTAAGCTTCAGCATGTCAATAAAAAGGTAGGAAAATCTCGGGCATTATTCTGAAACTAGACAACGATATTTGCTTAAGTTTACCTAGGTAAAGGTAGATGATCGGCCTTATAATATATTGAAATTTTTATTTCTCAGTCGTATACGCTTAAAAACATTACTATTACAGACAAACATCTCAGACTGCTCAATGATTGGGATTGACAAATCAATAGCAAGTTCATCCCGATACTTAACACCCTCGTCGTGTAAGCGCGCTCCAACAACATCTTCGAGAAGAGATATGAATCGGGAAGATTTCGAGGAACCTTTGTGACGTCCGAAACCGACACGGCAGATAAACATCAGGATCATCGTTATTAGACCTAACAGCAGCCAAGATAAGGGAACAGGCTGGCATTATAGGGAAATCGGAACGGCTTCAACTGTCTCAATTACTGCATACCATTAGGTGCTATACATATAGCTAATTTGCTATAATGTAATTTTTATTCTATGCATATTGTTTATTTTTCTTTCGCTTAATCAGAGCGGACATCATAACGATAATCATTTTGCCTAGGCAAGTTAGACTTCATAATGGTTGTGTCAGTAAGTTTAAATTATTGAGGTCGGTGAAAATGAATTTGTATTATGTCTAACGGGGCTATATTGCAGCATATGTTATGATCATTCTAATGTTCTATGATGCAGGTACAATCAAATACAACGGATAGAAAAAAAAATCGTTGTTTTTGCCCAAAAATGAGCATCATGTTTCCATAATCTACGGCACTCTACCGTACATGTCTTTTTCTGCTATTTTTTTTTATAGAGGCAATTCGTTTTCTAGCCCTATAATAATGGTATCCCAATTAAATTTCACATACCTATATATATACATATATATATATTTTTTTTTTAACTCGAAAGCGTCCTGAGGTGGTTCAAGGCACTTGAAACTAGCTTGGACGGCAAAGTTCCTAACTGCTGTAAAAAGCCAGAATCACTAGTTTGAGCCGCTGGACGCATCTATTTAGACTGTTATGTCTATACACATGTTTGTGGGCATATGGCCGTCGTAGAAGTCAAACATGCCTTTTTGGCTTCGTATGTTGGTCCGACAGCCTCTTTGCCCTATTTTACCTATAGGTACTATTCAACCAGAGAAACCTTGTACTCCGTGAGACGGCTGTTCCGTAGACGGAATGTCGATTGGAATTTCGAATCCCTTATTGTCGTGTCATTGTCTGTGCTTCGATCCCGACTCCCAACGGTACGAAATACATGGATTCAGATATGAGACAATTTCGCATACCATTTGCCACACGTTGCGTTACTTCAGACGTAGGAAAGGAGTAAATTATTATTAAGTATCTTATCAAGAGCTAGGTACGTATCTTGTTATAATTTCCGCAGCCTTCTTACAGAGAAAACGCTTAGAAATACGAAGAAATAGAGCATGGCTATGATTAAAGGATGCAGAAATCGGTCACAGGAAACGCCCTTTTTGCTTAATAACAAAGAAACGACACAAGGTGTTTTGTTAATAGGGCAGCAGATCTTGTTTAGAAAAGAGAGACGGGTTTTCTCATGACAAATTCCATTTATTGCACAATATGCCAGGCGGCCTTTGTACCAACATGAGAGCCGGAGACTCTTGAAAACAAAATAACAACGTGTATCATATACTTTCGAATCGCACTTGAATTCATGTTGCCACACGAGCTTTTTCCAAACAGATTTTTTATACAGGAAATAGATCCTCATATGAAACTATCAAATCTATTTGAACCATGCTAAAATACCGATGCTAAGTTTATTCTCTCTAGTCTGAAGACTATCCAGCAAAGTCTATTATAAAACAAGGTTATAGATACCGACAGCACACACATCGGTATGTATTCCAAATACACGTTTTCCATGAACTAACGGTAGTCCATTGAGGATAGCGAGAGAAAGAACTAGAACAGACAAAAAACCGTTGACGCTCAAGGGTATTTCCCGGCGGCGTATCTTTATAAATAGACAAAAAGCGTTAATGCCGCTGCTAGGAACAAAAATATTTTTGCAATCCAAGGGAACCAAGGGCGGGTAACCTGTTGTAGGTCCGGACAGTTGCCCTTTTCAGGTTATGGAAAATCCCATAATCTCAAGAATTTATATTGCGAGAATAGGCGGGCTGAACCCTAGGTTGGATATTTCTTTGCTTCATCCATGAAGCGGTTGACATGCAGCGATGAACTCATCACGTAACTAGACTGCGTAGTGTAGACTCTCTTGAGGAAGCCGAGATGGCGGGATGCATTGTTTCATTTTTAGCGAATATCTCATGGTAACAAATGATTTTGATGTCCATTGTAAATACAATGCTTCTTACACCTTATGTCCAAATCTACTTGACATTCCCATCCAACTCTATTTCTCTCTCTTAGGTGACGCTATTCTCTTGCTTGGTCCCTCTGACGAAACATGACTCAGCCTCTACCGATAGCTGAGCCATGTTTCGTCTATGGCCACCGCATGCCCTGAAGGGGTTTTTCGTTGACTAAAGTTTCGCAAACTGCAAGTGGAATAAACCACACGCATTTTAAACTATCCTGGAGCAAATTTACGTGGGGCCCATTTTTTACTCAATCTTCGCATTTTTAGTATTTGGGTTAAGTTTTTGTAATGCGATACGTGCAAAATGCCAGTTTTGACCGATAATGTCATTAGGCCCCCGCAGCTCTGTCGTAGTAAAAAGCCTCATTAATTGCGGCAAAGCCTGCGGGTTCCGGTATCTGGTCACCAGTTAGTTGGTCTTCAACATTTCAGTTTCCGCTCCTAAAACGTTTGCAACATTCATATATACTTACGATCGCTTAGGGCCTCCTTGCTCGTGGTGGCGTGGTCCGCGTGGCTAATATACATTCCTTTGAATGCGTTGCCATGATAACTATAACTAACAATTATGCGTTTACGCTGTTTCAAATCATTAGCTGGCAATAACTTTTGCTTAACAATGATCTGGGAAGTAAACATTTAAAGGAGATAGTTTCATTTAGGTTAATAGCTGCTTGTACAGTTGTCATCCGTTTCATGAGTCTTTTAGGAAAAACCTCAGGTAAATCCAGCAAGAACTACCTTCGTCAGGTTCTTGAAAAGGAAAGTCTTTGCTATACTTAACAATAAGTGATTCGGAAGACTTGCTTACATATACTGAATAACTAACTAACAGTGCTAAACATAAACAGGCCTTTTTGCCTAATGTCTCCACCAATATCTTGTAGCAGGACTGAGACATTTGAAAGCTTCACTGCTGAGCGTTGATTTCTAAGACTAAACAGCAGTGTTCCTTTCAGCTAACCCTCGTCTGAAGTACATTCGGTCGGCTTTTACCTACAGCTTTTTAAAATACTGTAGCATTTAGCAGCATATACATTTGTAAAAAGGTAATTCGATTTCAAAATCCGTCAAATACCTTGTGATAACCAAGTAGGTGTGTAAGGCTTATGGTATCTTGTTGCGCACACTTGCGGATGTAACTACTTTTACTTGGTAATGCCGTAGTAAATTTGACACTTATTTTTGAGACAAAGACCAGTCATTTTTTCAAACTGTCTTCTATGTTTTTAAGTATTTTTACATTAATATATATATATATATATGTATGTAGTAAATTTATTTTGGGTTTTCCTGTAAAGAATGCAATTGCCTCAAGTAGTCTTAACTACAGCAACGAGAAGTTATGAATTCCAAAAAGACTGTCAGGAAGTTAATGTGAGGACAACGAATATGCTTACATCTAAAGCTCTTTGATCGTTTTCTGAAAGTGCCAACTACGCTATTCGATAGTATTAATATACTGGAACGAGTTTAAAATGAAAGCAAGAGCCTATTTAAATGCGCAGTCTCCAACGAAAGATTCAACTTAACTGACTGTCAGCCTGTACTCAATTGCCTGCAAAATTTCGCGTGAAACGCGTGATTTAAACGCCATACGAAGATATATATATTCTTTGCTTTTTCGCATCGTTTCCGAGAGTGAATATTCCTATATGCTGTAGATAGAATGGATCGATCCGACTAAGGGGCTTTTTCTTTAATAATAATAAAGTAGAAATTTGTATGAGGCTAGGTATGACAAGAAAATTGCGGCCTCCTATCTAATTGTGCCTGGCGCATTTGTGTACGCGTATCAAATGCTGCGATTCTCGGTAACCATTTTCTCTTCCGGTCCCTATTTCTGTGTAATCGTATTTGTCTTTTATCGAGCACCATTGGGCCAATAGCAGAACGTCCATTGCTATATATCATCAACTATCGTTTTGGGCGTTACATCTATATTGTGTGCCGTGAAAAATCCTGGTCTTAGACAACTTGGTCGATGTTTGTTTCTTTTCATTACGGCTAAACCCTTGACGCTTATACATTCCCGACGGATTCTCACGATAAGCGAATGATATTCTCTTAGTAGCAGAAACAACTGAAAATGACAATTCTTTCTCAGTTCTTCTCCCTAAAAATAAATGGCGACACAAATCGGTAGTTTACGACCGAATGGAGTTATCAACAGATAATCCTAAGAAGGATTTGTTGTTGCTGTTGGCAGCATTTGATTTTCCGAGAAAAAGATAAACTGGAAGCTGGAAAATAATTATTTATTAGAAATTATTGACATATTGCGCCGATAGCCACTTCGCAGACATGAAAAATGATGAGGTCCAGTTCTTCCTTCAAACGAGTCATGCTTCTTCATGCAAGGCTAAACATATTGAGAGAAACGCTTAACTTTGCTCGCTAAACGATGCTTGTCTACCCTTATACTTTTTTACCTTCGATAGCTCCACCACGAGGCCAAAGGCATAGTCAATGGATTCTTACAGACTGTACTATAAAAGCCTTAAACCACACATCAAAAAACCGGCGGCTATATTCCACCCGCATATGTGTCCTTGCAGGTCAACCAACTGGTCTATTTGAGTTTTGATTGAACTGAGGACAAGAAATCACCGAACCCTATCATTCAGCTGTTTACATTCAGCGAAGACTAGCTTATCGTATTCACGAAATCTTTCTCTCTCACTCATTCTCTATTCATCGGTGCTGGATCTTGCCAAACTCTCAAAAACCGATCCGCTGAAACCTTCTAGAATCTTCACCGCGCTTCAAACTTTCGTGTATCTGAGAATTAAGAATTGTCCACGACTGTGTATTGGTAGTCAGGTTACCATTGGTCTCGTCACATTATCGCGTACTAACCGCTCCGTGTTTAAAAATGATCCACTTTTTTCAATTATGGAGACTATGATTCAGTACTTCGTATTCAGTGTATTCGTAGCTATAGTAAACAAAGTAGCCATTGATGCAACAGTGACATTAGGCGTACATGAAAGAATGACACAAAATTTACTTTTTTCTTTCCGTTCGTCGTTTCGAACGTCTAACACCCCAACAGAAAAGAAAAAGTTCGGGTTTTGTTTGATAATTGGTCGGATATTATATGTATTTCGATCAATCGTCGTGGCATTAAAAGGTGCGGAACAACGGTTGCAACAAAAGACACTGCGATATTTTGCTGTGGGGAGGCAATGAATAGGAGTAGGCAAAATATGAGATTAGATCAGAAATCCCATATGTGGATCATTCTCATTATAATATGCTGAATAAATGACGTTTATAAGTGTCTTCTGTTATAGGGTCAATGTCTATAAAGTTCGGAAGCGATCTAATTGAGTATCTATATAGACCTGTTTTATCTGGTTACTGAAGAAATGACAAATGTAATGCAAAAAATAACACAAGCAATAACTAATAATATGATCTATTCAAGCTGTTCGACTAAGACAGATGTTCCTAAAAATAACAATGTGATATCTAAAAAACTTTCGTTCTCACCTCTTTGAAAAGGTAGCTTTGCCAATTTCAGCAAGGAAACTCAGTTAAGCGGTGGAGTCGATGTAAGAGTCAATGGAAATTAAATTAAAATTGGAAATAATCATGTTATTTTTGGCCTGCAGGTGACAAAGACAAAAGGCTATGGTTCGCCTTTGTTGAATGGTCAAATTTAACGCGTCACCCGCAGCGTAGAACGCTAGATTGACCACGACGGTTCCATTCATTGGGTGGCCCACAGCGAATGGTTGGAAACGGAATGTACAGGCAGTGTCCGTGTTTTTATTCTTGATGCTTATATTAAATTCGTACGAACCCTGCACGATCTTAAAAACGCTGATTTATTTCATTTAGAAACAAAGAAATACTGTTTTTTACTTTCGAACCATTCTAGACTTTTTAGAAAGCAGTGACAAACAGAGGAGAAAGTATTGCAATCGAGCTAGCCGACTAAAAAAGAAGTCGGGTATATTGAAAAGGCCTGGAATATCGCTAGAATGGCCTATCAATGGCGACAGCAGCTGCTGCTTTGAAAACGAGGTGACGTTTTGCAACAGCTGACATCTGGTGAACCGGACGAAGATAAAACTCTGATGAAATTTTCTGTTGACACCGATAGAATCCAGCAAGATTGGGCTCTGAATTGAATTTAATCGGTGCTAGGCCTTTCCGCAGGCCGTTAAAAATCTTGAATAAAATCTTAGAAATGAAAAGACATTCAATAAAACAAATGCATATTCTATGCCCTTTCACGTTTTTTTTATGCACTCCTATTAACGTAGGACAAGCTTAGGCTCCTTAATGTGTCACCTTTTTTTATGGACAAAATCAAAGAGCTCTGCATAGAGACATACGAATATTACAGAGCTTAATTTGGATGAAGGCATGCCCCATGAGCGCTTTCAAAGATTGTAATTTTTTGAAATAAGTACGAAATGCAAAATTAAAGAAAAGGTGATCTGTTGCAAAGCGCGGCCCCCTTATATTCATGTTTTTTTCCGATAAGTGGGCTAGTAACCCGTTTGAGGAAACGCCCGACAACGAGCCTTCGTGTGACTGTGTACATAAAAATCACTTTGACATTGACAAACGGTAATTTCTGTATGAAACCAGCGTTGGTCGGCGGCCTGACTGCATTTATCTCGTCAATAGTTTTATATCCAGAAGGACGAGAGCGATAAGTCATATATAGTGACAAGGAATCTGCGCACCGCTGTCATCAAATTGACTGCAGAGACGGTTCCGTGCAATGCTGAACAAACAGGTCAAACAAGGAGGTCTCAAAACGTTACTTTTATATCATGCTAGTGAGTTGTTTAGCCTATTGAATTTACTTACCTTGTTATAATTACTTAAACACTGGAGGATCAGAAACAAATCAGGAAATTAGCGCTTGTAAAAACGTACAGCCGCATAATTCCATTGTTAGCAAAGATTGCGTTTGTTTGTTTTCTTAAAGACTGCACCTGTACCTTTCGAGTTCTATAGTGTAAATTTTTCCTAAACAATGACTAATATACAATTAACTGTTACAGAAATTTCTCAATACGTCAGACGTTAAAACAAAATCATCGTTCACGGACGGACCAATAGGTACTTCGGTAGGGGGACGCTGACTCAAATCATTTGTGAGGCATAGAACTTTAGTTCCAGGTTTTGCACATCCGAAACTACACCCACAGATCGCAGTTGTCTGAATTGTCTAGCACAACCCGCACTGATCATTCATTCAAATGTCTTGTTAAAGAAAAACTTCAAATTATTAACCATTATTCGATGTATACAATGTTATTCATACTGTTCAATTTTTAAACTTGATATGAAAACAAGTACTCAAACTAACGTTGCAGTAGATCCGTGCCTTAAGTTAATGCGCCGCCTTAGCCAAGCTCGTTGGGAAAAGGTGGTGTGGCAGGAAGCGATATTAAAAGTGAAGGAATAAATCTATTCATTGCCCATAACGCAAACGTACTACTACCAACAAGAGATTACTAGCTACACAAAAGCGAAGCCCAGTTAGAGACAGAGGAAAATGGTCCTAAATAAACTATGATCTAACCTAAGGCTTCGGCTACGAAAAGTCGATCACCCGAGTAGAGATGCCACGTATAACGGCAGAGGTATCCTGGTGTAATGGTTAATCATATGGACAAAAATCACCAAACGTTGTCAATTTATATTCGTTAGACTCTGTATATTTATTAGATCCTACGATAGATGTCGTACCATTTCTGCACGAGTGCATAATATACCCTTATATATATTTTAAGCAATCCTATTAAAGCTACGATGGAGCCTCGATTTTTCCTACTTTGTATTTTGGGAGATCTTTGCTGTTGGAAAATCCACTCGGCAATCAGTAGTAGATGTTACAAGCTTAAGAACCTTTCTCAACGTCAGTACGGGATATGCAGTATTTATCATTCATGTATGAACAATGGTAGTTGAACATTTCCTTCATCTTGTCATCTAGGACATCACTGATCTATATTTTAATCGGCGCTTACGAAACGCACAGCTTTCAAAAAAATTCAACCTTTAGATATAGTAACTAAATGAAGCATAACAAACAAACACTTACTAGACACAGACAATACAGACAGCTGTATCTGGTACTTCATAACTGGGATGCACTCCATAAATTACGTGGACGTTTGATATTATTTGTATGTTGACAGTTAGTTCAAAACAATGTTTGGTATTGTTTTTCAGGCTTTGTCACATTAGCTACTATTGTTTATTGAACGCCCGCTGAATTTGCATTTTAAAGGATTCGTCGACGATACCTTTCGCCCTACTCGAAAACGAGAGTACTTTGAAGAGGATCTTCTATACGATGTGTTCAAGCAGTGTTGTACATTTTGATAACTACTGAATGGTAATTCGGTGTAAGACCTATCCCACAAAATGCCTCAGTGAATACCAAGCCTTGTGCTTGATTTGCCCTTACAGTAGTAGGACACAGCATCCAACAGGACCAAGAGCATGTTGATAACAACTACAATAGGAATCTCAATGAACATGTAACTTGCGCCTTCAACGCCATTGGAGTCAATACATCTCAAGGATATTCGAATACGATATTCCGAATATCTCGTTCTAAACCAATAGGAGACACTCATAACTCTTGCATCGCCACTAACATAAGAAATACACATGGTATCAGCATGACCCACTTCTGGGTTCGTATCGATATATTTCAGAGCAAATTAACTAGAATATTAATGAACACAAAAAAAGTGAATCTAGCATGAGGGAAACGACCATTTCACGTTAAAGCTTAATTTCTTCTCGATATCAGCTGTATATGCTGAAAGTATTTATAGACATTAGTAAGAAGAATAATAAGAAGGTAATAATATGATACACTATAATAATAGTATAGTAAGATAATAAGTGAAAGGGATTAACGAACCTATTGTACAAGCTGTTTCGAAATTCTGCTTTTAACTTTGGCGTCCACCAGTGCCTGTCTACCTGCAAGCTCAACATCTTGTTTCATTTCGTCTGTGTCACGTTAGAAAGACGACCTCGACTCCATAACAATCGCAGCAGTGTTTAGTCAATTGTCAGGTCTTTAAAGAGGCCTCTTTTAGGTAACGCTGCTTAGAATGCCCTCATACATCGCCAAGTCTATATCAAAATTGGGCAATTTCTTTCGTCTGTAAAAATATCAGATTGTTACTAGTGAGAAAGATACCTTATAGGATCTGGATCTGAAGTTTACAACATACGTGCTGTGCATTCGCATCGGTTTCTATAATCCTTTTTTACAGACATTTGAAGATGGCATACGAAATATCGCTTAAGTATCGCTAGTTCGCTGCCAACCATCTTCAGCAAACTGGGTATATCCAACCCAATAAAGCACGTTAAGAACTATAAAACTGACGGGAAAGAGAATCCTAGAGCAACGATCAATTTTTGAGACTGAATTTGCTGTTTGGCCTCGGGGAGCACTTCGACGCATTTCGTCGCGGTACCTGAAACGCAAATATCCATACGAGGGTTAAGAATAGGCTATGTACACTGATGAATAACATTGAAACAGCTCAGTTTTTTATCTAATTTTTTTTTAAATATTCCTTTTTAATTTCCCAATGCTATTCAGTGAAGTCCACTCTAGTACTTACTACTAAGCTGTAAAGCTTTGCTACTTAATACAACGACATATTAAGCGTCTGATATTCTCAAGAGAATAAGTCATCATACAAATATTAACTACATTTAAAATCCGATAAACAGCCTTGTTTTCACAACCTGTTAAGTGAGTCCATTGATATCGGGAATTCATCACAGACAGACGAGAGATAACTCTACGCTCTAAAAACGTTTCGGTATGCCAATGAAGTAGATAACCTTAAAAGTGTATGTCATGCTGTATATTGTCGTTGGTACGAGTTTATGTTTAATTAAATGCAGTCATATTTATTGATTAGGTTAACGTAAACTTCGTTACCTTTTATTGCCTGCAATGCAATAAAGGAACTGAAGCCAACGATTTACTCTTCTGCGAGCTGGCCTCGGTGGGGGCGGTATGTATTGCATTGCTGGTATCGGTTGTTGAGTACCGGATCTTAGTGGGTGCAAACTACCCGTGCCGCCGATGACATTCTGTATTCGAATTGAACCGCGCGAGGTCTGTACAAAAGGAGCACTGCATGCCCGGTATCGCATCCCGGCGTTGCCGGTTCCGAAATCCGTGTTCTGCGGGTAACAGCTAACCTGCAGGAACACAAAGACCAAGTGTCAATGAACCGGCTACTTATACCTGAATGTGCACGCGGCCCATTATTGACCCACGCGGATCCATTATTGACGAACAGTGGCTCTCACCAAATACATAGTCACAATAAGGCGTTACTGTAGGCGCAAACCTGGTTGCACGCGTTGACCTCGGTCCATACGTATCTTTCTACGTCGGAGTGTCCTCGTTTCAAATATTGCGGGTCGTCATCATCATCGTCTTCCATGTCGCAGCGCTCGAATTCTTGTTCGCTGTCATCCTCAATCCCTGAAATTATGATGCATATATATATATATATAGTGCCTTCAACTGGACGTCATGATACCAAAAAACTGAAACGGAACTCTCCTTACTTTCATGGCATTTTCTCGTGCTCACCGTGCAGCCGGTACTCGAGCCGGTCTGTATTATTTCGGTACAATGCTTCGTGTGCAAAACATTTGTCCAGCGGATAATTGCATCGAAAGTCCATGTCAACCTCGATTGAGTTCTTGGGAAGAAATAATATCGGTATCTACCCATTGTGCTCAGATTTCTACTACCCTGCATAAATTGGATCACCGTGACCACTCACAAGCTACATCGTTTTGTAATAGATATTCTTTTGAAGGTTACTTGATGTAATAACGTTTTTTTAGATGAACCGCTATTATCTTCGAAGTAGTACAGACATATAATTTTTGAGCGTACTATATATCTTTACTTTACAACTTGGATTTACCATCTTCAATATTAAATGAGAACTCTCTTCTAATTTGAAGGATCTAATATAGCTCGTAGAGCTTGAATATGTGGATATAAACGTTTTTCATCGTTGTGGATATAAACGTCATTCTCCAATGAAGTCCTACTATTAAGTGCTATTGAGAAAAATACATAAAAGTACAAATTTATGATGATGCCGTGTTTTTTGCGTAAACTTAAAAAATTTCATGTACCTGTATTTTAATTGAACTGTTATAAGATACGTTTCTATCCAATCTCTAGCTGAAACGGTGACGATGAAATCAGCTACGAGTTTATGGTTTGCAAGAAAAAGCCGTAGCCACGCTATGATAACAGGAACAGGGCAATTCAAGGTGACTTTAGTTCAAGAGTTTTTATCTAAGGCCTGATTAATAAAAGATGAAGCAAAACTGGAACAGGCTAAATAAACAGATAATAAGGTATAGAGTTGAAAGGAACTAGGATAAGGAAAAGCTCTATCGGTACGACTTTTTGAGCCAGTAATGCAATCTAACGAATCCTATCACATGATTTCAACTACGGCTTCAAAAATCAAGCTTCGGATGGGCTTTGCGACAAATTTCTCTGCGTTCATGTCAAGTGGGGCAAGTTAAAGTGAACCAGATTTTGCCTTCTGTCGCTAAAATCTATGGTTAAATCCTAATGATAACGTTTTTTTGTTCGGAACATAAATATTTATTACTTCAGTGCAGATACAGGGGGCGCCTAGAGTTTCCCATTGAGAGAACTAGCTGTATAGAGAGATATAGGAAGACGCATGAGAGCCAAACGATGCAGACTAATAAAATATGGAAAAAACGAGGAAAAAGAATTTCACCTTATGAGCCTGGTAAATTTACGGGCGACAAATATTGTCGGACAAACTGCTGTTGGCGACATCTTTTCTCGAGACGAGATGAAGTAACAAAATGTTTGCTAGTATATATACACAGAAGGGCCCAAGTCCGCCATAGCTGGGTCAGAGAAAGATGACCTTTTTATATGAAGTTCCTGTAATCAACTCATTTATTTTTTTTTTTACACAAGAGCTACCTGAAGATCTGAGTCAGATCCGAAAGTGGTGTTTAACAAATTTCTCCGTTTCGATAGTTTCCGTTGCAGTCGTATGTATCGATGGAATGATATATCGGGCCTTCTACGTCTACACTTGCTGCATTTTCACAGCCAACTATTGCCTTGTATATGTTGCATATATCATTAGATTCCGCAAACGCATTCAGAAAGATAATTCGAAATGACCCTGCACCTAGCTACTTCTATATATGAAAGCAGAGCATAAAGGATTTCGTTTCAGCAGGCATACCTTCCTGTCCGGGGAAGTACTCGCCCGATCCTACTTTGGTAAAATAATGCACCCCGGCGTACTCAAGTAATGTCAGCATGACGAATGCAAAACACATGATCACAAACCAATCCAACGCGGTCGGGTAGGCCACCTTCAATCACATGCCGATAGAGAAACAAATATCATTTGGTTATATACAGTACTTCGCCGAAAGTCCGTCCTCTTGAGTAAATATCATGTTCTCCTTAAGCTTTCTGGCTTGCATTACATTTGGCGTCTGGCAAATATCTGGTCGATCGTGACATGTGTTCCAAGAAACATATTACTCCAAAGAAAAAGTACCTAGAACTAATTTAGGACAATATAACTGTAGCCGGTTGTCTAGCGGGCGGTCTCAATACGAAGATGGTACAAACTCTGTGGGCGTACATGTACCCTTTGAAAATCACTAGAGTTAGACAAGGTAGTTGCCTCAGTAGATGTTGTTGCTCGGCGGTGTTTTTGCGACGACCGACGCTTGCGACAGATATACTCTATGGATTTCTAATTGACGCTTGTGTGCAAATTATTATCAAAGATTATTATTCTGACTGGCGTCAAACTGACGATCGTGTCACTTTTTCGGTACATGAGACAGGGAAAATGGGGCAACGTCGGGTGGGCAGACAGGGCAAATATGTTCATGACTCTTACCTTGGGCAAATCGGTTCGTGTATCTGAGCCGAACGTGGATAGCGTTAACACAGTCGTAATTCCTGCGAATGATTCGCATGAATATTAATATCATATTATATCAGTCCAGTTTTATAATGGTGATCGTATGGGTGCAGCAGTCTCGTTAGAATAGGGTGGCAAAACATTGTTTAAATCAAACATAGCTGCTTTTTTGCCTTTTGTTTCCCTTGACGAACCAGGGATGTAGGTATACAGCATGCGAGCTCAGTAACAACAGCTGAAGATATCGCTGATTAAACCAAATTCTGGCAAGCTTACTTAGTATACAGCTGCTTTCTGGGTTTACGTCACGTATGTTAACTAGTACGGGACCAGGAATTGTTAGGGCCGCAAACAAAATTCACAGAATTTGTTTATGTTTGACTGCATTCATCTTATTGCCCCGACATTTGACTTCTTGACACGTAATTAGTATTGCGCACCCCGTCCAAGCTGCAAATCTATACATGATTTATATGTTAGCAAACCGCACCCTGCTTTTTACTCAGTTCCAATGAATCTCATCATAGCATCATACAATAATAACTAATCGGCACATCCCAATATACGATACAGCAAGTTCTGTATAAAGTAGACAATAATGCATGAGGAACGATCATCGTAATTGCGCTTTGTTCATCACCCATACATGCGCTGTATTGTTCCGGTTACGTGTAGCTCATGCATCTACTCGGTACATAGCATTAGCGTCGACTTTACATCTCTTAGTACAATTACCACGCTGTCTTCAATCCTTACTACGTGCACATTATGCTGAACGATCAACTATAGTACGTGGTTCTCGTATGGGTTCAACGTAGGCGTCTCGTGTGCAGTGGAAAAGATTCGTTCTGTTGTTGTATCGCCGTTACAAAGCGTTTCCGAATTTGTTTCCTAGACCAAAACGTTCGTTAATTCAAGCCGCCGCCGCCGCCGCCGCAATGTCGGTGAAAAAAGATTGCGTTGCAAGACCCTCATCTAAAGCAAGTATCTTATTTAGTAAATACACCGATACCAAAAGTATGGAATGTACGAACAGCGTAGCAGGACTCAGGCGGTAACATAAGGACAGTATATTCGCCGCTGCTTACAGCCTTGTTGTCGACGAACATTTTCCAAAAGATATTGAACTTTTTAGAAGATCATTTAAGCAATCCTAGGCTGCATATAATTAGTGTACACACTGGCCGTACATGAATACTTAACGCCATGTTTAGAAAAATAGCTTTTTCGCTGCACAGGCCTCAACCCGAGTGCAACCGCTAGACCACAGATTCAAACCATTCTTGAAGTCCTCTTCTGGTTCGCTTTTTTTTTCCTTTTTCTATATTTTCTTATATCGACATTCGCTGCTAATAACCTCAAACTTGTCGTTTTTACCCGTCGTCTCGCTTTTCCTTTGTCGCCTGCCCACCGTAGCCGCTGCCTCTGCAGAGGTCGCTGAGTCAACACACTGCGTCGACAAAAGGCAGTTTTTAATGAGAAGAATACGATCATGTCAGTCGCTCGCCTTCCTTTGTGTTATTAGTCACCATTGCCATAGAACTGAATTGCGCATGGTTACGTAGGCAATCATATATATACATTTATGGTTTTCCGCACTCCCGTACTGGAAATAACACCAGTACCCAAAGGCCAAGCGGGCATGTAGGTGTATGACTTTAAAAAATGCCGTAAAAAATGATTTTGATACCCTTTTATAGTTCAGGGTACCTGTAAACCTGACAAGCGGCGTGAAAGATCGTGGTCTGAGCTTCCTATGCTTTAGGTCCAACAACAATTGTAGCAGAAACCGCGGACGCTGTAGCGGGAATGGAAACAACGCCATAGTAGCCGCGGTAACAACTCGATGACGAAGAGGAAGACCTCGGCCTAAATAGAACGTTCGCGCTCGGATAAGTGATGATTATTACTGAGGACCGGGACGAAGATGCGGAATGTGACAGTAGTTCGGGGGGGACTATTCAGTAAATATGAAGACATGGTGTGGCGACAGTGAAGTGAGTTAATCTTTACTTCATATTGAAACAACGCCACGATGTTGTTAAATGCAAGTAGCACGCTTAAACAAAACTACTGACGAATGAAACAGACATTAACAAACTTTATCATAGTATCCCTTGAAATTTTCAAGGTGGAAAAAGTGCGCAGAAGAAATTTCTGGTTGTCTGAACACGCAGCCACGCGCTCAGGCACATGCACATGGAAGCAAGGTGCACACAAAGCTAGGTAGCATGCTTTTGTGTTGATTTTGTGTCGACCAACGATATAGTACTATAGAAAAGAAGGGGACCTAAAAATATATAACGAACAGGTCAATTGTACCTGATCTAAGGAACTTCGGAGTAAGTGAGAGGTTGTCGTTAAACCGTATGCACACAAGGGTATATGTATACATGAACAAGTACTTACCAAGCCCCACACGATCAGCCGTAGCCTCCCTATTAATCCAAAATGACACCCATGAAAGGACAACCAATAGGATACAGGGCACATACACCTATAACGCAGGTAAAAAAGGTAAGTAGAGAGACATACTTTTTTTTATCTAAGCTGCACGCAGACTCTAACCCGAGGCATTACGTTTAAATGTATTGAGTTACAGGTTAGTGTATGACATTTCGAACTTCTAAGGCCTTCTAGGTTAAAAAACTAGTGCAAATACCCGCTAAATAATTATGTCCTTTTAAATATATTAAGTAAAAACAAAGGATTAACTTTAAAACGCTATTTTACACAAACCCACCTGAATCAAAAAATAACCCATATGTCTGTGAAGGTTGAAATAGACGACCAACATGGAGTGCATATCTGTGAAATGTCGGTCAGTCAAAAAACAAAAACAAAAATACATTAAATTTTATCACCTCTTTGTGTCCGCGCTACACTTGAGCAACAACTGGCTAATATTTCACATACGATTACTAAAAACAGTATTCTTACTCTATATTGAAACAGACGCAGGAAAACAAATATGTTGCCTTTAACAAGCTACTTCAGTCCTGATTGAAATAAAAGATACCAAATTTTTATTGCTTTTTTATTAACCCATTGCATGGTGTTCAATGGATATTCGGGTTGGTTTGAAAGCCATTATAAAAGAGGAATTGAGAAATAATGGTCTTTAAATGCAACAGTCGGGCTCAGTCCCATATAAAACAGGCCTTGCGTTGGTGTGTCCGGTCGTACGTAAAAAATACTACTCGAACTCGTTAAAAAAACTTGAACAAAGTTTCCCATGGGACTTTCTTTGTTTACTGGATAAGAACATCCACACGCACCCAACAATTAAATTTCCTACAGGATATAATGCTAGTGAAAGTTCAGATTACACAGGAAAACCAACCAAGGTAGCTAAACCACTGGTATTGATACATATCGTTGAAAGTACCAGTAACAACTATTGAGTGGTGAACGGAATTGACTGGCGATGACCAATTATATATATAAAAACGAATGTAAAAATGCATATAGCTGTTACAAATTCATTTCCGATTCCTGCCGGAAGTGGGTTTGTAGCCGCCAGCAGTCAAATTTAATCATTGCTGTGATAGCAGGTTCGATGGGGTCTCAAAGGGCAAAAAAAAAAGATGATCTAGATCGCTGCTTCTTAGAAGGCTGCTACCAAACTGGAAGGGTAGGAACCTCTGAGCTCTTACGGTAGTCGCCCGATTGAGTAGCTAAAAGAAACGGCGCATCTGGCGGAACACTAGCAGTAAGCGCACGAACAAGTCGAGTTACTTACGTAACTACCCTATGGTGTGGTACAATCTGGAAATCGTGTCCGCGGCGGGAGCGGGAACCTTTAAACAGTAACTGAACAAACATTTTCCTCGGGCGAGGTCGATTTTTTCAATGTAGGAGCAAAAGGATATTCCTCCGAGAATCTCATCGAAATTAAACAAGACCTGATGGATGGGCTTGACTACAAAATACACTATTCTTCGGTTTAACATCTAGAAAATAGGGAAGTTTATGACTTTCACAGATTTCGTCGCAAAACGAACCCGACGTATCACCGAACGGAACGACTTTGAACCCATGAAGCAACTCAAATGAAGCTACGCCTAAAGCCTCGCTTGGGATACTGTCAATCATGTGCCGAGCGTGTTGTTTACGACAAAAATGTTTACGATCTTATAGTGATTTTGAAGGGCAGATAGTTCTTTTTGTACGACTCGGACTATGGTTCGAGGAGCTGTGAAAAGGCGGATGAAACAGGTGCAGCAGTTGCTCATTAGAGCGAAAACGGAGCACGTTTAGGATGCGCAGTGTTATACAATCTAAGCCCATTTTGGCGAAAGGCCGTGTGGGCAAATCCGCAGGTGTTTAGAGCAACCGATGTCCACGGTTTTTCTCAGTCTTTGGCAGACATCGGAACTGTGATCGTCTGTCCAACGCTCGACCGTTCTCCGCATTCAGGAAAGTAGCAAGATACCATTCGGTAAGTGCTCTTTGTTAGGTTCGGACACCCTTGGTGGAAAATGGCGGATATTGCTGGCTCGACCGAGAGTGGGAAGATCGGTTGGAGACCGTGCGATTCGGAATCCTAGAGCGTAACTCTATGCAGTGGGCACTTGGCCACTATACGGTTCTTTGATGATAAAGCAACATGGTCGTCTTTTTGAAGGGTGGTTCCACCTGAGTCTAGTACAGGCTTACCTGTTGGTACGTTGTAATTAAACGCAGAGTAAGCGCAGTGGCTCGTAGTCTTACACGGTAACGTTATAGTATGTACACGACAGGACGTCGACGTTGCGATTCGTCGTGCTAGTTCTTGCTAGAAATTGTTAGTCGCTAGAAATTTTCGTGCAACCATTTCAAGACCCATCGGGCAAATTTTGCAGAGGTTTTCCCTAGTTTGCAGGTCACCACCCATGCAGACACGAGCGGAATTTCTTTATTGCCCAAACGCCAAACAAACTTCCGATATCTCGCGAATTCATTTTTGCCTCCTGGACTAAGAGTCGCTTACTCGTATACGCCAGCATGAGCCCTTCATTTCCCTTGTATTGGAAAAGAACCGCGCCTAACCTAGGGCTGCTTGCATTCGTGTGTGCTTCAGTTGTGCTCTCTTAAACGTGCGGTAAAACTGGCCTGCCTGTGCGAGCCTTTTTCACATTCAGAAACGCCTTTTGATGAGGGAAGGCCTGAGAGAACTGAGGGTTCGTTTTCAACAAGTTGTACAGCGGCTTAGTGAATCCGACGTAGCCTCGCACAGACCGACACTAGTCCCAAAAAGCTTCGCAGCTGGTGGAAGGTCGACATGGGCTCAACGGCATTTATAACGACTGTCTTTTCTGGGTTGAAGAGGTGCTTTGCACAAAGATCCCCAAAATATACAGTGTCTTACACAGCAAACGAGCATTTTAACGTCTTGAGGTACGCAATGCTGAAAGCGTAAGGCACGTGTCGAAGGTAGTCCAAATGTTTTGGAAAATACATTATTACCTGTATGAATCAAAGCCATTTAATACTGCATTTCACCCAGTGGAATATCATTGAAGTATTAAACAAAATTGAAGGGCATCCACTTGCCTTGATACAATACATCTAGAGCGTAAAGTGCTTTTTCCTCCTTATAATTGGGCGTCGTAAGTGTCTGCCAGTAAGTGCTTGCCAGATCTCGATTAGAAAATATTCAAGCTTCCCCGAATGCATCAATGGCGTCGTTGATTTATAGAAGGAAGAAGGCTTCTCTTTTCGTCGTTGCGTTCAACTGCCGATATTTTATACAACACAGAATCAATCTGCCCTTGTTTTTATAAGGACAACAGGCAAGGCCCAGAAGCCCGAGTAAAACTATATTATGCCGTCGTCAAGCATTTGTTATATTTACTTGGAGCTATACCCCCATTGCGGCGGCGCGATCCGTCGAGGTTGTGTAATCATACAACCCTTAGGCAGCTCTTCGAGATCAGTTACCAGGAAGTCACACATACTTTGAGGAATCGATGTCACTGCGCTGTACAACTTTACGAACGTACCCATGGAGGACGAGTGCAGAGCCCTTTAACCTAAACTGTCGCCTAGGGTTGGGACATCCCGCGCTGTTTACTGATCACAAGAATACACTTCAGAGAAAGCCTCATTGAAATAACGCTGTGCATTATTTTGTCAATAAGCAAACATATCCATTTTACTTCTACCGACCTTTAGCTTGACTTCCACTGCGACGGTCAGGGGCTGCTGCTGAGCATCAACGAGCCCAACCACCCTAAGGACTGCCTAAAAACCACCTGCAAGTGAACGGGTTGTTGGAGCGGACGATTCAGACGACTATAAAGCGGCACTCTGCGCAGTTGCTAAAAGCGCAATTTTGTGCAATGCAAAAAGCGTTTCCGCAGTGCTTCAACGATCACCTTTACCGTGAACACAACGATAACCATGCGCAACTTCGTCCGAGCTGTTTTAGCGGTATGGCCCGACGAGCCTCATGGTTACTCCAACAACACGGTCTCATTGTGCCTCAGTTTCGAAGGGCAGTTGATGTTCTGTTTTCTGGCAAAGACAAGTCTCTGAAACGTTACTTCCGTCGTGTCGATCGTCTCGACGTATCAAGCCGGTTGTCTAACGCAGCACCTTGCCAACAGTTCGACACGTCCCGAAAGCTGCTGTCTAGGCTTGAATTTGAATGGAGCATCGAGAAGCAAATCGCGGAATACACTAATCGATTACAGCAGTCTATCACCGCTAACTTAAAAAGGAAACCTAGAAAGGATCGGCACCGCATAGACGCATCTCGCTCGACGAGTGCAACGGACGCAAAAATGTATACTGTTGTTGAAATTTCAGTTTGGTCCCCCTGTGGATGTATGATGCTCTTCAGCCGACTGAATCGCTTAAGAAGCATGAGCAGTAGAAGCAATATACCGAAAGTCGCTCAAAAGAATGGAGAATAGAACCATTATAAAAAAAAATATCATTCTATATTTATTTGGACTGGGTTAGAACTTTGGCGGGCTGTTTACCATAGAGAGCATGTGTCGATTATTTATTCTTAGTATTAGAGGCAAGGCTATGCATTTTAGAACAAAAATATGATGAAGGAAAACCGCGTCCTTTTCACTATCTCGGTGAAAATCGACTATTCTTTAACTTTTTTGTCCTGGGCGAAATGTCACCAAAGGTGAACACTTTATTTTTTGGTTTAAGTCGACGGTCTACGTTATTACGAACTTCAAGGCAGTTTCTGAGAAATTCTAGAAGATTTTTTATGAGACAAATCGGAAAGTGTTCGATATATGTTGAATTTCAAGGACTGAAATATTTACCAAAATCGTTCAGGTGGCGAAAGATATTTTTGACACAGCTGTGTTTTTCGTAGAGAAATTAACGGTGGTTTTGGAGGACCCAGAGGCCAACTGGGTCATCTAGATAAGTTCTAGCGGTTAGGCTTTTTATGTTTTTTTGCACTTCGTCACTATCTAAACTTTTTGGCCATTATGAGTTTCTACAGGGCTAAAGACTTTGCCAGCTTACTGTCAGCCCAAAACAGAATCTCCTTGGAACCTCTTTTGTGTATAGCACACTTAGGCGACGCTGTCGCCTGAAATCTCGATCACTATTGAAAATTACTTGCGGATTAATAATGGAATATATTAAAAATCATTAGGAAGAAGGCATGCACTTGCTATGAGTGGTGCTTATACTGAACAAGTACAACATTTCTAGTACACACAAATAATTTAATAATATATATATTTTTGTCAAGTTACGGTTATAGAAAGGGTTCCGAAGTTATATATTAGATATTTCGCCATACACATGTATATATATATATAGATATATATATATATATATATATATATATATATATATATAATTCAAGTTTCATCATAAATTCCCCGAGCTGTTAACACAGTTAAGTTACGTTTAGATTTAAACGTTTGTGTAGCATTTATTCGAATGTTGAATCTGTCGATGGCTCCTCCTCGTATCTAAGTGTGTTGCGCGTTACAAATTCAATAGAACTTACCTACATTTTTAACATCATCATTTCGGCACTTGTTTAAATTGTTATATGGATAGCGGTAGAGCGGGCGACCGTCGCTTTCAGGTAAACGCAAGCTTGTTGTACAAACTCAGGGCGAGTTTGTACATCTAATGGAAATAGAAGTTACCGTCGTAGTATAAAAGATCGGAATATAGAGAGAAGTTAAGAACTAAATGTGTCAACATTTTATTGAATTTGCTATACAAGCTTTACGCGTTGAAGGTGTATACAGTAGTTGTTATTTAATCATATTATTTAGTCGTATGTGCATAATAGCTAATTTTTTGAGAAGATACCAGCTAGAGAAGATAGGCTTCCTCAGCAGGCCAACTAATTGCTCCATGGACGTCCTACTTACCGCTGTTAACCCTGTGTGACACGTTGTTCTTTGGAATTTCAATAAGATCATATTGTGAGAGAACCATGCCCTTCACGAATTCTACGTTGATCCACTCAAAGCGAATTTGTTCTTCAGGATAGGCATCTGGTGAAGAAAAAAAATGACAGAAAACAAAAGTTTAGTTAAAATTTTTTACTTTTCTTTTCATCTATTTTACAGCCTCGCCAGACTCGCCTTTCGATCGCCAAAATATCAGCGTTCTTTAGCTGCGATGTCACAGACTTCCAACAAAACCTAAGTCGCCGTAAACTATACCACATACAATAAGGCTTTTGAAAAACAATACACATACAAAAAAGACGAATCCAAATGCAAATGCAACAACAAAGTTTGTCACCAGATAACTTGCTATCTCGGCGGTAAGAGTAGCGATGAATATGGTTGGATTTTACGGCCTAAAGAACGAACTATTGTTTAGGTTGTGGCCAGATAAAGATCATATCTTTATATCCAATCGCATCGCACATCCGATCTTCCTTTAAACGCAACCAAATTCATCGTTACCCTTGCCACCGAGATAGTAAGTTACTTAGTGACTAACTTTGTTATTGTATTTGCATTCGTCTCGGTCTCCTTTTATACACGCGTTATTTTTACCAAACAACGCATATATAAAAGGGGTCTTATTATACGTTTTGTTTTGAAATCTGTGACGTCGCGGCTAAGGAAAGCCGCTAACATCTTATGCTTCAAAAACGAGGTCCCAGCGGTGTTTGTTAATGAGGCACGTAGCGTGCTTTCCGACTTATGTATCATCATCACCTTTTATTCCATGTGTGTAGAACATAGATCAGATGGTGGATGAATCCAGATAACTTACGAAGTAACCATAACACGGCCATTAAGCTGTAAAATCGATCACCGCTTATTTGTCACTGATTTAGAAGCTTTCTCGATGCACTTCGTGCTGTCTGTGAATGCTCTTCAGTATAGCCTTTTCAGCCCACTTAAAGTTTTTACGCGCCTTGTAGCCAATGAGCACTTCAATCAGAGCCTGGCTTTTGGACAGAAGCCGCACGAGAAACGCATGGTACATTCTAGTAAGATATAAGAAACGCTCCCAATAGGTTGCCACACGCCTTCTGTCAGCTCTGCTAAAGACGCTGTTTCTTTGTAGCTACGTTAGCTTTGTACTGCGTTAAGACACAACCCAGTTGTTATCACCATCTCAATTGCCGTGCTCGACGCGACTTCTTCTACGGACATTGACTGCCCTACCTTCATTGGTTCTGCTAATCAGTTCTTCTTCACTTCGTAGAACCACACAGATCTTTCTCAAACTGTCGATCTTTTTTTAGGCGTGCTGCTTTTTATAGGACTAATTTTATAGGCAATGTTTTTACTAAACGTAGTCTACTATTGGGCTTATCTGGGTGATGTTTGTTCCCAAGCGCTGAAATCTGACTATGAACTCTTTAATTCTCGCTTTTCACAGTCATTTGTCAGGAGTTTACGGAACGATTCTCTTCTCTCGGAATGTCAACGTGGCTTGTTAGTTTTTTTCCAAATCCTCTATTAGCTAGCTTTTGACACACAGAACACTTATGCTTTCTAGAGAAATAAATACGGGATTAGATCAGCTGTAAGCGCGCTAATTCTATCAAATTCGAGGCATTTTTTCCTTCTAAGCCCATTTACTCATCAGCGCCGCCGTTACCGTCTTCCTAGTATACTTGAAGGCAGCAGAAATAATCAAACAGACAAAAGCGGCTGTATATCTACCAAAGTAGAAGAGATTTTCCGACTTCATCGGAATAACTCGATTAGTTAGGTCCTTTTCGCCCGCTTTGGAAATATGAAGATTCATTCTGAACGGGCAAGCCCTGCACGATCTAATATTCCTTACCTAAATAATGTTATGTTTGGGTACGTATGCTCGCAGAGATCTATGATGTACACTACTTTCTAACGATATTCTATACAGCATCTATAAATGAATAATAAACTGCTAACCACTCTACGTACTTTAAGATCAGACACACTGCGGTCCTACCTAGCATGCTGTCGTTCTAAGCATAATTAATCAGTTTTACGTACAGCTTCCGAACCAAAGTGGACATGATTGGCGGTCCATCGGGAAGCTTTCGAGCTTCATGGGACACTTCGCCTTTATAGTTAGTCTGTAACAAACAGATAATAAGTGTTTCTACACATTAATCGTCCCGTCTCAAGCATACTTTCTTAATTATATAGTAATACGGTAAAAAGAAGTAAAATAGGTTTATCAAACATATATTTCTTTCTCAAGATGCTGCTTTCATGTATAACAAGCGTGCTAGACGTAACTAGATATAGCGCTCGTATTAGAATAACACAACCAATACATGTAACAGAGATACGTTTCCTGGGAGTTTGTTAAATAACTTTTTTTTTATTTAATATGTAAACAAGGTGATTGAAATTCTAAAAAAAACGCCATTTTTCTATTCGGTCTGTAATGATCTCTTGATAGCACTGTTTGATTTGGCACGTCACTACCTAAAGCAAAAATAAAAAGTTGATACGCTGTTTTTTCCCCGCAAAGTTACCTCATTGAGTAGAGGACGTCGCCATTGTGGCTAATTCGTAGTAGTTTGTTTGGTTGAGTGATCGTGTGAAGGTATGACCCCTTGCCTGTAACGGGTTGAAACACATGAGATGGATTTTTCCTGTTGTCATGCACAATTGATAAATCGTATATATACATTTTACTATGTGGAAATAAACGTGCGTAAGTGGAATACGTTTTTTTTCCCCGCTGGCGAGGGTGAAAACATTTTCAGGGTTCGAGTGTGTCTGACATGTTTGTTATACGGTAGTACTATGATTCGGCTCGAATCACTGGCTGTGCCAAAAACAACAGTACATAACACCAAAATGGAACATGATTCTTTCAATTGTAAGCGCACTGAGTTCAGGTTTTTTAGCCGCCTTTAGGATCCTGACGTTTTTTTTTTGGATTTGCGTTTAACGACATTCATGACATGATTCAGACTTGAACATAGGAATACGTTGCCCAAAGCGTATCCGCTAGCGTTTATTATTTATGAGTGATAGATCCTCTCAGCTTGACATAATTATATAAATTATCGTATCTAGTGCATATCTGTTTTTCTTTTTTAGTGCGCGGTTTACCACTTATTACCGTCCATATCTGACGGAACTTGATTCAGTATCAGGGGAAGTCGAAGTTAAAATATGTATGGTGAAAAATAGAACAGTTAAAGCAGACATGCATGATAAACAGGACTGACCGCTTCCTGTTTTGCATTTTCTGAGCGGTGCTTCGATGTCTAGACTCATGCAATCATCGGTAAAATCTACGTTCGTGAACAGAAAGACGTCTGATACAAATGACATGTCCCCTACGTCTGTGTTATTACACCACAATTTTACTGACTATCAAATGTGTCTGCGAGCATATGTTCTACCGATACAGATCGACCGTCAAATATTGATGTAGTATCGGATGCATTCGTGGACACCCGATCCTCTTTCTCCGCTGCTGCAGCACAGACTTCCGGCTGCCAACAACGCAATGAAGCGAAAGAAACCCTGTCATATTGTAAATCTATGGGTAATGTTTTCTGGACCATACTATATCGAAAGCGGAAGGGAAGCAAGTACATTGCATGTTGAATCCTCGGGCAAATGAGCTGATCTAGCTGGCCCAGTTCGGGCGTAGCCTTTTTGCTCGTGGATATACAAAACCACGAATGAGTCTACGTTTCGAACTAGACCCGGACTAGAGCAGAAGCCTGTGGATCGGGTTGGTGGTTACACCTAGAGAACTGTTGGAGGCAAAAAAACATTTCAGCTGCCGATGACTTAGGGAGACGGTAGAACAAAATGCAGACAGCGTTGTCCGACTGATGTGATAGCAAATGGATCAGAAACAGTCCCAAGGAAACTGGCGCAAGCGGAAACTTCATTTAGAGAAAATCATCGGCGGAAAATTACTGCCTACCCTGTAGCTGTGTATAGTTTCGTGTGTGTTTAATTTCTTCCGCTATATTGGCGTCGTGTTAGCTGCTGGCGGAGTGGTCAACTTGGCGTCCCCGCGATAGTTTAGTGAGTGATGTATTTGCATGCTGAGGTTAAGGACACGTTGTGGCCTAGATTCGAATCCGAACATAGGCACACGGTTCGTTTCGTGCTGGAAAGCAGCCATTCATTTGAAGATGTTCCTAACGGCGATGCCGGACGTAAAATTCAAAACATTACAAAGCTGTCAACAGATGCTGACATCTACTACAGCCACGTTTTATGGACACAATATCACTTACCACTGTAGGTAGCAAAATGTCAGTATGGAAAATGGTAAACATCATTGACTACTTACCAGATGCCAATGAGAGACCGTAGCAGTATACATGAAAAAATGGCATCAGTAATTAGCGCATAGACTTCTAGCTAATAGAAAAAAAGGTGCAAGGTAAAGTAGTTAGAATCAAAAAATTAATCAAAAAATATTTATCTGATTAATCCTGAAGCGATGACGGATAGGGAAGTCTTAATCTTTTGCTTTTTTGAACTTCAATCTATTATAGCTTCTCTGGAATACAGATATTCCCTTTAGACATTTTAATATTAATAATTTATAAAATGCTATTTTAAGGTCTATCTCCTAGCCTGCTCCGTATAAGCATCCGCCGTTGACAAAGTTTTAACAAAGATCCTGCCAGCAACACAGCGAGATCCCATCTAGAGTTCTCTTAGAATCCATTTGCACGCAACTATAATATTAGAAGGTTGGAAAGCGTTGACTATCACAGGAATTACGTAAATTGCGTCATTTTATCCGTACGTTAAACTGTTTTATTTTCTGGAGCGGGGATGTATGATATAGGTTGTATCAAAGTCTATTTTCTTCTATCAAGGATCGTTTCTGGCCAATGACTATTCACAATATAGCAAGATATAATAAATATATGACAAGCATAACCTATAGACACCTTCCTAGAATGGCGAAACCGTAGGTAACGAAATGTAACGCCTTAGGATGGCGTCGTTAAGAGGCGTGGAGAAGCAAGCTGACGTATAGCTAGTGTTTGTTAGGCGAAAATCTTTGTTTGGTTCACTTATTTTCAGCGTCGTGTAAATAGTATCATGTACAATGGATTTTAAAAAATCATTTCAGACAAAGATGAACGCGCATATTTGCGTGCATCAGGCATTGAAAACATAATACTGGCTCTTATTGGTGACACAAGGTGACAGCTTAGTGGGTAACCTAATGGAACGCTTGACGGCCGTACAGGACTCGAAACTCGAAAAACTAAGGCCCACTAGATAGCGTTCAATGCGATAATCAACGAAATATTTAAACAGTCTTTCGTCACATTCGGGTTTACGTTTAATAACCCATCACTGAGCCCTCAAAAGGCCACAGCAGGATTAGTGGCAAAGGAAGGTTCTTATGTAAATGAGATAGAACGTTAGGTCATTATTATTTACTTTTTTTTTTTTTTTTTTTTACGATTTATTGGTAGATTGTATACGTTGAAAAATAATGGGTCCGTTTCATGGGTTACACTAGGGTGCCAGAACGACGACATTTGCTAACGCTGCTGCAAGTTATATGTTCTTTATAGTTTCCACAAAGGACTAACTTATTTCAACATCCATATTTCGCTGAAGACTTGATACCTAGTTTGAGTGAACGTTGCTCATTTTTCCATCGCGAGTCCAGAATGGCATCACTCTATATATTTTCGAATTCTCATAAAGCGCCAGGTGATATACGTATATTCAGTAAGTGTAATAATATCCAAAACGAATTATCCTAGTATTTTACTATTTGACACATTCGACAGTTTTCCTTTATCTCCGGTCGTTGGCCCGGCTGATTTGACACCGTCGGCTTTTAGAAATGTCGAAAAATGAGCGTATTGACTCGTTTTGTTCCACACAAGCTTATTAGTCAATAGGGCGCTGTTTTGACAAATAGAGCAATTTGGAGAAAAACGTTGATTTGTAGTATACGTGTATCCTAGACAAATAACGCGTGTAGAGGAAAAGACGTACCATTCAAAAAGTAAGTATCAGGCTTCCAGATTTTGTCGAGCATTTTGATCGAAAGTGAGATATTAGCCACGTCCTGCTTCGATTGAGTGGCAAATCGATTGAATTTCAATCGTTCATCCTTCCATTTTTGGCGAAAGTAACAATCCATAGAGTATTCCTGTATAAAGACATATGAATCAAGTTCATCAAGAAAACAGTGGATATATAATTATCTTAGTCTTAGTTTCAGGTTCACTGAAAAAGAATACTCTGAACTTAACTTACCTAGTATCACAGTGGCTACCAGGTTGTTTAATTCAATGATAAATAGAATATTTATGACAGATAGCCTTCTAAAATATGCATTTCGAAGAGGGCGATAAATAGTCTGTGCTTTGTATTCTAATAAATATCTGGGAAAAATTCATTAAGGCAATGATATTTTTTTAAGGCAAGCCTATAGAGCCCCGCCGTGCAGAACTCGTAGCGCCAACGAATAATACTTTTTCTATCGGAGGATGTCGCTAGACTGAGCAGCATCTTATTAAGTCAAGACGCTCTATCTCGTGTCTAGACGACGCAATGAACTATTTTACAGATTGGATACTTATCCTGTATTTTATTCCAAAAAAAAACAAAAACGAAGCGATTCAGGATCCTCTTAGCTATGGCATTACAAATTTGCCAGAAGCCTTCCATTTTCCTGAACCTTTTAATTATTTGAGGTACGGCCCCAAGCTTTGCAAGATAAATTCAGGGAGTTATTCTGTTTCGATTAGTCGGCCAATAGCGCCGTCTACTAAATCATGCACGTAGCATATAAAAATAAACATTTTTAACAAGCTGACTGAATTTATGGCATGTTGAAAAACCGTAGCCCCTTCAAAATCTCGTAGGATAGCACTATTGGAAACGTACAAGTGAATAATGATCTACTAGTATATTCCATTCCTCTTCGAACCGTTATCATAGCTATAATTTTACTCGAATTATGTTAATTTGATTACATTAAGCGTGAAGAAAAGAATAAGCTATCACTATATTTTACATGTAAACGCATAAACGAGTATTGCTACGCCAGGATGGATATTTTAATCAATTATATGTCTATATGGATCATTTTGCGTACCGATTAACTTCAATTTCATGTTAGTTTTAGGAATAACGAGCTGTTCTATCGTTCTCCATCTATACCTTGGTTAAGTTAATCGTTGACACGTTCGGCTGCGTTGAATAGACAGTTGTACTTTAGTAGGCAAAGGTTTTCGGCTTATTTCGTTTTTTTCTTTCTCTAATGCTCTATATCCGCCGCCACCACCAGTTCTACCTTTCTACTGGAAATTTGCTCGGATCGTATTAACCAATGGAGCTAGGAACCATAGCAAACCAATGGAAAAGTGCAAGGGATTCGCGTATATGGAAGCCTATTTTGAATAGATTGGACTCCATAATTGTAGCACGCATAAATTGCAATAGTGAACTACGACAGATGTTCGCTCTTCGAAGTCAGCGCAAATGATGGAGTGTGACATTCTGCGCTTCGTGGCTTCCTTTAGTCCAGTAATCCACTTATTTGTATGGCCATAAGTCCTGGCAGCTGGACAAGAAGTAAACTATCTGGCGAACGCTTGAGCCTGCCACCGAAACCCGACGAAAATTTGGTCCCGTTAGCGAATCGTCTTTCTATTCTATTCTATTATAACGATCTTAAATGTTTGAGATGTAGCTAACTGTCACGCACGTGCACGAGCAACTTACTGCGTAAGCCCCTTGCAGTACTGAAGATTGAAAATCAGCTATAGCTGGTCACCATGTATTGATTGGATAGTAAAACGTACATTACGTGGAAGACTGAGAACTGCGATCAAGCTGCAGCGTACGGCTTGACTGAGCACTCTAACTATTGTAATAGGACAATTATGTAATAGCGAATGAAATAGCGTCAATAATTTAGTAGGCAATGTCCCCAGCATGATATATATGATTTAGGCGAAATCAAACGAACGCTTGTGCTGGGCCATTGCAATATTTATGGTAAAGCATACGCTCTATGTTTCGAACAGTCTATTAGAACGATCACATTTTCTTTTCACACTTGTTTATGTGTCCATTCCTGTTATGAGCCTATTTTAATGTAAAAAGTAGATAGTACTGACAACTTCCCAAGTAGATCCCGTCAATCATATGTCCCGCGTACGTGGATCAACCAGCTGAACATCTCGTCAATTATTATTAATGCTTGATATTGAAGAATGAATAAAATGTACAAACCGAAGGCCAGAAAATTGTTGAAGTCTTGGTTACAGGATTTCTATGCCTTCCCCTACTTTTTCAAGCTTGCTACCTCATAGGTGTTGTTAGATCGTCCTGTTTATCTGATAAGTAAACATTCACGTTTACTACGAATGTCTTGCTCAGCTGACTTGATAGGTGATTAAATTATAAACAAACCGAATTTTTTAAATATCGGCCTTTTTATGACTCGGTCGCAAATATGCGCAGAAGTGACTATAACATATAAAAAATCAAAACAGACTTTAACACATTTCTGACGCGAGGTAATATTATCTGGCAAATCAGTATGGTTTTATGAATACAGAGAGCTAAGTTTCAATCAAATCTCCTTCGATGTTAAATGGACACTTTTGAAAGCTAATCTTGTAATCCGTACTTTTGATGAACAAAAATGCCGAAGAGTTTCAAGGTTTATTTCCGTGTGCGGGAGGCTAAAACAAGCGGAAAAGCCCTTCACGTACGAAAAGAAAACGGTTACCAAGTAAACTTGATTAATCTATGCAGGACTAAATAATATGCACTTACAGGTTGATGATTGCTGGGGTCGTTATCAGAATCGTCATGTGGTTTATAAATAAATTAGTTCTCTCATGGCAGTCATAACAAGCCTAGCAGGTACTGCGTGCGAAAACCATGCGATACTTGTTTCACCCACATACTCGCTTCTCAAACGCATATACATAGGTATCAAGAAACAGAAAATTGATAGTACAGAATCCAGATGCATTTAATGAGAATAGATTCTCCTGGGGTAGGCGACAGCGTTTGATAGCGAGCTAAACGGGTTGAATCTCGGATCGGACCGATTGATCTCTGCTACTCAGCAGCTGGTCTCGAATAAGATTGAGCACAAACAATGAACTTCGACTGACTATGTTCTCATATCCGAGACAACAACCCCAGCTATGCGAAGGAAAAATAACGCCACTGGAAAACAAGGCAGTGACGTTGACAAGGATCCGATCGGCAGAAGTGGTCGGCTTAGGATATTACCGTAAAAGCAAATGAAAGAAGATTTACGACCACGGTGGTGGGGGGTAGACGACGTCGCTGGCTGTTGCCAAATCGGTCCCATGCTGCCGACGCGAGTAGCAACGATAACAACAGTACTAGTTGTTGTGCTGGGAATAGGCGGTCGCGAGCAAAGGAAGTGATTTTTGGTCAACGCTTAAGCATCATGAAACTACTAGTGCTCGCACGAGTCTTCTGATATCCACCGGGTCTTGTTGATTGGGCCACATCGTTGATCGCTGCCCGCCCGCTGAAAAAAAGGTTTACTCGACTACCAAGCAGGTCATCGCTTACTTCTGATTGAATGTCAATCCCTTGATGCCTTTGAACTAGATCGCCGTACTACGTATTGTAGTAATCCCAGCTGCATACTAGTACAGCAACTAGAGCAAGAAGCAGTGAGAGAGAAATGGAACGTGTAGACCAAGGGGGTGATCTGTGAAGGCCAAATAATGTAGAGAAATGGAGATAGAATAAGACAAAGCTAAACAGAACAGGTGAAGATAATTGCAGATGAGTGACTTATCGTAGACTAGCAACGATTACTCTTACTGCCGTTAACACCATATCAAGGGACCCTGGCCGGCAAGCTACGTAGGTAAGTGAGGACTCCCACGTCCAGGGGCTATATTAGGGTTAACAGTGAAAGGCGGCTTAACGACCAGGTTACATTGGAATAGCGTGCAAGCTACAGGAGAAAACTGGCGTAAGCAAATGGCAAAATAAACTTTGTACTAAATTTTGCACCGATTTGCACTTATGACTGATCAGTTATTGAGTAAGGATCGCGTTTATGTAGCCGTAGACGCCTCTTTAGATCCGTAAATGTATATGTAACGTCCAATATATTCGAAACTTCGCAATGAATAATAAAGAGTTTTTGGTCCGTCCAAAGGAGCAAGTCATTTCGCCTGTGATACACTATGGTGGTTCTTCATATAAGATCCTAAATACTAATTTTATAATTCTTACAATGTGTGTATTGTTGTCAACGCTAACTATGAGCTCGTTTTCTTGTTGTAATAGTCCTGATCTGCTGGTAATTTTAAGAGGTCCATTCTAGTGAAAACTTTATTGGTCATTTTATGGAGCCTACCGCAAAAATAAACGTCGGATGCGTGCTCGTCTTCTTGATGCGCTTAAAAACCGCTTTCTTCTGCTCCGGTGCTCAGCTGCATCTACACTGTAAGAATTCTTGAATAATACAGTCAATAGGCGACTACGGTGTAGCTCTTCGATATAACAGCATTTTATAAATAATCGCTGCTAACGTAAAGTCTAAAATCAAACTCAACAAAAAAATTACTGAGAATTCAACCTCATGTCGACAGCCTATCCCAGCAGGGCTGTTTCATGAGGTTTTTCACAACGCGCTCAAGTCATTCATCTGGCGTCTCCCTTCTGATTGATCTATTGAAAGTCCTCAAAAAGCGGCGGAATCCCGAGTAAAGGCGTTAATAACCAACCAAGAACATCCGAAGGAAGAAAAATGGCATAATGCACACGTAAAATATAAGAGCTGAAAGATTATAGCAGTGATTATTTATGGATGTTAGTAATAACTTGAAGTCATAATGAATAGATTGAAGACATAACGGATATGGGTTAAGTTTCTAGCTACAAAAAGCACCTGTCTCCCTTGAATACAGACAGTGTCCTTTATTATCAAACTTAATTTAAAGAAACAACATCAAGTGATCATTCGTTTATTTCGTTATCTGTGAGGTTCTTCGATGGCAAAATTTCAAAAGGAAAAATTTACCAAGCTTTTTTTTGTTTCAAGTCTGGCGAAAATTGAAACTAGTTATTCAAATTTTAGATCAGCTTGCTAATTTGCGCCTCTACCTATAATAATATACATTATACTTAAATACAAATACAACACATGCCATATCGAGCTCACTGATAGGACCCATGCTGCGGATGAGAATGTCAGCGCCTACGATCGTTGGACCTTTTCCTCCAGGACCACTACCCTTTGGTCGATTTCGTTTGTCGTAGCCACCAAGAAGTCCTTCTAGCAGCAAACTGACGTTGCGGCTGATGTCTGACGTCCGAACGAATGGTCGAAATGACTTCGTTAACGGGCTCCGAGTTCGACTGTATTTTGATCTAGAAGAACATGAATCAAATACCACGAAATGATGAAGCTTATTCGAGCAATGTAGAAGCCTGTTTATGTTGCAGAAGTTTATGCCATAATGCTTTGTACGAGTATATATATAAAATCGCCATTTAGACACCTATAAAGAATTACATAGGTGCACCTACGTAACAATCTTTCAACCTAGTTCGCTGAACTAGTCATAATTTTATTAGGCCTGTCGGAAGCCTAAATAACGTCTAAATAAGCTCTATATATATATATATATATATATATAGGCATTATATTCAGGGTTGTTTAGGGTGAACTTTTTCTCTATGAATGGTGACAATATAAATTAAATTTCACTCGGAAAAGCCAATATATAATAGGGTTTCAACACAAAAATCAGAACATATCTCGTGCACCCTATTTTGTATATTGGTCTATAAAAACACTATGTATATGAAATTTCGTTTAGTACGGTAAGCTGTTTAAATTTGAGGTAGATAAAATTGATTGAAAATGGCCCAAAAGTAATATTTTCTATATATTTACAGGCGTAAATACACAACAGGATTGTAAGCTTTTAAAGCTACTTAGATTTTTTCATTCGATATTGAGAGGCAGTGGATGACGCAAACGTTATCTTCATAACCAGGGTTAGTGTATCACAATGATGGCCGCCTTTGTTGCTATGAGCTTGCATGGAACTTTTAATTCTGAAGCTGATCACAGTGTATATTTAAATTGAATCTACGAATCAGCCACGCAACAAAAAGGCAAGGTTCAACGGTTTCCGGCAGAAGAAGGCAAAAACTACAACTTTACTGGCAGATGAACGGAAACGTAATAGCAGTCGTTACGTAAATACAAACTTCGCCAGGAAATGTTTAGATTTGATTAAAAAAAATTGTAATTCGTCTTAGGACGTAAGTACTAATAGTGTGTTTTGTAAATAATGAACGCGTTTGGTGAAAGAAAACTAGGATACATATAGGTTAGATCTTTGTGAATTAACACTTTTTCTGGTACCAGCCTTACTATTTTTGTATAGGTAAAGGATTAGCCGTTTATCAAATGGTGTACTTGAATAATAACAGATACTGTGATTTATTGTTATTTTTTTTTCTTAAATAAAGGTCGTACGATGATGAGGATAAAAATCAGGTGAGAATTTAGGTTATTTATCGAGACAAGAATTATAAGTGCACAGAAATAAATCAGTGAGGGTACTTATCGTTCGTTCGTGGAAATCGTGTACATTTTCTCATTGCACGGGATATTTTTCTTATTTATCAGATCAGCCTTCATTTAACATCCTAAAGCACTTCCATAATAGAAAACATCTCGGACCCAGAATTTATGTTGCCTAAACTCAACCACCATAAAATGCGACACTTCGTTATGACAGGATATAAAACATTTTTTACGAGTGATTAGAGTTCTAATTAATTGTACATCCAAGAATAATACATACTTTTTACATACATATCAATATTTACTGCATTCGTTGCTAGCTTTTCGATGGAAGAGTTTCGCCGTCACGAAAAATTCTAGACGTGAGCTTTTTGGAAACACTGGGCAACCTGATCGAAGTGGTAATACATTACAGGCAGGGGAAAGGTTAAAAGGTTCGGACAGATAAACACATGCGTACTGTGTTTAAATGGACCGACGCAACCTGTATACTACGCTCGAATCTACGCCATTATGAACGATGGCTATCCATATATATATATATATATATATATAGTTTTTCTGCGCGGCATGTATGAACTTATGTACGGACACTTTAAGCATGTGGAGCACAAGCGTGTTTTGGTATAAGATTATTTCAATGATGCTCAAACACTAAGTTATGTATGTGTTATCAAAAACTAAGTTATGTTTCGTGGAACATTTCAGTCTAACTTATACTGTATCGTTCAGTGACTGAAGTCCTGCCTATGGTTAACAGCGAACGTTGAACGTGAGTCGTATTGGGCGAAGGGGTCAAAACTATCGTCAATCTATACTGTCATATTTTTAATCAAATTATTCGACAGTGACAAGATAAAAATAGAACGATATAACTATTAAAGCAAATCGCCATTGTGCGAGTATATCATTTAGAGAGACCCTGTCACTGGGATCAGAGATGCACTCACAAGAAAAAACCGTACCGTACTAACTGTTCCAGTGTTTTCAACTCAATAGGCGCTTTTCCTAATCAAACATTCAATTCGATCAGAGATTTAGTCCAACTTTAGCTCACATTCGTTCAACTGTTACAATATGACTATTGCTGTTCCTGCGCCTATACACGCATTAGTTAGTGAGGGCTTCGTTTATACTAACTGCCGGTACTTAGTTAACACTTTTCCCTCGCATGGACAGACCTTTGATCTGTTCGATCACTCCAACGGCTCTTAAAACCCAAGCCTGCTCGTTTCGAGCTAGCACATATCTACCCCAGTTTTCCTGTCGGATTTTCCTAGACTAAGTGGGAAGCACCATCCAATTTTCGATACACGGATGAGCCTCTTTCGCCGATTCTGCACCCCTGTTTTTACTATTTAACGACAGACGTTAATTGGACGCAAATTAACACCGCATTTGAAATTTTTTTTATGTACGAGCGACACCTGATAAATGATAGCTCGTCCCGTCACCCTTCATAACAGTCTAATTCCAATGAATGTTCCTTCAATCGCGAAAGCTTGCCAGACATTTCATGTGAATCGGAGCAATGTCCTTTGAAAGGATGGGGGAAAGGACTCGACACACAAAAAGAGAACGCGATAAAAAAGGACAATATGGAACCGCTCGGGATCAAACGATAAAACAACAGCGTGTCGATACCGATTTTACGTCTTGCGGATGTATGATATGTGATGGCATCGTATTGAACGACGGAAGAATTTTTGCACTCGCTGTGAAATCAGCAGCTCGTGTTGACGGAGTTGTGTCGGACGTTACTGAGACAAAGCTATCAGCCACTCTTAAAAAGCGGATTTTTTAAACAGATGCTTTTCTATTAAATATTTGTGCGGTCAGAGCTAGACCTTTGAGCAAACATGGCTTGTACAAGAACTGTCGAACTGAAATCTTGTTAAATCTGGGATTTTATCTTCAATTTGTTCCGAAACTACAGCTAAACGCTCGGATGATCACATAAATCAGTTTCCTGTTTTGTGATCTTTCGTGTTAACTTTCCCCTTGCGCGCACCGTGCGCGGTGTTTGTTCTTTTTTGTCTTTGCATTTTTTGGCGCTTCTTCTTTATAAAGAACCCTTGTTATATCACTCATTGCGTTTCGTTTCACCCCGTTATCGATACAACCCGCTGTACAAGTCTGTTCGCTTGCTTCAAGTCTATTGCTATTCTTCGTCTGCAAGCTTCCAGCCGTGATAAATTACGTGAGCAGTCACAGTCCTCTTGCAGAGTCAATCGGGCAACTTGGCTCGCTTTCGGAGTTGTCCAACTAGCGCTAGCGTAAGCTTGGCGCACTCATCTTTTTGTCATACAAATTTGCCTATGCCAACGCGACTCTAACTCAATGGAAGAGAGGTAGGTTTAATCAGAGACAGCATTAAAGACCTCCTTCTTCCCGATTACGCCGACATGGAAAGATTGATGCGTCCCCGCACGTTCTTGGATTTTAAATACAACTTTGTTGACACCTTGAATCTGGCCTAGATCGGCATCATCTCAGTTCGACGGGCCCCGAGTGAGCCGCACTGATCCACAACGAAGACTCAAAAATAGTCACGACAGTACAGCCATCATAGCTCTTTCCTTTCCTTCGCGTTATGCCCTCGATACTGCAACAGCAACCGAAAAACACTTCTAGCAAACAGCTGCGTAAATATCTCTGTATGTCTAGGCTTATTCATACCTTTCTATTAGTCGACTCTGTGCTTTGTAACTCGTACACCTCTTACGCCATAATATCTATGCGCTAACGGTATTCATACTTTGTTTACCCGCCCAGATTTGCTATTTTCACAAACGCCGCTTGCCGGCAGACGCACAACTTGACCGCAAAAGACTCACGACGAAGTTTAGCAAGTTCACAGATAGATCATTGCCACCTTATTTAGCTCGGGAAATCGCTGCTTACATCGACATCACATTGTAGCACACATCCCTTATATTAGGCAATTTCCGATCATGCCCCTGCCTTACAATTATTTTACTTTAATATCGCGCTGGTGACCAGACAACAATACGCAAGCCAGCCGGTTGATTTCACCTGAGACACTTCGCTTTTCCGACACGTGCACATCGGCTCGTCGCCCGTTCCCTGCGGTCAGAAACCGTCAAGCATCCACCTCGTATCCGTCCGTTCATTTCGGATCAGCGCAAGGAACCTGGGTCGCTTTTTCGTTGCTAGTCATAGCGGTTTATATCAAGGGTCCTGAGGGCGTCATGTTTATTGGCAAAGGTCGCTAATCGTTATATTCACACGCTAGTTCCCATTATTTTCTCCTCCAATTGCTTCCGTTTTTGTAATGCACTTTCTTTAATTCCTCCAAGTTCTGGGGTTGCAGTTTTGATTAGTGTCCTCTGTCAACGATAAATTGGGCTTCGCTAAGCTAATGACAGTCTTTTATTTGGTACCAATAAAGATTTGCCCAATCCTTTTTTATAAATGCTAAAGCATTTAATGTACCTACAGTAATGAGCTTGTACGTTGATGGACTGGAGATACCAATTAAGATTAATTCTTTGAGAATTACGAACAAAAAGCAGCACGCCACCGCAACAAAGAGTTTATTATATTGCACCACCACGCTAGTTATATTGCGTTTCAGAGTATCTCCATACTTAAATCGTATGTACCTTTACAAAAACCAACTTATTGAGTACCCAGACAGCAAGGTTGGCTGCCTATATGACTATGTGGCTTTATCGAAATCATAAAAAGTTGTTTGATTTTTGTGTTCGGCTCACAGATATACGACAAACAGCTATAGAGTTCTTTAGCACAGTTTGCTACAAAACTGGCCTGAGAAGGCCGTGTGAAATCCTATGTCATTAGAGCGAGATGCACAAAGGCATATGAATTCGAACGTCATGTAAGCACCTCGTTAAAAGCTAACAAACCCTCGCTAGAATGATAGATCAACGATTCTGTTTCTTGACGTCACTTGTCGGCGTGTCCTTCCGGCAACACGAACGTTTAGTCGAAATGAGGCTAGGTCTAAGGCCTTCTTTCTTACTTGTTGTTTTTGTTGTGGATGAACGTTTCTCTATTGACCGTACCTCATTTTTGCTTTGCTGTGTACAAATATGCTCGACGACGTACCATGGAATCACGCATCTGACAGCTGGAAGCGGCATTAGAAGAAGCCTTGCCACGTTCGCAAGTTGTCTATTAAGGCCCCACGGAAACTTACATTACATGGTCCCCCTTGGCCTATAAAACAGAAATATCTTCTTTCTCCTGGTTGCATTTTCACAAGAGGATAAAAAACTTTATAGTACAACCCTCTTGCAGTTTTGCAACAAGTGATAAAGCTTTTTTTCATTAGATTTGTTTTTAGAAAAGTATTTTAATATTATTATTATTATTATTATTTTCCATTTAACAAAACACCTGAAACAGCATACTCGTTAAGCATATTTTGCACACTATGATTATTTAGGTAAAAAAATCGTCGGAACAGCAATTGCTGAAACCCGAAGTAACAGTTCCGTCACATAATGCAGTGTTATGGCCGATCTACAGCTTCGATAGCGTTATATGTATAAGTGAATATACTAAGGTATACACAAACAAATTGCTCAGATGTGTTACTGGAGCTATATAATATCATACCATATATACAAATACAGGAATCATGCCTTTGATTCTTCTGAACTGTTACTCACTAAAGCATAATAGCCGTATCAATTCGTTGATCCATTACGCATGAGAAAAGTTAATTTTTATCCAATGCTTAGCGAAGGCTGAATACGTTATACATCAAACGTGAAGTCCTGCCCTTCAGATTCTCCTAATAACGAAATCCACATCATGGAGCTATTTCATCCCAGATCTGTGCCGTAATAGCCAAAACACAAGGATATAAGCTGCCAAGGCGCAAGCTAGGCACGCGCCTTGTGCCTCTAGGAAGGACAACCACAAATCTACGCTGTCAAGATTATCCACGACAACGAATGGATTCATAATTACAAGTGCGCAAGACGGGCAGGCGAACGAAGTTCATGGAGCTCGGACAAAATGGCGCGTTGCTCGACGTATCGGGAAGAAACACTTTTGTAGGCAAGTTGCTACGTCCTCGTCACATATCATTTACGATATCACTCCGCCTACTAAAATATTAGCGCGGGCGTCAGTGATCATAATAAGTGAATTAGAATAGTTCGATTCCCCTAGAAGTAGATATTGTGGTTTCTCGTTTTGCTTGTGCCAGATTGGGTTTAATTTCAATTTACCCGAAGAGATACTGGCAACTCCAGTATAGCTACACATTTCACCTTAATTTTTCGAACAATTGAGAAAATGGTTCAGTAGTCATTCTTCATTTACCGCAACAAAAGTGGCTTCGAGTTGACGCCACCGACTTACTGCTCATATCTTCAAAATATCATCTTGGAACTGGTAAATAAGCGCATAGGCAAAGTGGCGAGCGACCCCAGTAACCATAGCCGTTGCTCCTACCTGAAACAAGGTTGTGATAGGAACACTCAGAGCCGTGCCAAGTAATATCGACACACGTACGGGAAACAGCTCCTATCAAAAAGTTCTGCAAACGTTCCATTAACAAAAACAAAAAGACCTATTGTCTTTCTATCACAGGAGGTACCGCCTTAATTAAGAAGCGCGTACACCTTTCCTATGCTGTTCTCGACTACTCCACGGTCCTAACACCGTACACGTAATTCGCAGTTATCGAATAGCTTTCGATCTGTTTTTTGTGTTATTCCCTCTTGAACTTTGCTCACTGCATTTACTCGCAAGGACAGAGAGTACGGTTTGCCATTCGTGTAATACCATTTGTCCGAATTAATCTTCAGTGGAACCCGAAATAGTTCATTCGCTATAGCTATGATTCGTTGGTGCGTGCCGTGTTAATATCAAATCAGGCCACGAGATGACTGATTGAAGAACTTTACAGCGTCTTCAAAATGATCCGTTCCTATACAAGTCACCGCTTATATAGTCAACATTACGCATGCATGCATATATTGTAAAAGTTGTTACATTATGTTAAAAAATCATTATGCCATATTCTGTACAGAACTTCCTTTTATTTAGCTACTTTAGAGACGGGTGAAGCTGATGCTTATTGGTGAAAGCGGAGATCCCCAGAATCGGTGTGCGTCTTTGAATTGAACATTTGCAGCCAAGCAAACGCCTGTTGCCGATAATGTGTTTAAAGTTGGGAAGGAGCGGACGTCGTCCTGGGGCGTTTATTCCCGTCATATGCGCACGGATACCTGGCAGCGAGACGTACCGTTTCCCATAACCCAAACTCAAAGATCGATGCATTTTCAATCTATCTCTTCCGGACTGACATTAGTAAAATAGCGGTAGCATATTAGAGCATTATATACAAGCAAAGCCTGCGTGTTGCCTTCGGACTTTCGCTAGCTCTCCTCGTATCGTGTCACGTATTAGGCACGTATGTATATAGGTTCTTATATCATTTAGACTTAAAATTTTACTGAATCCCAATATCGTTTATATACTCGAAAATATATAACTTGAAGTAACGTTTGATTTATATTTACCTTTTCCATATTGCCGTATATGATAAGATGCAACAAACTTAAATCACTAACATTTAACACATTATTTTCTTAGAAGGATTAAAACGCTTTTCACCTAAAGGAAAACTTTTTGTACAGTTAGATCTTGGTCATCATGCTGACAGCGAAATTCATAATCTTGTGCCTCTCTAACAGATATTCGTTTTACATGTTAGAGTTGCAACATTGTCGATCACAAACATGGCAAAATTAAGTATTGTCTTGTAACACATATATTGCATAGTCGGATAGCTTATACGCGTTACGATAGAAGCACCACCGACGTTTAAGAAGTTAGGTGCTAGGACAAAGGGATCAAATAAACATCTGATAAACTGAATAAACATCTGCTTATGTATCGTAAATAATTTTTCGGCCGCAATCAACGTCCGTGCAAAAAAAGTAACGTACAACGATGGTATTCTGTTATTTGTCTCAAGACATGTTCACTCAATGGTATGAACATCAAAGCTTAGTGACAACAATAATGGCAGCTGGTTTACTTACCACTTCCCCTAGTTCCGATACATCGGTTTATGAATTATAAGGAGTGCCTAGACTTTCGGATCACCTTCACGCATTCAGCACAGTTCTTCTGTGCTCTACTTTTTATGTAGCTGGACAAATGTCTGATCCGTTTCTTCTGTTCCGTCAACTACGCTGCGTCTACCTTGACCGAAAGATAGCGCCGCATATCCGGCACAACTTGGTATCGTGGTTTGACCCGCTTCGCTCGGTCATCGAAAAGAGCTTCGTCTTAGCTTGCTGTACCATTAGTTTCGATGTATGAACTTTAAATGTTCGCTCTACGAGAATGTCACGGACGGCCCAGGAACGGCCAGTGCAAACTCTAGGGTCACTTTCTCGTTCGAGTATATCAAGAAACGGTATCACCTGCCATCGCGTATTCGAAAGGCCCAAGTAATTTATTAAGAGGCCTTATTCTTATCGGATACATGTACAAATTCGTACGCCACTGCTTCATCTGAGTTTTCAACTGTGAATGTGTACAACTAGGCCTCCTGCAGTTGAGGAACTAAAAGAGTACTCGACATTAAATTTAGGCTTTAGTATATAAAGTTAAGAAAAATTGAGCCTACAAAGAATTTCCAAACGAGAGTAAGATGATCTTATAATTTTGTATAATCTTGGTATCATTCGAAGTTGACACATTGACTGTGGTGATCCAACAGTAAATATGGCTCTATATGGTATTGGCATTTACAATGTTAAATTTTTGACTTTATAAGATAGGAACGTTTTCGAAATACAATCTATCCATTTAGCATTGATGCCTCATTGTTGAGGCGTTTAGTTACGATTTTCAACAAATGTTTCTTTAATGATCTTTACGCTTTAAGCATACCGAGTTATCATTTGATAAGAGTGGACGGTGCCATATGTTGGCCATATTTCAATGCGTAGATATATGCTTTAAATGTACCTGGCTATGTGGGCTTGGACAGATAGGTGACTGCATCTAAAACCTTTGCCCGAATTATAATGATGTGTGAAACTGTTGCTTTTCTTCGCTTATTTACCCGATGTTGCATTGAAAAATAAAATATCTGTTATAAAAATCTTTCAAATTTCAAAAAAGCGAGGGAAAAGTGTGTCGCCGGGACAACAGTAATTTTGTCTAATGCTACCCATTATTGTAGCGGGGTAAAAGATGCAACGTATAGCATATACAACAGCTGTACTCCAGCTGCCTCAATGGTGGCGTCTACGCCCAATCACTTCTCTAAGTGTGAAGCCATCCAAGCAACTCGTGTTCTTGGTGGATCATATGCCGTGATTTCAATGCTATATATATATATATATAAATATATATATATATATATATGGTTGGCAGAAATCAATGTCTTGGGTAATGACAAAAAATAGTAGCCGAACATTTCAATGTTCGGCTATATCCTTGGTATGCTTTGGCCCAAACAAAACTTCACAACAGTTGTTTCTAACTATTTTTGAAACCATACACAGCGCATCGATTCTGAAGTTCACCAGCAGCTTCAAGGCTTCAACAGTAAGCTAGAAAGCCCGACTCATCGATAATATTCTACAAAATTTGTTTAGAAAGTAAAGTAAAATAGGTGTACCTTGTAAGCGATATTCCTAGCTGACTATATGATGTTCTTAATGTTCTAAGTATTCGCCGTAGTGTTAGGATATTTTTTTTAACTTGAGCTAAAAGAACGTTGTACCGCTGTCGCAAGCAGCTACCGTGTGTATACCTCGGTGGCGGCTCCTATAGCACTAATTGTAAACTGCAAGCACAAGGCAGGTACAGTTCTGTTCAAAATCGGCTGACGTTAAAAGTACGCACTCCAAGTACATCCTGGGCTTACCACCGTACAAACAGCCGGGTTAGACTGATTTTTGTGTACAAGCAAGTACCTTAGCTGCGAAGCCTTTTTTTGCCTGTACACAATGAGCCTTCGTCACTTGTCTATCATATGGTAACAGGAGTGAGTGACGCTTTTTTCATTTTGTTGACACAGGCGCTTCCTCAGCCTGAGTTTTCATTTAGACATGCGACACGTACCGGCTACAAGCATTCCTACGCACTCCTAGGCGGCAACATACTTTGGCAGAAACAGCCTGACTTTACATAGGTGTACCTGACAAGTATTTTATTAACACCTTTCTTATCATATTACTGTCCGCATTTGACATGCAAATTGATAAGTTAAATTTCACTTCAGTTAAAGTTCAAATGGTGAATAAGACATCTGTTTGCCCCTGTACTTTTTCGAATGAACACAAACTCTTACTTCACTAGGGCAAAAAAAAAAAGACATGTACAATAAATATCGATTTGATCGTTTCGAAACGACGGCCTCTGTTCTCACACAGGTCTCGATGTTAGAAGGGAAACAAAAGCGCTCGGAAAAGCTATTCTATTCAACAAGAACTAAATGGACTTAGAAGCTATAGCGTTTTTCTAAGACCCCTTTAGTCAGCCGGTCTTGCTTTCCTAGGAATAAATAATTGTTGACCTTAACTTGAACTTACTGTGAAATAACTAAAACAGCGTATGTTTAGAACTTCATGTTCGCAATTGCATCAATATCGCGTAACGCCTACGACGCCCGTTCTCAGGCAGAGTTGATTAATTTCGTTCCTAGTTCAAAACTATCTTTTGAAAATCTACCACTGGAAAAAATATTAGTCTAAGTAGTTACCTGAAATTCATGGAAGATGATGTAATACTGCTTTTTCTTCGCTTGTTGTTGATTGCACCGCAGTACAGGGTAGGTTCTAGGTTTCGATTCGAATCGAATGGAAGCAGAACGACGTTCTGCTTAAATAGAACGCTCGAAATAGGTTCTGCCTTTACTAAAAGAAGAAATAGATCTGTATAGCTAAAAATAATAATGCAATAATAATAATAAAAACATACCAATGCAGGGTTTCCTACACGCTTTAGCATTTGTCAATAGTGTCTTGTGTGATAAACAAATGTCAAACTGTCGGCCCCGGGTTCTATTAAAAAATAACTAAAATAAGTCACTGTCCAGTCTGGTTTTACCAGGTGTTTTTGACAGAGCGGTAAGATTCGGAACACAAAATCATTTACAAAAACAGTAAGTAAGATCCAAGGTTTCTTGTCTCGAAAGGCGGTTAAGGAATTGTATGTTTAATACCCATCGGTGACATGGCAGCATGCCTGCATAGAGTCTCTCGTGAGAATGATTTCATTGCAGCAATTGAGAAGATGCGAATGGATGAAATTTAACGGCAGGCCAACTTTTAGTCGTTTTATCTATCTAGACCATTAACTTACCATAGTTAGCCCGTTCATCTACGTCCTTTAACTGCATTTAATTCTACAAGCAAACGAAGATGACTTGATAATCTGACTTCAATTTCGACTCATAAAAAGAGATACAACTGTTGGCCAAAAATAATGAAGTCTAACACGATACAGAATCGTTTTCTATTTAAGATTTCCAATTTCAGTTGCGGATTTTGGGTACGCTGGTAGTGCTGGCGAATTATTAGCACGATGGACGAACGTGATTTCGAGCATAGCTACCTACGTGGAGACACTGTTTAACTAAAAACAATATCTCTAGTCGATTGCTACGCCAACACCAAATCGAGAAACATGGCGTTTGCTGGTAAAGCAACCCGTGTAAGTTGGTTATGCCAAGCTCATTGAAATTCAGGGGTAACTGGGTAGGCCATATTGGGCTCTAATGCAAGAACCTGCGAACGACGCGTCTTTTAACACAAGGTAAGTCAGCTAAATACGGTGAGTTTAACCGAAAGTTCTAGCATGCAGTGGCGCACCGACCCTAAAAAGTAGGAGTTCTAAGGAAAACTTCTTCATAGGGAAGTCAAAATATCGTCATGGCTAACTTCGACGGGCCGGAGTCGCCAAACCGCAGCCGAGGGCGTCTGCAAAATTGCAAATTTCCTTGATTTCACACAAGCGACGATAACCTTTGTTGGCAGTGGCACTTGTGGTTCCCAAAGAGTCTGAGAACAATTTTTGTGTACCAATGGGAAAGATTTACAAGTGAGCCAAACTATAAGGTTTACCAGAAAAATATGAAAAATGCATTTCTAATAACCGAACATTTAAAGTTGGACAGATACCCTTTAAAGATGCTAGATGGAAAAAACCTCGCAAACTATCACCTACTACTTCGTTCCGTTAAGTACAAAGCAGCTAACTAGAACATTTTTTACTGTTGGCGTAAAAATGAACCGAACAAAAGGTGACTTCAACTCTGACTGTGATCAACTTCCCCCTAGTCTTCATGTTTGAACTGCTGTGTTTAGTGCGACAACAAACTAGCGTGACGTTTGCATCCTTTTCAGAAAAACAGAACCGTTAGATAGCAACTATGTTTGAATCTTATGCAAATTAACATAACAACCTGGAGAGAATTTTATAGCAGCGAACGCTTACCCCACTTGAGGCAATCTAGTCCGGAACTGACTTTCGTTTGGATCGTTTATTTGATCGCTTACTCTAGAGCAAACGTTTTCAGTCGCCGAATTTTAACCATGGCAATTTTTTCTATTGGGAGTCGCAGAGCGGGATTCTAATGGTATGCCAATGGAAAATCATTCACCAGCGTAATTAAAAATTTGTTGACAGAAAGATTCTGGTAAACATTTGGGTCTAGTTTAATCTCTAAGTTGCTTACAGCAAAGTATCAGAAAACTGGCTCATATTTTTGTGTAGTCAATGCTCACGAGGACTTGTGACACAAATCAATCGAATTCCCGTCGAAAATGCGTTCGTATCCATTGAATGCCTTTGAGAGTTGCAAGCATTGATTCATGTGTACCTCTCAATGAGATGATCATCTCTTGCTCAACTAACATGCTGCCGCAGGCTTCTGGCTGCAGCCGGCCTGACGCTGATGGCTCGAGAGGACGAAGGTCGATTCGAGAGGATGAAAGTTTTTCGGATGGAATGGCTACGCTTGGAAAATGGCAAGGGAGGAAGAAAACATAATATCTGAAGAAGCGTTCTAGGCGCGCGCGTAAGACGGTGAGCGTCAATTGAATGAGTGTATCTGTGGAGTGGTTGGCACGAACTGTCAAATATTACTGGTAATAGATGATAGTGTCGGAAGTTGGCTGTGTGGCTTGACGTTGAATTCTAAAGAGTCTCTTCTGATATTGCACAGCATGAAGAGGCTACTTAATATGGAACGGGATAGGCATCGTCACTGGGGCCAGTACAAGCTTGCGACGTCAATTCCCATGGGAACACGTTCCGGCTAAACATTCAAGCAGACCAAACGGTCGTAAAAAGTGACGGGGTCAGGCTGCACCTTAATACAGATGGTGAATTTATCTTTCCTAGCATTTTATCCATAGTCAGTCCGTGGGAGTCCCTGATCACTTGCCATAAGATGGCGCATGTCTGGAACCACTTGCCCGATCAACCAGGATATGTCATGTAAAGGGATCGCGTGTTGTCTCTATTGATGACGTCAGACATCTCAAATGAAGCGTACTGCCTCGTCTCACCTAAGGCAGGGCCCCATTTATAGCCGTTTTTAATCACGTTTTCTGCATAGCATAAATCGCGCAGTTACATAAACTTGAAAGTTCGTGTTCGAAAACGACACAGATTATGCAGTTAATTGGATCAGAAATCATTTAATTTTCAACTGGGCCTGCTCTATTCCTTCCATAAACTTTTCGTCCAACTCGTTCTATAGTGTCTAACATTTCTGAATTACGATAGTACTAGTAAAATCTGTTGAGGTTCCGGAATCAATTACATCTTCACATTTATAATTGACGCTTAAAGTAGCAGTAGCTAGAGCGGATAGTGTCAGGATAAAGGGAACTCACCTTCTGGCCTAAAACTCGTTAATGTATACATATTATCAAATGCTCTACCAAAAAATGTAGCCATCTTTTAATCCCTCCATTATAAGCTCAATATAACATTGTGGCTCAGTTTTACAATGCTGGTGCTCTAAGGATCCTCCGAATGAGGGTAAATATATCTACACATATATTCACTTTGCATGTTACGACAGGTTGTTTTCCTGATCGTGGGATCTATGAAAGCTTTTACAAGGCATGATGGAGATGCAATGTTCGGTTTCTTTTGAGCTGTATTGCCACGGTAAACAGCGAACTTTTACATAGATGTAAATTAAGCTGGTCTTCCATTCGCAAAACAGAGAGCAGTAGCAATAATAATAAACTAAACAACAGACTATGTAAAAACACTGAGTGTCACGCAATAAGAAATGTATGCCTTGCAACCATTATCAGAAAAAAAAGCTTACAGCTGAAGAAAAAATGCTTGAAAGTTGGATCTAGAAACGTTGGGATAGTCCGACGAACCTTATACAAATACACTGCACGGCCATATAGACCAGTTTAGAACTTTCCGGACAGATCGGAATACATGAAAAATCGTACAAACGGAAACAAAGTTGATTGTTCGGTTTAATAGCAAGCAATAAATAGAAATATCTCCGCCATAATTATGATCTGTCAATGATATAGTAATTATAACTACGGCGGTACATAATTCATAAAGCTACGAAGCTTTTGAGGGTTATATGCATAGCATATGATCATTAAGCGAGGAAAAATGAAGTACTAACGAAGATTTGTATCCTAAAAGATCACTTCATATAAATATGATCCATGACTGCCTTCATGACCGAGAGTGTTCATATTTGGCATAAAAGTTTTTCTTATTATAGTCTACAAAAATACGAAATGCGACTACTCATTACCGGCCGAGACTATGCCTAACTTTCTCCGGTTGAATTTATCCGCAGGGATAACAGTAACTGTCGTGGCAGTGTCTATACGTTGTACGTCCGGGGCCAGTTAATCAGTCAGTCAGATAAAACTCCGTTCAGGCTAAAAAAATCTGTCGCTTGTTACTTTTTCTTTCCTTCAATCTTTCATGTAACAACATCTATAGCGTTATTCTAATGGAATGCTCCTGCCCACACGATGGAATATCCCATTTTATCTCACTATTTTTTGGTGTACAATCATAGCGTACACATCTCGTGTACCGTACTCGTCCGGAGATACCACGTTGGCCTACCTCCGTCCAATCTAACCCGCTGAGGAAAGATTGTTATTCTTTTATCCGTGGCACTAGCGGTTTATCTGTTCTCTTAAATGGCACGATCTATTGTTGTCAGTCACAATAAGTATCTGGATCATGGTTAGCCGTGATGGCATGTTCGTCGTATGTTTCTAACTATCGAAGGCTGACCAAGCTAGAGAGGACATCAGCGACTCTAGCATTTCCCCAGGCTGACAGTTATAACTGCGTTATAACTCAAAGCTGATAAACGACTTGAGACTACTTTAACTCAGCGAGCATCCGTCCTATGTAAAAAATTGTGTGACAAACTGGTTGGCTCTTTTCTTCGTAATACGCCGATGATGGAGCACTTCTTAATGGAAGCGAAGAGGCGGGACAGTTGGGAGGAAAGGCGTACGTGGAGATGTTTAACTACCAAGTCCGGGCAATGTTTGCCTATATCCGTGGTTAAATAAAGTTGCTGTAAAAAACGTCATATGCCTTTTAATCTAGCTTTATTATTGACTCACTATATATACTTGGCCAGCAATGTAGCCTTTAGGATATAGCCTCAGTATGTATTGAAGCCAACGAAAAAAAAAAGATTTGCTGTTGTCTTCAAGTCAGAATTTGAGTTCTGCCTGACTTTAGGACAATTCTGGAAGAACATCTGGACATGTTCTATAGCCGTGGCGGCTGTCGGATCGCCTTACCATCGAACCTAGAGGGTCGAAGAATACTGGAACGGTGGCTAGACTAGATAAGTACCGATGCCCTTCCACATGTTTGCAGTAACTTTTGTGGCAAAGAAGGCGTGACGATCAAAGCGAGGGATAAATAGTTGCTTTCAATAACGGCAATTCTCCTTCTCAAAACTACTTCAGTCGATCACATACAGAGCAATATGCAATGATAGCAAATAAGCACTTTTCCTAGAAACTAGGGTCTTTGAGAACTCTAACCTCTAAAGGCTTAGCATGGCTGGACACTTCACATCTCTGAGTTAGAGTCCGATTGACGTTATCTACCCTGACTTCACAGCTTGCGTTTGAGTCTGTCGCTTATCATAATCTCGATATAGAATGGGACCGACAGTCAAATGTGTAACATAGCCTTTCTACGAAGTGCGATATTTCGCGTTAAAGTAAACGACGAAAGACAAGCCCCGTCAAAATGGCTGCTGCAACGGACTTTTTGTTTTCTTGACGTACCTCCCCGCCTAACCTAACCTCGAAAATCTGCCTACGGAACGATGCCTGCAAATACGCCAATCGAAACTTTACAAACAATTTAAGACCTATCTACGAGTGAACGTAAGGAGAACATTTGCAGGCCTTCAAATATCCTGGATAATTTTTATGCCTGAACGAAGCTTTAGATGCTCATTTACCTACCAAGAAACGTATTACTTCGATTTCGAATTTGATCTCAGATAATCCAATCTACTTATTGTCATAGATAAGGTCTCATATCACAGAACAAGGTAGGCATAGGGATTTTTCGAAGCAAAGAATAAGCGCAAACGCAACGAAGTGTTTCGTATGTCTGTTCCACCTATGCTAGTCTCGTTTAGAGGCTTAATAAATGCCCCATAGCGTTTGGTCCGTTAAACGACAAGGAGAAGCATTTGTTTGAAGCTACGGCTACAATGAATTGATTATCCTGAAGCATTCCTTTCAGTTCTGCGAACTGTTGTTGTAACATAAGTATTAGTTTGTAACAGAACTAGAGGTCGTTCTGAAGATTTTCTATTTCTTTGCCCTTTCGACGCCGGCTTACTTCTATGTACTACCCCAGACCGCAATCTCTTCCCTAATGGACCTTTGTAAGCCCATTCTGCGGAAGTTTCAAGGCTTGTGAGTGAAAGTGAAAAAAGTGCATTCTTGTCACTTAATGATATTTCCCCTTTATCGAAATATTTTTGCAGTGTACAATGTAAACGTAGTGCTTGAGAGGACTACTCGAAGGGAACTTTTTGATTTCACTAATGATGTCTTGCAACTGAAAGACGCATCCCGCTCTGGTCGGTTCTTCGGAGTCGATGAAGACTAGCTGAAGGCACGTGGGGTTAAGGAGATAAACCGCAGCCGTATCGCCATCGATATGCATCTGCAATATTTACTGAAGAATGAAAAATATGCCTGCTGCAAGGACTAGGTGAACAGCAGCAGAAAAAAACTACAGCTGGGCAAAATGCAATTACCGCCGGTGATCGAAGGCAAAGAAAAGAATAGATAACTTTGGGAAATACTTTTTAACTTAGAATTAACCTTGTTCTCCATCCTACAATACAATATGTTAGGTTTAATGGGACTGGAAAGGTCTTATATACTAGGAGATGTTTGAAAAGAAAAAGACGGTTGACAAGATCCTCTATATGATCCTCCTCCATCGAGCTGACAAGACCGTTTAGCAAAAAAAGGTCTAATAGACTAGACTTAGTAATCCTTTTCCACAAGAATGCTGGGCCGCACATAACAGAGATTATGAACTATCATTCAATCACCAACAAATTAAACTAGTATGTTAGACGCTTCTTCGAAACCTTTAAAGACAGGTTTCTTTTCAAACTTCAAAGCACTTTGCAATAGGATTGGAAGAGACAATTAATTGACTGAGTGATGAGAGAAGGTCATGGAAACGTGACAATGAATATACAATAAGAAATTAATTTTTTTTTCTAGAATTCGAATGTTTCGTTCAGATTTGTATTGCAATATAATAAACTAGCACATCTGTCAGCAATGAAAGTGGAAGGTAAAAATAGAAACCTTGAGTAAAGCCAATTATTATTAAAAGGCTTGAGAAAATATGATACGCTTACTGGTTTCACAGCTTCAGTCTTTTATTTAGTTAGGTTTGATATTATTATTATGGTACAGTTTACATTTCGTACACTGAAAGCAACATGTGCTCTAAAGAAACAAATATTAGACGGCATCTTCCTGACTCCATAATTGATGGCCTCGGCGGCCTAGCAACTGTTAGAAAAGGCCATATACCTCTCAACAAACTTACAAGACTAGGACACGCACATACATGCATATAAGGATTCCTTAAAAGCAGGAGAGTTTGTTTACATTTCAAAGCAAGCCATCTCCACCAACACGCCCTGTTTCATTTAGTTCCAACACATTCTAGCGAGTAAGTTCAATTTGCCTAATTTCGAATGAGAACAAGAACAAAGTTCACCTGCAGCAATTCAAAGGACCCGTAGAATTTAATCGTTTGCGTCTGGTATACAACACGTGCCGTCGGAGAGGTAAATAGAAATTTTGCCGATGCGACAGATAATAAAAATCATTCATTACATCGCTGAACTTTGAGAACTATAGCTTTTGGAAAACGTGCGTCGATGAACTGCAGCGTTTGTGTGGTGATGCTATTAACAAAAGTAACCGTGCAAAGATGCGTGCAAGACCTGTGTTAAGAAGGTTTTCAGTGGCAAACTTTGTCTTCTATCGTACATGCAAGACTCGCCGCTGAATGGAAGATCGTCCCGTCTATAATCTTACTTTGCCACGCGTGGCAGAAGCTCGAGAAGACACTAGTGTATGCTTGGACATATTTAGACTTTTCTAACAGTTTCTTTTTTAATGTGCTAGATGTGACGATATAGCAGCTGCAGTAGCAGGATAACTAATGAGCTCTTTAACGCAATCTGTGATGTACCAACGATGAATCCGAAGAGTACCAATCACTGTCTACCGATAACCATCGATTAGTCATTTGGGTCAAGCTGCTACATGATCTGCCAAATCAACATATTAAATAGTAGAAAAATATGACTTAAGCTTTTGTCTCTAGAAATGATCCAAGACAAATCATTATCGAACGGCCTTAATATTGTAATTCATGGAATCGAACACCCACACACAGAGTTTCAACTCGGTAATAACGTAAAATGTTGCCCGATAACAGCACACCCAAATATATATTGATTTCCAGCTGAAACTTGCAAGTTTTTTCGAATTATGTAAGTTTTTCATATCAACCCATATTGCAATTATCTTTAAGAAGTCTGAGTATATTCGTTCTCATTTCTATATATACATATATATATATATATATACAATCGCGAAGTTTCGCAGGTAAAGTTTTTAGTCGACGTGATCATCCTGAGGTGTCCTAGATTTTCCGAAAATATTCTGGTAATCTAGATAGGGCTCTTTGGCCTTATTTTTCATACATTAATCCTGTTAGCTGAACTATACACAGTTGTTGAAAACGTTTGTTATCAGTATCTAGATCCTCTAGATCTTCCTCTAACTACTAATTTTAACAACTCAGCACTGTGTGACTGACTGTGTATTTGAATCACTTTAGCCTTACCTTAAGCGCGCTTTTCGAATAGGAACCTTTAAACATTTCGAAGCTAGTGTACCCAGTCCACTAAATAAAAGCTCGTGAAACAAATACGATGTCGGTGCAATGGAAAAATTCGATTCTTCGCGTATATTGCTACGTCTGGTAATTGCGCAAATACGAGTGCTATCAGATCATGTTCTATCTACTTTATTTACATTATGTTTAACTCTTACGAGCTATAATTTTAGCAAACAAAACGGACCCAAACGACGACCACTTAGTGCTTTTGTATATCCCGAAATGTAACACAATGCTTGAAAACTCCGTCCGGATGGTTTCGTCTGTCCGGACGCCATGCTCTACAACTCCTAATGGTATCGTTATTGGCAGTTAAACGCCGAATAAAGTTACGCCCTGATAACTTCCTCAGTGCAAACTGTCAAGATTACGTGTCAAGTGAATTGTCCCTTTGCCGAAAGCAAACTTTTTTCGATACTTAACCTAAATCAGTGAGTCTATACAATGGATACTATTTGTTTAGATGTGCCGTGTACACTTGAAGCTTTTACTCATATTAGAGATGATTAGTGTCGCCTCTGTCGTATTTTTGATCTACTGTCTTTCTCTCATGACGCATTTTTCGTCTAATTTTTTTAATTGTTTCGGTCTCAGCAGCAGACGCATATATCGCTTAACGGAATGTGCATGGCTGGAATTGGTCTTTGTATCACAATTTTGTTAGGGTCAACAGTATTCGAAAATATTTATAGAAGATCAATATAATGCTACCTTTAATGTTTTTTTCCTATCCGATCCTAACATTAAATAAATATACATTTCCGCTGATGTCACTAGGTCCACGCTAACGTAGATCAACTTCTCATGTTCTACGATATGGGGGCAACTGTCATAGACTTAGTGCAGACTTAGAACGATGTGAGCCAGTAAGTGGGGTGATTTCGCATTTGCCATCTAAATCGAAACTACAAAACGGGTCTAAAAATCACAAACGACAAAACGAATCGTGCGCCCTAACTTCTAAATACTTAGTGCTTTATTTTTACGATGATTAGATTAAGTTTTGTAAGTAATTAATCGGAGGAAGCTGTGTTAATTCTGCAAGCTGTGAGGGCTTGTTCCTAAATAACTTTTAAATACATGCAGCAACTGCCAGAATATAATGAAGTCTTTTACGATGGTCGTCAGCGCTGCTATTGCGTAGTATTGGGTTAAGGACATAGGATAGCGGGCTCAATGCGAGCAATTCAGGAAAATTGTTCAGGAGAAATCGCCTCCCCTATTGGCCAGATTTCCTTTGCTGAGGTGTTGATATGCATACCTAAACCATTACATGCTCTGTGGCCACAACAGCATCACAAAAAAAATGAAGGTATCTAGGAAGCAAGTAAGTTGGACTCTATTTGTGTCCAACATGTGTTTGAACATAAATTATGTCCTATACATATATATATATATATATATATATATATATATATATATCGCTAGATGCATTTTTAGTCTGCTTCGCACCTATCCATCTCGACCTCGCATGACGAAGCACAGGGATCACGGGGACGTTGGGAAACCTTCGAAAGTTTGGTATAGCTTAATTGGCGTCCATGACCTACACATGTGTCATTATTATACCGCGCATCTTTACAATGCTAGAAATCTAATGAAAGATCTTCAACTGCATCCGGTTTAAAGGTCAGGATGCATTAGGATCGGACATCACTGAAACACACGCAAAATGAGTCTAGCTTCAAAATATTTAGTTAAACATTGGTTCTTGCCTATACAGTAAAATGGATTAGAGCATGTGGCTTTACCTAGTAGGAAGGGAGTATCCCTCTACTATATATTACACTACCTGAATTACGTGTCACTGGTACAATGCCCTGCACATGTTTGGAATGGAAAAAATAGCATTTTCATATTTTATAGCCTAACTACTTACAATATATTGTATAGAAACACAAGCCGAAAGGCTGCAGTCTTGTGGCTGCCAAAGGCTTGAATAAAATCCATTTTAAATCGAGTTTAAATAAATATTCTGGTTATTCGAGCCCAGGCCTCAAGGAATAACTGTTAGTTTGCGCGACTCCGGGGGCCTGCGACATGTAAGGCCTAGAAGAACAGTGTCTTCTAGCTGTCTGCTCTTGTATAGTCCCTGTGTGTTATAAAAAATGGAAACACATATTCAAAATGGCACGTCAGTTGAGCCCTTACACAACATTATAACACGCGACTCACAATTTTTCGTTGATATGGACCTAGTGCTTCTTCAAGCTAAATGCACTTACATTAATTCTCCGTTGCGGTTCCAACTTTGTTACCGAGCTGCCAGCCAGGCTAATCTGCTACTCGAAAGCCTCTGGCTGCGTATATGTTCATTATCTAAAGCATTTTAGATCCAGTAAACTGGTTGCCCACATGGCAATGCAAACATTTAAACAGTCAAAAATAGAAACAACCTAACGTAAAAGAACTATAATTTCTTCCTAAGTACGTTGCAGGTACACTACTGATCACACAAAAATATATGTTTTACTTTTTTCGAAATACACACTCATGGCTGTCATATGCTTCTGTTTGGTGATGGGCGGACAAAAACCATTTGTCTGGCCAGAGTTCGTTAGCAACAAACTACGACAAGTAAACAAAACAAATCTAATGGGATACAGGGACCTTGATACATAATCTATTGCTGAGGAACTCAAACTGGTTAAAAACTTGGGTAAGCGGCTAATTCTAATGTCTAACATTCCAACTTATGCTGCCTGCAGCAGTTGCAACTCGAATTCGTAACCGCTACCCTCGTAACGTAGTGAACTCATGAGAGCTGCCTGTGACAATTTCAAGCGAGTCGACTATAAGGGTAAAACGGCTGGGATATAAACAAATACAACTATAGGAATTACTTTATTTCTTATCTAGTAAGTTAGTTTTAAAAAATGACCATTTTGAGAATCCTGCAGATCAGAGTATTGCTGCTATGTTCGTTACTGGATTTTAGGCCACAGCAATATTCGTTTCTCGTGTATCATCGAACCCTTGCTCAACTCCGAACGGGCAAAACAGCCAGGTCATATCTCTGACATAGTTTCTTTTATTTGAAAACTGCGATGTCCAAATTAGACCAAACGCAAATTTACTTCTCAATGCTAAAACGAAGTGTTGATCTTCATTGGGTCCTATGACATGCCTATGCTGATTCTATGGGCCTCTCTGCTTTCGAAAGATATAAAAAATAATGCTATCGATGACTCACTTAACAGAGAGACTCAAAAAACTAGTTTTTCTCCTAACATAACTCAGTCTAGTAGGCATGTAAACGTTCCTTTACGTACGTCGTGCAGCTTGAGGCAACATATTTCTGCGGTTGTTGTGGTAAACTCTGGACTATAGGTATTTTTTAAAGGAAACTGTAACAATTGTACTGCTTATTGTACAGTTGCCATAGGCTAAATAATGTCGCTAACAAATAAATCACGTTTTGCACAACCATGATATTGGACCATGGTTCACCGCGAGGATTTTTTGATGCCAAGATCATAAACTTCTTCACTTAAACGAAGAGTGGGATCATTGTTACAATTTGCGTCAATTTCTCAGTCCAGATACAAATTTCGGATGTGCCAAGACTTTTGGATGCAGCAAAATTTCGTAACAACCTATACTAAATTTGGCTAGATTAACATTACATTATTAGAAAACGTTCTTCTTTATCCGAGCCTAAATTTTCTCCTAGCAAATGGACGTTTAGCTTCCAGCTTGTTAGACAATGTCTCATTTCCTAATACAAGCTCGTTAGTTGCCACCTCCGGCCCGTATCAACTTGTCTTTGCGAAGAGCATATGGGCCAAAATCAAAGATATTTTTACTTGGTATTCTAACAAAGTGCTGCAAGCCTATATGAAGCCATCCAATGTTTCTCATATCGACGTAACGTAGCCTAGATAATCTCGCGATTTCATCTGAGGGAACGAGTGATATCTAACGCATGATACACGCTGATGTCGTCTGCATGTAGACGACCACAAAGTTAATGCGCAGTGTATACATAACGATAAAAGAAACATAGATTAGATCGTTATCACGAGTCATGAGTTTTATAGTAAAAATCAAATGTAAACAACATTCGGCCGACCAGCGTGCACGATTTTGTTTATAATCTAAGCACGTAGAGCTAATATTGCTAATCGTTTGTTAGGCGGCACGAACGTTTTTAATGATGACGTTTGACACAGATATGTGCCAAAACGTGTTTATCTATACATTAACAACAAGCTAAAATGGTAATGAAAGTAGTAGTTCATCATGGAATTTTGGCCCGGGTACTACAATTGTAACACAGTTTTACTGCTAACTAAAAATAGTAATAAACCCATACGGATAGTTTATTTATAGACTTTAAAGAAAATGTCAACGTACGTAACTGTTCTGTATTCTGCTAAATTATGATTTAATTATTCATATTATATGATTTCAATAAAAGATGAACCAATTTAATCCTGTTTCGCACGTGTTCCTGACGTCTGGAGGCCGGGACAGACGCAGCCTGTGGACGCTGTTGGATCGAAGTTGTTTTTGGTCCCTGAGTTACATAGTAGGCACATGTCTTAACACGCATTCGTGCAATTAAGAGACGCTCCACTTTTATTTCGGATTTTTCTTCTATTCATCTGGACTAAATTCAAGTAACAAAGGACTAAAGGACATCGTATCGCAGGAACAGAACAGGCACGCTTATACGATACAGAGATAATATTACTTTAAGCGCACTCGTATCACGATAGTGTCCACAAGTCCCTGTTGGTGTCATCTATTCCTGCTGTCTCCAGGATTTCGATAATTTTACTACGGAATTAGTTTGTTGTTCCTTGTCGCTTCTTACTGATCTTAACATTGAGCAAACCCCATTTATAGAGCTGCCATGTATTATGAGTAGCCCTGCCGCAGTGAGAAGATAAGGTTACCTGAGTTGACAGAGTTAATAATGGCCAACACAAATTGGCTATAATTATCTATAAAAAAAAACTTTGGAGCTCAAACTCAGTGGTTTGTAGGGGTGCTATTGGGAATTGAATCGTAACGATTGTAGCAGTTGATTGCCAAGAAGATATAAATGACCATATTTTGAGAACGAGAATTAAAAAAATACCTATATATAGTGTGGAAATCATTCCCAGGACCTTGTCCGCGTCTCCGCATGATTAAGATATTTTTTCACTAGAGCTTAAGCTAAAAGAGAAATTGAACTCTCGATATATGTCGCGCCAATTTTAAATAGTTTCCTTGATTCGATATAACTAACTTAGTCTCAATGACTTACCACTATTGCCAATTCATTCGGAACTTAGAATACTTGGAACCCGTGTTGCTTTGGTGATAGCTATATGGCTTCCGTCCCCAATCATGCTTTCGGATAAGACTAGTGGGTTTTGACGGCTAGCCCGGAGAGTTTCGAAAAATATGATGTACCACAGATTACCACTTGTTGAAGAATTTTCTAGGCAAGTAAAATATACTCCGTTTTATGGCTAGACTGAGCTTGTTTTTTTACCAATGTCTTCAAAGTATTGTCATCTATCAATTCTATTTAGCAATCTGTGTAAAGCCGCCCGCCTAGATTTACGTTTACAGTAGAATTGTTTATTTTACACCATCCTAAATAAAGATGTCCACCTAGACCGATTTGAAGAATGCTCTTATTACCCTATTTATTAATGCAATTACACACCGGCCAAAATATTTTTTATTTCGGTAGCTTCATACTGCAGGCTGCACGAGTGTCGAATACGGAATATCATTAATGGCTTATTCTACCATCGTCTTCGAGTTTGGGCAGATAGGCGTTCTTCAGATATCTTTAACCGCGGTACAAATAAGCAGCATGTTTATTCATTTACCCATTAACGACATTTAGGGACAAGCCTCGATACTTTTCCCACCCAAATAGTCTGTTAATCAACTCAGTATAGCTGCATTGTAGATAGATGTTTTATAATATCAATATCACATAATATAGTGTCTTGGTAACACAATTCGTGATACAGATGTGTGGATCCATTAAAATATGCAGAAACCGAGAATGAAACGAAATCCAGGGTCGAGAACAGCATGTGCTTACGTCTCTGAATAAGCCTAGGCTGCCTCCTCTTTGTGCGATGTTTTCCTACGTCGCGTTTAAAGACCACGCGACAAAGTCGGCCTTCGGTGCAAACTTCTACGCACTGAAAGTTATAGGTATTCTGAGCGTCAGATGTTGGATGACGTATATTTGCTGTAACTTGTTTGTGACGACGGAATACGTACCTAAGGTACGCAGCTCAGACCGAAATTAGTTGGGCGGGCATCCGCAGTTACCTAACGTACTGACACCAACGATTGCAGTGCTAAGCAAATACTTCGCCGTCGGGCCCATGGGATAATAACCAATGAACACAAATTGAATTTAGCATCTTGAGAAAGTTTGAGTATTTTGAATTACGTTCCTGCCCCGGGGCGATCCTGAAATCGAGCGGTATTTCTTTCGTGTTAAGCTGGCGCTGTTTGAAATTTGACCAAGTTAACCTCACTTCTACTTGACTTGAAGCTTGTATTATAGATGATGTTCAAAGCGAAAATGGCCTATGACCCTTTGAACGTCCTAAAAGAAAGTGTGATTTTCTTAAAGCCAGGCAAGTAATATGTGAGAGCGATATGCTGAGAGGTTTTAAAGGTGTGTTAATGAAAACTGCGTCATGAAAGAGCACTTATCTGTGTAAGCAATTCTATAGCTGATCCGCGATTGCGTACACACATATACTTCTATCAATGTTATGTACTCTTACCTAAGTTAAGACACTCCTGAGTCCCCCCACAGTTTTTTTTACAAAGTTACCTGCATATTGCTACTTTATGGACAAGTTGTATTGAAATCCGCAGGTCATTGTTTACAACCGTTTGTTCAAATAATATATTTGTCGGCTAATAAAAAATTATAATCCCTTTATATCTAACAACATAATGTGTAAAGTAACCTTTATACCCAACAGTGAAATCATTACGAGAAGCCATCTTGCGGAGGCGCTGAATGCAAACCTTACGTTTTCCACGTTCTATAGGGACAAAGCTCTACACCGCCTATTGTAAAAAAAAAATAGAGCAAACATTTTTAAGTTAGCGGTGAGTACTTTTTTAATTCTAGTTTAAATAAAATTGTTATGATTATGGAACGCTAGGTAATTTTTATAGTTTTTCGTTGTCGGCCATCGTTGTTAGAACAAGCGTTCATCCTGAGAAAGCGCAGAAAATGATCCCTACTTTCAAACAAGCGATAATCATTTGTGATTTAAATCTAATCCAAAAAGCATGTCTACTTTATTTAGCCGTAGACGGTATCTTCGGCCCAAGAGAGCAAATTACCGATAATTTGAGTCTTGTGACTAGGATAAATCCTCAATTTATTTGAAGTAACAAATTGTCAACTTAGCACAACTTATATTTGGCATACAGAGGCGTTGGCAAAAAAAAGAACATATAGTTTTTAACTTAACATGTGAATGGGCTTGCGCTGCAATCGTTACAAATCATTATTCCCATTTGGTTCTATCTTAACCTAACTTATTACTGTTATTAAACCAAATTATTATTAACTTCTACGTTAATTATATTGCAAAATAAAATTTAGTACTGATCTAACTTGATACGGTACATTTTTTTTGCCTTGCATGGCATACTACTGCTTAGAGCAGTCGGCGCATACGTTTCTAGAGTCCGCTATATCGCATTGTATATAAATTATGAGCTAGATTCTTTCCTTCCGTTTCCTGAAAATAAAGTATCTTTGTGAAGTGTTTTCCCTATTGGTGTATTTCGCGTCATTCTTGTTAAGATCCAAAGTGCCGAATCCGCAAAAGAAGATTTCCATTATCTTCTGAATCATTTGAATAAGGGACAGAGCTAAACAGCAGGTAATGCTTGCTTCCGAGCACTCCTAACACATGCGGTTGTATAAATATATCCCTGTGATTTACCTTGCGAAGAGATTTCTACATACTATTTGCGTCTTGATAGCTAAATCTATGCACTTATGTATCGCATACGAACCCATTCACGAGGCTATTCAAGAGAATCGCTATTATTAAGCACAATACACTTGATCTCATGATCAGTCACTTGTCTCCAAAAACTGCCACCCTTGCTGTCCGAGACAGTCTCACAGATAAAACTTGTTCATGCGATCGTATGGGATTCTATATGGGTATGTTAGCCGTCCACTGACATCTACACTAAACAACGCGTTATCAATGTTTTCTGTTACTTCTTTTAAAGAAGAACAGCTTCCGAAGTTTCAGCAGGGAAGTCGGCTAAAAATGTATTAGCGCGTGCTAAGTTACCAGTGTTCAACGGCTTTATTCGCACCGTTATTGCTGTGATTCAGCTTTTTTTTTTGTTCTAAAGAAAGACTAGCTTATAAAGCTCGCTTACGCACGCCGAACCTCCCTTCCCAGTGTTGGCCACGGCGATAAGGGGGTCTAGCTAGCGTTTTTTCCCAGCTCCAACAGTGGCCTTCGCTTAATTAACACATTCCTATTTCCCTAGGCCAATGCTTTCCTTACCACTACCTCCACAATATGTTTACGGTGGATCTAGCACTTCAAATAATTGAATGGCACCGTAATACGTAAACGTGAGTTTCCTTCACCAGACACTTAACATTGATAGCCTAGCCTGCCTCTACTTTCAGAACAATCAGCGTCATACAGCCCGATTTAATGATACGTCACAATGTCGTAAGGCTTGTTATCAGAACAGCACACGTCGAGGCATCGAATCGCACGGTATTATTCCTCGGAATGAGCGACACGTGAGAAGAGCATGCGAGGACCAACAAGTTTCCCGATTTCGCCATGAGATTTCATTGGGAGAGGGAATGCAGCCGCCATCGCCTGTTAGAAGGGGCGTTGCCCTTGCCATGAGGAAGGACAAAAACCGGAAGGAAAAGAGTTAGCGGCCGAATGCTGAGCGCGGTGGAAGGAGCAAAGCCAAAGAACGTGATATCAGATTGCGCGAACTCTTGCAGAACTTAAGCTTTAACGAGAGAGGGATTTTACGATTTCATAACGATTTGAGCGCGTTCGACTCTTGCGCGGAGAACTATCCGAAAGCTATCTACTCAGATCGGACTAAATTCATAAAAGATATTTACCTGGATATAGGTTATTAGTTATTGCGTATGGTGTGAGTTGTTTGTTATAGCATTATATACTGATAATGGAATGCCTAGGGTGCACTGGCCTGACTACAGACCGCTTACCGTGAGTTTGATCCTTCTCCTCCCCCAGCTCCCTTTCCCTATCGTATGGAGGGTTTAAAAAATGGCCTAAAGTTGCTTTTTCATTGTTGCTTCACTGAAGTATTTCCCTTCAGCGAAAGAACACTTGCGGCCTGTACACTAGCTAATGACCACTACTGGCACCGACACCCAATTAGAATAATTATATGGAAAACTACAGTAACTTCTCGGTTACGCGCAGGTATTTAAGGTTCATATAGCGCGTCCGTACGATACGGTTGAGTTTAGTTCTATACTTGTTGGAAACAAAGAGATTTTGGTGGTAAGCGCATGAATGCTATCGCAAGCTATATTTCGATTGTTCCAAATGGATGAATGAAAGGCCTAAACCTATCGCGGCCGATTGCAATTTATGTATTGATTATATGCACCTGTCGGTTGCCTTAATTAAACCAGAACCTATTGGTTATGTGCCTATCTATGTAGAGGTATTGGCAAAAGACGCGCCGCAACGAAACACAACCTTGTCTACTTTTCTGGTTACCTTGAAACATGTCCGTGTGAGCCGAGGAGTTTACATTGTGCAAAACTAGCGTCGCTCAAACTTGAATCTAGTTATTCACTCAGATTATATAACTCAGCAGTTTCGAATCGGACGTGTTATTACCGCAACCTAGTCGTTAAGGACGCACCACTATGTAACCTTTTGGTCAATCAGATTCCCGATTTCTTGTCGATATAGGACGTGTTGTCGAAATTCATACTATGCAAAGATTTAGTGTACACTTAGGAGATGTTCATTAATTGTTTATGAGCCACGAAATGGATAGAAAGCATATATCGCCTCCATAAACGTCGAACCACCTTGATTCTTGGTTTCCTGGAAAGTTAGCTGGCAATACCGAACTCTCTCATGCATTCAAAATCGACGTGGTCATGTGAAAGGCGACCTGGAGGCTTTTTGCAGGTTATAGACCTAAATCGCAGTTTGCCTCGAGTGCAGCAGCAATGTCAGCGTTAATTTACCGGATGTCAGCTTTGGCAAGAACAAGCACTTGGGACTGCCCCTGCACCATTGCCGTTTGCACCTTTAGTTCCTCTAAAAGAGATGTAAATATCGTCGTAATTTCCTGTGCTTCTGGGCGCCCCTTTGTGGACAGTCTCTGTCGGACGACCGCTCACTGGCACGTCTTAAAGTCGACACCAGCACCCTTGTTGAATGGTATATTTGTACTTTTGTATCTGTTTGCTATAGCCTCATTGTGTTCTCTTAGAAAGGAACGTTGGAAATCTTCCGTCAGAAATAGGTGCGAAATATGGCGGTCGTACCACTTTTGTGGAAGCCTTCGTGCTACGCTGTGACGGAGTTCGTGCACTCAATAACGCGAATCGCCAATTTCAAGATGTTTTAAAAAACACTTCGATTATTCCCGCTATTTGAAGGACGATAAGCAGATTCTGGTAAAGCACTTTCGTGCGTTTTTTCATCATATACAATATAAAATCGTAACTATTGGACCGCAGCGCTACTCCATGTATAACGTAAGTACAGAAGCCATGTTATTATACCTTTTAAGGTAGTACCGTTTTAAGGCCTTTTGTCGGAGGTCTAAATCGTGATAGGTACGCTAATACATTTGGGCGAGATTGGTTGATCTCTTCATAGCTTCCATGTTGGTATGCGCTTCGGAACAGATAGCATCCGGCGATTTATGATGTACGGGAAGATTATCGTTCGCAATGAGTTCGGCGACAAATTCCTGTGGCTGACGAGCAATGGCGGTAATAACGGAACGCGAGATTTAGCGCATGAGCCATGGACTTCGTTTCCATGCATCGCGCCAAAATTTCCATAAGAGAAGCATTTCCGCCCTTAGTGACACAACGGAAATGCAGGTATTAACTCACAGTGACCTCATTTACAGTTCACCAATCGCTTGTGGCTGCTTGTCTGCACTTTCCCATTGTTCTGGTTCCATTGCGAAAACTGAAATTAGTAGCCCAGGACGACCTATCAGCGACAGGACTGAAAATTTTGTTTGTTACGCACTGGCTTTCAAGTCTTCCGAAAATTTCATCATGAACTCTCGGACCCGAAAATACTAACTAGATCACAGACTCTACTATAAGAATAGATTCGGTCTTGAAAGCGCAACGTTTTCGCTATAAACGCTAGTACGAACGGTTTCCGATATACAAAAATCTTTCTGCAAATATGTCGGCAGCTTTTAATTTACAGTTTGCCGTCCTTGCTGATCAACTGCTATTCACCAAAAACCTATAGATATATATCGGTCCAAGTACTGAAACATACAATAACCCGATATGTAAAGTGTCATATAAGTTGGCATTTATTTCGTAATTTAGCTCAATTTTATATACGTATACCTCATCACCTCACGTAAGGAGTACGTCGTCTATTTTTTCCTGGCGGCTACCTGCCGTAGGCGAAACCTTTGTATCTAATACCATATTCGATACCAAGATCATCAGAAGCAATTACACCTGCACAACAAACTAGGACATAGGCTTAAGGACAAACAACACCGACCCGACGAGACAACTAATACACGGCCTGCTTCACGATTGCAGTTGAAATCAGAGGCTGTTTGGTGCAAAGAAGGTAGGCCACCTCGGCTACTTTAGAATAGCTAATACCGACGTACAGACCACCAAAGCTGGCGAGCTCGTGACCGCCTGCCACCGTCTGCCAACGGAGCCAAGAGCAACTATGACAATAATGGACAGCTAAACGATCAATATAAATTAGATGAGAAACACTTTTGAGCGATACTCAGCTTTACTGAGTAAATACATTGTAAACATAGTTTGTGAGAAAGAGGAATATGAAATTAAATACCACTGATCGAAGACCGGCACAAAAAGCACATCCTCTTTCGCATGCATGCCTGCTTCAGGTTGTCGTATACAAGATAGATTGAATGGTAAAGAGTTGCACAAGTAGGTGTTAAAATCTAATGCAGATATTGTACATGAACGATAGAACGACACACGATTTTCTAATTTATGTTAACAGCTTTGATTCAATATCAACATAACCATTGCCACAAACTTTATGGAAAAATTGATTTTGGAAAAAATATGAATTTTTTTAAAGCAAATATGAAACAGATTTGGTCTTAGAAAGATCCCACCGACCGAGCTGTAAACTACCGTTATTCTTTGGCTTAGTATTTTAGCTGATCATCTTCGTCGGTGGGGCGAGGGCAATCGTTAATGTCGTTGTCATCCGTTGCTCTAAGCTGGTCATCGATATATAGTCTCACCGGCAAAAAAGAGGTGAAACCGTCACAGATCGTTACGATCAAACTTTTGTTTTGAATTTGTTTAGAAATAACTATTCCGCTATTAAATGGTTCTTGTCGTTTAAAGAGGAGCGGCTATTGTAGAAATTATATGGTCAAAGGGATACAAATATCAAATCTATCGTTTTTGCGTTTCGTATTAGGGAAGTAAATATTACTGAGCATTATCAGTTCAGCTGTCCAAAACAGTAACACACAAATAAGACAGGCCTCGTATTATAACCGGTATATTGTCCTAAATCTGCACACCAGCTCGTATGGTAAAAAAAAATAGACTTTGAATCAGCTTTATACGTTACCTATAGACTAATGTACATTAATAAAATTTCATTCGTAATTTTCACTCTTTCAAGCCACGCCACTGACGGAGTATGAGTTTTGCCGGATAAAAGTAAATGAGCTACACCCGTATATGGCTTATATTGGCTGAACATTTTTGTTAATCCAAGATGCGAATTACATTAGCGAAGTAATCATAAGACTTAGCATGCTCACTTCACCTATATACTTCATCTCATATTGAGATACCTACAGTGTCACAGGTTAGAGGGCCATTTAAGAATGTATAGACTGTACGCATCTATTTAAGGGCCAGCATGTCCTACATCTAGGTAGATTTGAAGCCTATCTAGGAGTTTATGCATATTTGTTCTAACCGTTGGTAGCTGATTTCATCTGTTCCTGAACAAGCCTCGCGCACTGAACCTTAAAAACTCGCGCCGTCAGAAATATTTCACTGTCGTTGTGATCCGATTTTTTTTTGGGAATTGCCTAAAAAACACAATTCGCCATTCTACCGTTCATATGCAGTATTTTTTTTATGTACAAGTGTAAACAGGCACACGACTATCATACACTGAACAGAAGAAGACAAAAAAGCGGAAGAGACAGCACACAGAAACAGCAAGTAAAGTAAACTGTAAAATTAAGTGCCGAAAATAGGTAATGATACCATAGTTTAATGCGCTCACAAGCTGTTACTGGATAGCCTAAAAAGATTCACACCAGATCGATATGTATGTATGTATGTGTCGGAAAAGTTACATGCATACACGCAGATGCACGGTTTCCCTTGAGTTAGGTCTTTTCTCAAATTTGCCTACAGCACAATCAGGCACTAGTGGCCTAAAACAGCGTACATTTCCGCTCTTTACTTCAAGACGGAGAAATCGAAACTAGTTTTCCGACAGCTGGATATGCAAAGACAAAAACCGTTACGGCAGCAGAATGTGGCTCTGCAATACTAAGACGTCCATTCGAATGGTCAAACAAACAGCTGTGGCCAAAGTGGTTGACAGCTTATTTTTAATAAGAAATTTAAGATTTCGCTGTTTATCTAATGAACAATGCCTGTAGATAGGCTTGTTCAGTACGGTAAGCCTAATTAACAGAAAGAAAAATATAGGTCATATCCTTTGGTTAGTTTGTTAGTTGAATAGTCCCAATTAAAACTCTTCCGCCTCGATTTTGAAACTGCCTTTCAAAGAACAGACGGAAGTTTGGCCTTTCGGCGCTAATAAGCTCTAGCTGAAATATGCTTTTGGTCGCAATCTAGTTAATACAGTATGCTAACAGTGACCGATGTTCGCTGCTAGTTGGATTTTGCGTAAAAAGTTAAAAGCCTTAAATCCGCGATAGAGCCTTTGTGGCGTCATCCCGCCGAGGGCGTAATTCGATTTTCGAACCTAGGATGCAATTAAGGAAGCTAGGTTAAGTTAAACGCTATAGATATATCCAATTAGAATGAGTAAGCATTCTCCTACGAGGTCGACGACAGCCTAAAAACCCGATGAACAATTTAGGATGGACTTAATCTGGGCTAGTGAAGGACGTTAAGCAGCAAGCATGTACCGATTTGAATAAAAATGTCTGGTCATTTAGTTAGGTGTGATAGACCCCATTATATGAGGCTATGGCAATTGCTGTTGAATACGGCACAACGATTGTACAGGATGCAGCTGTAATGATGTCGAGTACAGTGGCAAAAAAGGATGAAATCCTGCATCTAGCGGTACTAGGGCTAATGGACCCCCGGGGATATGGCTTGGATTTACCCGCTGATTTCATATACCACACGTATGCGTAGAAAATGCTCTGGTCTATTTGTTTTGTCGGCTCCATTTGTTAGAGTTTCGAACCGCGTTTTTACTTCGCATAGACGCATCTGGCTTGCAAATAGAAAAGGGAGTACATAGTAAAAAGGGCTTCTTAGAGGTAGTCGCCCGATCTTTCACTCAAAAAAAATGGTGTTTCATACATGACAACCATTCGTCTTGTACGATTTCAAAATATCTTCTTTTATTAACTAGTTCCCAGCTTAAAATGCCCCACAATTTTCGACCCTACTGGTTATTTGGGCTTAACTCATACGGAAATCGTACTATTGCGCGCTAGCACTGGTAGCCATGTAATTTTCGTATGTGCCGAAGTGCGGCTTTGTGCACTTCAAACTATGTGATCGAAGCTACGCAGCCTCAAATATGAATTATCCAAATAAGTACTTACCCTCATATATTAAAAAGATATCATTTTCAACCATTCAAAACAAAACACAATAAGCTAACACTAATAATATTTTATATGTTGCAAACTATTACATGAATCTTTGTTGATTACAAATTTTGTATGCTCAACGTTTTACCTAAAATCACAGTGGGCTCAGTTGGCTGTTTTCATATCAGCTCTTCGTTTCACCCGGGTTTTCGGCCACTTTTTCGCTCACATCTGACTCGATAAATTAAATAGAGAGCAGGGATTTTTTTCCTTCAAGGTTGCCCACAGTTCATAAACCATACAATAAAACGGAACCGTCACATAATCTGGAAGTCGTTCGACGTTACCCCTCCTGAAGATCAGCCGCTCATCGAAATTGCGATTACGTTGTTAATTACATGGACGGATGAAGATCACATATTTTTTAAACGTTTTTCGGCCATTTAGGGTGGAAGAAGGCCTAAGATCATCTGCTGCTGGCCAATAGAGTGTACAGTTTAATCGAGAAGAAGGGCTAACGATGTCTCCAGCCCTCATGCCGCAATATACAGCGGTTTTCTTAAGCGCAAGCCCCTTTCGGAAATAGTTCGACGACTCTCGGTACTTCGAAGACGGCAATTTTCTGTGTTTACGCACCGCTCTTAATGTAAAAGTATGCCAAACAAATTTAACGAACGTATAGACACCGTCACGACCCAGATAGGACCAGTCGTATGCTGGACAAAGCGAACAAATGCCATGAAAAGCCAACAGAGCTCACCAATTGATCTTATATTTGAGTACAATTTTCAGTGCATTAAGTTGGTAATAGAAGAAAACCTGTGTAAATACACTGAGGTGTTTTCTTTGAAGTGTTGTCGACAAGATGGCCGCTCGTGAGAACTTGACGTAATAGTTGGAATGTGCTTTCTTTACATGCATAAAATGACTGTTAGATTGTGGTGACGGTGATGATATGCGCATAGAGGAAAGAAAAAATGGGACAAGACTGACCAATAACAATTATATTAACAAAATTGTACGCTCACATATTATTTATGTTTACGAATCTAAGGATCGGAGTAAAAAAAGCACGGCGGTTCCTGCTTTTAAATGATCAACATAAGGATCGCCAGGCATAACGTAATATATAGCTGCTAAGTGAAACAAAAAAAAAACAGTGGCATCTGTCAATAGAAAGCAAGGGCTTTCTACTGAGAATAGACAAATTGTTTAGAGATTTTAGGTGATGCTGAATACGTACAGTGATGACAAAGACATCTGTACGCATCGTCTGCTAGTTAGAAGGTACTTTTTCATTGTTATTAACATATTTGGATAGTAATAAACACACAATCGTAAAAAACAGATCGCACAGAAATTGTTAATTTTTAGTTATCTCACCATAGAGCTGCTTAACTTACTAAAGACAAACACGAAAAATCGATCACACTTACTGTAACAATTGTTTTTCTTCAAATTCTACTATTAATAAATATGGCTGTACTTAGGACATTGGGACTGTGCGAACTGTGAAAGGTAAATAGATCAAAAAGAGATATTGTGTAGATTTTGCAAAACACACGAGCATTTTCTAGCAGTTTACAATCCAAATAAATATGTCTGCATTGAAATATGAAGGTTTTAATAGGCAAGGTATATAAAGATAGCTTCTTCTACATATTGCCAGCGGTTTAGAGAGTAATTTCTAAACTTCCAAAGAAAACTAATCACCGCAAAGGAACCTAATAAGCTGAACATGGAATTCTTGACAATATAACAGCATTATAAAAGGACAAAAAGTATGGTTTACCTGGCGAATGGCCAAAGGGAATACTAGAATTAGCTATGGCCTTCAGTTGACTGTCCGCGTGCACTAAGTTTATAATGTACGGATTAGGCCATAATTAGAGGCACGGTCGTTTAAAAAGCGAAGCTTCAGGCTGAAAAACTAGGCTACTTTTATGATTCAAACTAGATCATCCGGTACCATCCCTATCTATCTACATATTCCATGTGAAGTACTGCTTTTAAATTTGGCGCCATGTAGGTCCCGAAAGATAACTGTCCAAGATGCAAAGCTGTTTAGAGAAGTAGAAAAAACAGGTGTGTATAGCTATTATAGAAATCTAGTTTCACATATAAAACATCTTCTTAGTTAAGAACTTGAAGTAGACGGATTAGGCACCCAATGAATAAGTCCTGTGGCACTTTTTTTTTCTGGGTGACACAACACGCGCCTAAAAATGTTTCACTTTACCCGTTCGTGCATCTCATCCTGCGTTCGGATCAGACGAAGATCTACTAATATCGAAAACTAGCTTCCCGCGTTACCAACAAACCTTTGATCCCAATCAAAAAGATTAATTTTTATAAAGGATGCATACCCTCGTCGTGCTATGTAGACGATGGCTACACTGGAGCAAATGTTCGTCGTATAAAAATTTCCTTTTTCATAGATTTTGCAAATTGTACAAAGTGAATACGATGATCCTACACAAAGCATCTTTATTGTGTACAGCAGATATGCACGTGTGCATGTCGAACTTAGGTATATTCCTGTTTCTATTTTGACCCCGCTCCCCGCTCTCATTAGGCAGCAATCTTTAAAATCAATATATGTGTGAACGTGTGTGTCTTCATGATGATCTGTTTTAAGTGCTTCTCAGTTCGAAATGTGGGCGTCAGTCCCCAGCTCGGGATCGTCCCTATTTCCCAGCAATATCTCGGAGGATATTAGCGATCGGCGACGTCGTCCCTGAAATTTAATCAGGCCTTGTTGTTTTACTCGATCAATTCAATTGAAATTTTTCAAGGTTAAAGGATACAACTCAGCGCTAGTAGTAGGTTATCGAACAGTGTTTTCTGTTCATTTGTGCAGGTCTTACGGTGGTATCCAACGATTAGCATATTTGCTAATTTATTAATATTGCCGTTGATAAGAGTGAATAAATTTAATGGCTGTTTATCAAATAAAACGGTCCTCCGTTAAAAGTTTCAAGTAAGTAGTTGAAGCATATGGATGAAGCTATAAGTTATACTATATAGCTTATTTATTGATCAAAATATATTGCTTGGTATATCTACAAACAACTAGATCGGTATCCATTATAAATAGATAATGTTTACGTTACGTTCTCAGTAGCCTGCTTGAAAAACTGTCAATCATCGTACGCACCGCAAAAGCTCGGGCGATGCAGGAATGATTAGATAAAAAGGTCTACAAGAAATATGGTACGATAAACTCTGCTAAAGTAAGGCAAAACCTGGCATGCGTCAAATGGGATTACAAATCGTATACTAACAATAATACAATATAACTGAACACACACTAGGGAAATGTTTATTTTGATTTATCTGGGTGTTGAAAAGTATATAAGGACTCTATTGAACATGTTGAACTGAATTTCGAAAAATGGGGAAATTTAATTGCAGTAAAACGGACATAATGAATTGCTGACTGCCTAGAGAATTATACTTATCGGCCTAACTTGCCAACAGATGTTTATTATTACATCAACTTATTTTTTCCGTAGAGTTCTTTATTAACATGATTACACAGGGAAACGCAAAGCGTAGCGACGTAACAGATGATAAGATCTGTCAATAATTGCTACGTATTTGTCGCGGTCGCGTTTTCAATTAATGCTAGATTAGTCATTAAGTAACGAGTAAGTGTTTTGCAATCGTTGTTTAGTGAACAAAAAAAAAACAAGTTATCGAGAAAAAGACAGCTTCGAAGAGAACAAGCTTGTCGTCCAGCTCCTTTGCTAGTTACAGTGGGTAACAGCTGATACTTTAAATATTCTAAATGACACCTATAAAGAGAACTTGGAACTTACTAAAATCGCTCGCCATCTTTGGCGTAATGCGCGTTATCGCAATTTAGTATTTGATCCTGGTGCCTCTTCTTCAAGGCCAGATTTCATTATTAGGACGTTTTTGGGTTCACACTTGACTAACTGGACGTCGCGCTAGGCTGTCACGAAAGGAAAACTCGAGATATTGTATCGGATCTGAATAAAATTTCTGCTGGACCCATGGCTGCGATGTATACAGAGATTCTTGATTTAGATTACATGAACTACATAGAAATCTTTTAGTCCCCCAAAAGCATTCGAATCTGAAGACTTATTCGAAGTCATCGGCCTTCATTTTCGACAAAAGCTTGTCGTGCGAGTGCCACAATACGTTGTTAAATACGCTGCTCGTGTTTGATCTAAAGCTATCAACAAGAAAGAAAGCACGTTGAGTGAATGTTGGCTTTTAATAAATCGCAGAATTTGCTAACTACCTGGGACTGCTTCGCGCAGCCAAAGACCGCCTTTATATCATATCTGGGAACAGTCGCTACGTACGACGCCGTATTTCTCTAAGACCAACACAAAAATATATTTTTATGACGTCACTGTTTTAACAGCACTCTGAGATGATGGGAAGCTAAGTTGAGGTAGGGGATACCTAACTAGCCGCTGACTAGGCCGCCAACTGCAATGTACCAGCATGTAGGAAGAACTGCCTAAACACGTAGTTACCTGTTGGTCAAACTAGTCTTTAAACGATACCCACATAATTTGATATGTTGTCAAGATACGATAGGGTTGATTTTCTGTATTTAACGATCGACAGAATTGCAAACAAATATCAGAAGTTTTGAGTTACCGTAGTACTAACGTAAACTACAATGTTTTTGTTAACTAAGAGATTCAATTAACGTCCTCATCGAATCGCTTACCGTAGCAGGACAATATTGTAATAGGCACGCCGCCTGAACCTCCGTTACTTGTTGCGGAGGCCCTTGAAGGCCCGTGCATGCAGTGCTCTGCTGTGGCGTACAGTAAAAGCATGATGTCTGAAAACCAAAATAAGCCGACAAAGTTAACTCAGAGCGCGTGCCATAACTATCTAGTCAATTAAGCTTGTAGGATTTTAAAAAATACATTTAAAGCAAATGTATCTAGCATCCTTTTATTGAGAAGCAGACCAAATAAAATCCTACGTTTCAAGCCAAAACAGCGCTTACGACGCTCCACCATTCAGACACGGCATTGTAGATAGATTCGGTGTTTCTTAAACGTATCATATGAAATGGTTTGTTGGAGACGAAATTAAAAACGCAGAATTTATTTGAGAATCTAGAAGTAAACTCTTTAACACGAATAAGACTAACGTCTCTAGGAAATCTTAATGCGTAAAGATATCGCTTGCCTTCTAGGAGCTGATCGTTTAGAAGCTACTGATATCTATTTGTCAAGTAGAGAAGGAACTATGGTCGGCTATGTCCCTCTCGTGAAAACTGACAGGCAATAGGCGGTAATGACACTGTCTAGTATTAAGGAAACCTAAAAATCATAGATGAACTTCCTTGGGTCTGTTTCGATGCAATTGTCAGAATGTAACACTACAAGCGACTAGTGGAATCAACCAATTGTTCAGTCGCAGTGTGAAAGCACCTATTTTGTCACGATTCGATGTCTGTGAGAAATTTTTGAGACTAAATGATAATTTTATGGTTGGGCAATTTACATTTAAATTAATTGTGCGAACGCCCCAGGCTGCCAGAATACGTCATCGTTACATGCTGCTACTGCGAGTCTAGAACCCAACCTGTACAAACATTGCTAACAAGAGTATTGTTTCTAAGCTAGCGCTGCGCTGTTGCCTTGGTAATGTCGTAGTCTGGCAATCGTATTGCATAGTACGTGTCCTAAAGAAAGACTAGTGTTTTGATCATTTATCTTTTCCAACTAGATCAAACGACATCTGCTGCTGTCGGAAGAATCAAACTTTACACGTCGGTGTGTCTCCATTTATTTGTTGCTGACAGCGAAAAAAAACATTCCCAAGCCTATTCATTGCTTTTCGCCAATACTTCACTATAAGCGATGCCCACAATCGTATTTCCCTGTCTGTTATTTGCTCCGGTACAACGAGTAGCAGCCTGCAGTTGAAAACGTTCTTTATTTTTTTTACATTTGTTCTGGTTCGTTTTGCTTGGACAATACTCCAATCAACGCACGCGAATAGTATCAGGGGCTCTAGCATAATCCATTTGCCTGGTGTAGCAGCTGGGACGGCCAAGCATCTGGTTGAATTTAGGGACCGCTGTTTCAAGCTCTGCCAACAACGCATGTATACAATGAGTATATAAAGGAAGTTATCATAATCCAGTTCGATCGAATCTCCTAAATGCTTATACTGTAGCATATAATATATATATTGTATGTGATCTCAATAGTTTGTACCGGAATTCGCAAAGCGTCCACAACAATTTAATATATAGTATTTCTTAGAATCGTTTACTTTTGCTTTATTGATTGTCAGCTCTTCTAGAGATGATGAAATATAGTAAAACATACGTTCGCACTCTCGTTAGTAATATATATATATATATATAGGTGTTACATAGGCTAAAAGCAGTTACTCACTGTCGCGTTCTCAGTGTTCAGGCAGATGTAGTACTTTACTCCGCGTCGTGTAGCAGATGACCCCCAACCCCAGAAGAAACCCGCTGCTGAATGTGCAATTAGGACGACACACAAAGCTGGAACAATTAACTTATACGGCATCTTCAGCTCTTTTTCGAAACAAAGTCTACCCACGGACGACTGCAGAATGTAAAGGTTACGGCCCTATATTGGGCGGAGAGAGCGTGTAGCCGGAAGTTTTTACCACAGCGAGCTTGCCTTTGGGTTAATCTACTGGAATTGCGAGCTTATATTCACTGTAACTATTAGCCGGTTTCCTAAGCGAAATATTGGTAATAAACAACGCTATTCATATACTTCATTAGTCAAACCAATAGAGGACGATGCGTCGTTCAAGACACACAACGTTTCGTCATGCGGCGCTCACTTAGGTGTTTCGCGAGACCCTATTCCGTCGAAGTCTGATTTGGTAACTGAGGAAGGACAGCTAGGTTGACAGAAATGCTGAACGCTTTCGTGACTAGCGTTCATCGATCTATATTGCCGATGATAAAAATAATAACAATAGGCAGCGCTAAGGGGAAAAACGAAAATAACTACTAATATAGGCTGGTATGATAGTTCTCTTTAGGTCGAGCATCGAGTTTTTGCAAATCGAACGTCCTTGTGGAACGTCTATGGGGCGTAATGTGGTCAGTGAACATGCTTTCTGCACACAATCTCTTATCAATTTACTGAAGTATCAATGTTTGAAGTCAAATGATGGGTAGACAAGTCATAAATACGCTCTTTTTGTCAACCGTCGATACTAGTAAAGGGTCCGCGATACGAGTTACTGTCATAAAATTGGCTTTTTTCTACGTTGACATTCGAACGCTGCTTGGATTCAGAAAGTATAATGTACACTTCAGTCATTATTTAGGAACAGCCTTGCGTCACTTTTGTGAGAAGCCTAACAAAAACGTGCATTGATTGTTGACCATGCCTTTTTAATGCCCCTCATTCAGTTGAAATGCACAGACTATGAAGCGGAATAGTTGTGACGGGAACACCTTCAAGTCATGCCTTGACTTAAAACTTATTTTATATTTATAAAGCTACGTCTCATCTGGAAATGAGAACATTACGAAGGGATAACGTGGAATGTTCCGAGTCATTACGTTGAAAAGTTGAGAAAGTATACATGTGTACAGCAAAGGCAAACTGCTCTTCGCCGGTTTGAGGCGGCCCAAATAAAGAGTATTTTTTACAACTTTAGACAGTTTTCTTCCATCTGTCAATTTTTTGTGACAAACCGTATTCGTCTTGCATTTCTCGTCTCGCATAAATGCATTTTGTACGATGACGCCGTTGTGGAGGATCTTAATACTATACTAAAATAAAGAAATCCTTTGGATTTCCATACAAACAAAACGACGTTACAGTATAATAACTTTTATTAACCATGTTTATTTCGTAAATAATAAACACAAAACGGTACATTATGCGTTACAGGTGACTTCTCCAATAGCAACTAAATTACGTAGCGGGTGTAACATTATTGCGTTATAGATTCTGTTTTGGACTATTGTGACACAATAAGAATATGATGAAGCTGAGACAGCATTAAGAGTAACTTAAATAATGATAGATTATTACCACTATTATTTTTAGAGGTTTTGGTAAATGGCAATTCGCCAGCAAAAAGGACAGATCGCAAATACGCTGGTTGGGGCAGCGAATTTGGTGGAAAAAATTTAGCATAGACCTTATCTACTTTCCCCGTTATCATGAAAAGTATTCACGTTAACCCAAGGGCGTACATATACCAAAACTTGGCCTTTCAAAGACGAATCTAATTGTTTAATCGATTTTACGATGCTTTTGCGTTCGCAGCCGGGGCATGGAGAACGAGACATGGGTTTAACAACATTGGATTTCGCTGTTTCGTTGTCGTCAATGAGATCATCGATTTCTTGTCAACATCATAGAAACTAAAATTGACACTCCGTAACGCATTAGTCTGAAACATGGAGTCGACTTACGGGTCGAATAGATGACAAGCTTTTTGCCCCTGAGAGAAGCGGCAGCTACTGGGAACACTGCTAATCAGCGCCGTAACATCGTGTCAACACAGACTGTTCGTCTCGCATAAGTCGCTGTCCGGCATAAAGGCCGACGGGGCAATGTTTTCAGACGGAAACTTTTTCACTGCTTTCTATTTAGACCTAAATACGACTAAGTATCAATAATCCTCTTGCTTTCAAAATATGAAAGCTCACTCGCTGTTCTCACACACATCAAGCTTTTTGTTTTCCTGAACGTTCTCGCGCACGCAAGAGTCGACATGGTCTGCAGAGGGGTGACCCGTAGAGAATTCGACAATAATGGACTTACCTCATGTTAGCAATGACAGCACTAATTCGCCTGATGTCAGCTTTGGCAAACACGGTCGCTTGGGACTATGTTTTTGCCGTTGCCAGCATCACCTCAAGTTCCTTTGAGAGACATGTAAATGTTTTCGTAGTTTTTTTTTATGCTGCTAGATGCTCCCTTGTGGATAGACTGATTGGCATGTTGCAGAATTTACCTTAGCGCTCTCGGCAAATCTAAAATTCTGAATCTCTACTCTGCAAGACCACTAAGTTTTTTGAGGAACGAATGTTTAAATGTCCCATCTGAAATAGGTGCCAAACGTAATGGTCGGGCGACCTTCACAAAAGCCTAGACGCGTGTTACATTGCAACGGAGTTCAGACGCTCAGTTTTACCAACGATCGTTGCTGGTTGTTTCAGATGCTTTCGGTGGGCAGTTTTTAGCAAAGATCCTCCGTGTAGCTTCGGGATGGCTAGGTACTGCCGAAAGTATTTTTCGCCGTCTAACTGCTTCGCAGCTCGAATTTCGTGTCGTGCCTATCGGGTCATGGCGTACTGCCCTTTGATAGTTCTGTAAGATCAAGCTCAAACAAGGCCAAAAAGATTCACAATGGACCCCTAAACTTTGTGGCACCCTCACGTTAGACTTCGAATCGGCACTACTCTGTTGACGCAAATAAATCTGAACGATTCCCTTGTAATATATAGACTATTAGTCTAGTTCTATGCTAGACTAGAAGGATGGAACGTGCAGGCCACTCGTCAACTCTAATTGGTATTCAGTCGTGAAAACTACTTGGCGATTTCAAAAGTAACCATTTATCGCTTCTTCCGATCGTCTGATCTGGACAGATAAAATGAAACAAAAGGCAAAACTCTGATAAATTCAGCGTCAAATACTACTACAACTAGTGCTAAAAATAACGATGATAGTAACAATAATACAAACTAAAAACTTCGTAGTAACTGCATAAACTCAATAAAATTGTTCGACATTTATATTGCGGACTCGTCATCAGAGTGTCGTTCTATCCATAATGCTATTTAGTAGATTTATCTGAGTTACTCATTCGTTCCCTCTGTCATCTGCGGCCGTAGAGAGGTATACTTATGGTAAAGGTCGAGTTAATGGAAGCCAAAGATAAATTCTATGATAAACTAAAATCAATCAATTTTAGTAATCAAGCGAATATCTATTTCCTACGACCTGCCATTTTCAGCTGATCTGTTACTTACAAAAAATAACACTTATGTGAAAAAGGTACTATAAAAATATACTTATAAAATTAATTCCCGACAATCATTGTTTGGTATTACAAATAGCACATCCGTCCTGAAGGGCGGTACTCTTTCAAGCGTGTATTGTGGGTTATTTATTTAACTTTACAAACCGATAGAGCTTTGGAAACGTTTACGGTATCGCTCATTATTACCCTGATGGCATAGCAGCAGCAGCGGAAGCATTACGGTGAACAGCATTCACTGTGTCCTGGTGCATTCTACACGATCGCAGCAGCTCGTCGGATAGGAAAACATCGATTAGATAAAAAAAAAATAAAAAATCGACCTTGAAAAACGTATTTTACTCACAGGTTTAGTAGTCTTTTTTAGCTAACGCGAACAATTTTTAAGACAGCTGGCAAAGAAGACGAGGTTGATGTGTGCCGGAAAATTCATTGCTTATCACTTCTGCTTGTTGCTGAAATCCCTAATTAATCGACCTGTTTATGCTACTTATGTGACATAAATCAGCAAAGCGATAATAACCATAGACGTAAACAGGACTATATAATCGATTTTCCACATTTAATCGAACAGAAAGGCAAATCGCTCATCGATAATAACTTCGTCTCCCGTACCCAACCCCTGTCGACGCCAAAACTCTATTTGTAGGATATTTTTCATTTTTGTTCTGTTCTCCATTGACAAACGAAACTTTCCGAAGCAACGACATGAGTACGTTAGTTAATTGTGAAAATGTTAACCGCCGTAATTAAGACTATTCGGAAAAACCCGAACTGATAAAGTGAGTCCTATTGTGGTGGCTTCTGTTCCCAGTCATCGTCGGCTGACTATCGAGTCGTTTTATCTCTGAGAGGCCGGTATGACCCACCGTTAGGTCTTCTCTGTTCAGGAGTGCGCTGCGGTCCATACGTTCTGAGGTACTAGTTCCGTTCAAGAACAGGACCACGCCGCCTGTAACGCAAGCAGCGAAGCATTAAACCTACGAATCAGCGAAAATCAGCACAAAGCACTCTCCCGACATAATTTTTCTAAAAATTTGGCTACTCTGCATGTGTGACGCTATTGTCCAATACCAGTGTCAAACAAACAATAAATATATAGAAATAAAACATTTTCGAGTACAATCAGCCAAATCGCTTAGTTGCCATAATCCAGGGCTTTGGAGGCAATGATAAATATACTGATTATATAATAGCTACTATGAATGACTAATAAAAGTAGCGGCTTCTGTGTTAACGCCATTGAAACTAGCGCGACAAGCTCATTTCGTGGAGTTCGTCGATACCGTCAAAATCTAAGGCTTTCCCTCTGTTGAAACGGATTATTCCCAAGCCCCTGATAAGCAAAGCACCATATATCATTTATATATCAATTGTACCTATTCTAGACGTATTCTACCGTCTTAATGTAGTATAGTTTAGTTGGTGTTGTCTTTTTGCGCTGTTATGCTTTCACTAGTTCACGTAGAACTTTTTTTTTATCTATTCAGTACTATTCGGCACGTTACGAAGCACAAACAGAACTCGTAATGGCTCATATGTTAAATGGCGCGAAGTGCTGAATTTTAGAGACGAACTTCGTTCGATCTCATCTTTTATGTTCGTCCTTAAAAAGGTAGCCAACGCTCAGCCTCGAAGAATGTGATACCTATTTGAACAATTAGGGCATCCGCTAGCGAACACTCCCAGCTATTCTTAACTAACGTTTCCCACTATAGTTATTGCGTACACACATCCAGCAGATAGGACAGCGAGCACAGTCACTTTCAAGAGTAGGCCTCGCTACCTTCGCGATTAGTTATAGGGATAGCCACGGCCGAACATTGAATAATGTAGTGGTATACTTGATGGCCGCATACTATTTCGCAGAGTCTCAGATTTTTTTGGTACACTCGATTTGATGCCATGCCTTTTGTTTACACATTGCTGGCTTTCACACCGTGAGACCAACGTGGTCTTTAGCCCATTGCTTACTTTATTGCACTTGTTGGGTTAGAAAAGTCTGTACACATATATCAAATGTATGGGCTTACATTACGAACAATTTTACCTAATTTCAGCGATGCAAAGTTATCAAAAACTTGTATTTTTTGTTTTAGATTTTAATAATATATATATATATATAGTATTAGGTATAACCGGTTGTTGGCTTCGCATCCTCTAATACTATAAACCCATAAGGGGTTCGGAACCCCTCGACACCACATATATTCAAAAGCTAAATCGTGTACGGAGAAATTACAGTAGCAGGTGAAGCCTGAATTGCAGTAATTGGCCAAGAAGCGCGTGCGACACTTACGCTGCATTTGTTTAAATCGATTTGTCTATTTTCACTGAATGTCGACTTGTAATCTTGCCCAGTTTTTAAATTCGATCACTATTTGCCGTAATAAACAGGCCACATGCCTGGATCGGCTTTTATATGTAGTAGTCCGATATTCAGTCTTATTTGAATGGAAATCAGTTTGCACCATACGACTTCTGTTATTCCCTACTAGATGAAAAAACATAGCAGTTGTTATAAGAAGACGCTACATGGGAACATAGTGACGCTATACATGTGTTGAGATTGAACAAAAAAAAAAAAACATTTCGAACGCAAACCTAAGCTAGTACGTTGCCTCAAATTGACCAGCGGTCAAAGGCATCCTTTCGAGGGTAACTTCTCTCAATCCACGTCCTCAAAGTAGACGTGGCCAAGAACGCCGATGTAGTTCTTTAATCGGTCGACTTCTTACAGAGTAGGGAAGGATCTTACAGAGTGGTTCAACTGGCTTTCGAGGCGTATTGCTTGGGTCGACGCCAAACTATACATTTGTAAACTAAATTACTTTCACAATGTCTTTTTCACGAGAAGCTAATCTTCCAGCACACAGCACTAATTATAAGAGTCCTTAGATAAGCTATACGTAACTCTGTATCGGAGATAACGACGCAGCACTTCGTAAATCTTCGTTGGCAATGCCCTTGCAGTTAATTTTGAAAACACGTTCATCTTAGTTACTGTTATTTTCATTAATTAATTCATTCATTCATTAATAAAGCTAAATTATTTTCATGAACTGAAAATTTCAGTTTTATAATGGACGACATATTGATATATCCTAACATAGACCTTGGTCCTTTTGTAGCATCTAAAAATAAAACATCATTTTCGATGACTGGCAATAGTGATGTAACTGTTAATATTTGCTTTTAAGGGAAATCCCCGTGCTATTGGAAAATTCCTTCTCATTTCCCCTCTCTTGTTGTCTACCCGTGATGTACGATTTGAAAGCGCTTCTTTTTGCATTCCGTGATCGTACTGTATTATGTGGGCAATTTAAGCTAGAAAGTTGAGCTAGTCAAAGTTGGGACATTTGCCTTTTGTGCGGTGATGAGAATAGATTTCTCATGAGTGGCTTGCTAAATTTGAGAGCGGTAATTGAGGGCCCAAAAATGCCGCTAACTCTAATCGAACGCCGCAGTTTGATGATAGCCGTTTGACGGTATTTTCGAAGGCAGGCAGGCAAGCAGACGACAAACAACTTGAGAATTAACCTAAAATGTTGGCTGCAGCGATATGATTACTTTCAATCACCTTAAGCGATTTGAAGCTTGGGCGTCTCATAAACTCTCTAAATCCAACAAGAAATTACCACTTAACGCTGTATGCACACGTCTCGCCCGGTACCGAGCGTTACGCGGCTACCATCGCCTTCGTGTCTGTGCATCGATGTGAGCCAGAAATCGCAACGCGTCGCTCCGAGGCAGAAACCAAGGCAAACATCGTCAAAGCTTCCTTTTTGATTTCGAATAGAAGGTTTTATTGACCAATCCATATTGTCCAGACCTACCGCCGACCTTTGCTCTTTATTGGGTGGTTACTTTCGTGGGTACGTCCTTGGCACGAATCATAAAGTTGAAAAATATCTTTGAAAGGAAACCCGTTATCCTCTGATGAGGCGGCATACAACATATGATTTGGTGTACTGATAAAGGCAAGTCATGAAAAAATACATTATATTATAATAAGTTAGTTTTGTCCAGCGGGTATATATAATTAATTGTAATAAATAAGGCAGTGATATAATTAATTAATTACACCAAAACAACGATAATTATTAGTGTTGACATGTTTCCAAACATACATATGTCTAATTGTATGTTTTTGACAATGAATCCCTGGTTGTTCTTGGGGAACTTCATATACGATGAGCTGTTGATATATATATACATAATAAAGTATGTGTGGAATAAAGCCAATCCATAATATATAGGTGGTAACAGGAATTTTAAAACAAAGATGACAAAATAAATAAAAACATTTAAAATGTTTTCTGACCTTCGAAGTGAATTTTGTAAGACTCACGATGCAAGTAATTATTTATTTGAAATAAGAAACTGAAAAAAGCAGTTGAAACTTTTCTTTCTAAACTTAGGTCTGTTACATTTAGCAGGCTATTGTATCACTTTCCCATAAGGGTGGATGTTCGAAAGTCTTGTAAGAAATCTGTTGTTTATAACCCCGACTGACCACTAATCCGCAGCTGAGTAACAGCAGCCATATGTATACAGCACAGTGTCAGCTTGCTCTTTGTTCTTAAATTTTTTACAGGTTCCTGAGAAACACGAATGATTTTTTACCTCGTTTTAGTGCTCGATACAAACCTTTGACGAAAAAAGTTGTTTCATCCAGATTTTCATTTTTTGTATAACTGCGTCCTTTAGGGTTTTGTACCGTAAGATTTCGATGGACATTTGACGTTATTTCGGGTGAAAGCTAAGGAAGATCTTTTTAAACCAGTAACTTATTTTGCCTTAAGCTCTTGCTTTTAATTTTTGTCAGGCAGCGTTTTATAAATTACGACCCATATATATACTATAAACTTTCTAGATAGTTTCCAAGCTAAACACTGCGATATTTTCTATAGCCTCTACAATGGTTGTACCCCACATGTCGTGGCGAAGCCATAGTTCCCGGGGTTATCATACCTTGCCTACACCGAAATCGATCAATTTGATAGTTTCAGTCGGGTCGAGGATAATATTTGCTGGTTCCACGCCACTGTACAGTAGACCATGCGGATGCAACAATTTAACAATAATTTATGCAATAAGGTGCCATGGCCTATCATTATCTAAATTTCCAGATGTTTGAAAAATGTATATATATCGACCGTAACGTGTTGTTACGCGCTATTAGGGTAGCGATCTATTGGAATAGTATGTCCTTCGAAGTGCACATAAACATGTATTGCATGACTTTAGTCTCTACTTGGGTTTCTGCTGGGTGAGAAGTAAGTTCGTTTTTTACATTGAGTTTATGTATTCACGACTAGTCAACAAGGCCTGCTCCACGAAAGCAATTTATTCGGTTTTGCACGGCCTTCCTCTACGCTTCAGGCAAGACGTGGACAGCTTGGTGGTAACAAGAAAAGGGCCTGTGGAAGAAAAATTTCTATTGTTTACTTTGAGTGGTTTACCTGTCGTGCCGTACTACATGGCCCTGGTCAGATGTAATGATAAGGCCTATGTGGCAATGTTTAGGCTGTACGCCAGGCAGGCCTTCTAATGTCGTTTCAGATCATTATATATATATATTACAGCCATATAAAGTTAAGCCTTGTCACAAAACATCGTTTTTGACCTGTACGGAGCTTTTTTAGTTAATTTCTTGATCCTGTTTGATGAATTAAGTCAGGCTGCGGTCTATATTCATTATTTTGCCACGTTGTATTCTATTACAGTGTAGTAACTTTATATTTATCCAGATCGGTACCCCATTTTTATGTTTAGGTATAGTCCCTGCTGCGTTACAAGCGATTAGTGACACTCGTACGGACCACTGGGGCATGGCTTGTCGTTCAGCTATACATTTTCAGCTCTAAGGTATTGCCATAAACTGCAAAGTTTCCTTTAACTTACTTCACAGTCTCCTCATTGTCCCAGCCGCACTAATACCAATAAAAAAACAATATTGAATTAATAATTTTTTTAGCTACATGATTTTGTCTCACCTAAAATAGCGGATTTACCCGTATATGAACACTAATTATTAAAGTGAGCTGTCAAAATTACTTCCTTATTAACTTATTGTTACGACCGCCTATCAGTCGGAAATTTAGCGAAAATTCAGATAAGAAAGCAGTGGGAATCTCGATTGAGGCGACATCATATACAACAACGCTGCTACAACAGCTGAAGCACCTAAATCTTAAACAGTTTTGCATATTTTGGTGAATTTTTTCACCTAGCAAATAAAAAACACGTAAATAAAAAGAGCTGTACTTTCCTCCTAAAAAAAAAGCTATGTTAAACATAGTTCTAACTCTTCGAAAGAAAGAGCTCTCTTCTCTGCGACTCCTATTTAGAATAAGCGCAGTATAATTGCATACGAACTCCTGACTTCGAATACAGATAGATGAATACAGATAGATGATTTGATTGAACACGCAGGTTTTATAATGGTCAGCTTCATCAGGGCTAGCAATAAGACTAGAAAATACCTTTCTCAGAAAAGGGCGTCCGTCACTGCTGCTTCTTCAATTTGATCTACATCAAGCAATTCGAAAAGTCGCGTTTTTAAGCTCTCGATAGGAAAGGCAATCAATGGAAAAATTGGAAACAGAAATACCGTATCTCTTACGACTATGGAATTTACGTTATATTGCTTATTACAATATTACCACATCACCACCATGGCGGCACTTAGTGATGAACAGAGGACATTGAAACTATAATATAACATTCAGTCATCTTTCGTTTCTTTTTTCTGGTGCTTAGAAATAGTTGAAAGGTAATGTAACCCTTCAGGTTGATGCCAACCTCACTCATCAAACAGCTGTTGAGGTGTCTGGCAATTAGACTATCAAACTCTACATCGATGCGCCATCAATTACTGTCCTCTAGAAAATATAAAGTAGGTGTGCTTCAACAAACGAAATTTAGCTTCGAAGCATTTTGAATAGCGATTGCAGTCGGTCTTTGAAGTGTGACTACTTCGTGACTTCTGCTTGCTTTATACCAAAAATACTATATCCAAATTAGCATATATATATATTATGGTAACGTTTAATGTTAAAGTAACATCGGAATAGTTTCAATTCACTCCTTCTGAAGCTTCCCGATAGCTGTTCTTCATGATCATACGCGTACCACACGTGGACGCAGGGATAGACGAGCTGACCGTAAATAGTGACAACTTACCAAATTATAGTGTCTATCACACCGATTTCATGACAGCCTTCCGATACACGCATCGTCGTTCATTTGTAAACAACCCGCAATCTTCATTTGCCAATACATCCAGTTTGCGTAGAGTCTGCGAACTTAAGTACGACCAATTTAAAGATACGTTTGCTCTTACTCGACGATACGCTTAAGCCTATATTAATAGCTAACCATAAGATCAGTAAAAAAAAAAAAAACCCTTGAATGCATAAATAAATCACGGCAAACGGACCACGTGACTACCTGAAATAAATTTATTTGTGTTAGGTGTAAAAAAAATAGCCAGTTGGAAAGAATGCATTTCATTCCAAGGGCACCGCCAAAGGTAACGTGCAGAATTTAAGTTCTTCATGCAGTTCCACGAACATACAGGGTGTTTAAAGTAAAGCTCATCATCTATTAAGTTAGCGGTCAGCTTTTTTTAGGTTATGGAACTCAGTAACAAAACATAACTGTCGATGCTTCCTTTTATGGCTATCGTATATCGAAATTTATACAAAGCTGACATATATTATTAGTTCTTCAGTTCCTGGCTACCAATTTAGAAACAGCCAGTTGGGTGAGAAGTTTGTAAAAAGCATAGCAACTAAATTAATATGTACGCTTATAGGCAATAACTGCTGCAGTACCACTTACTGTTTAACGTACCTGTTTGGCAATTAGTGTTAACACTGTTTAGAGTGTCACGTATGGTAAAGGCTTTAAGACGAGCACAGATCTATATACAATGGCTTCTGTTGACTGGGGAACGTTCATTCAATGAAAAATTGCCTTCAACGCAGCTCTGAATAGAACATGTGACCAAAAATACGATAGCCCATCTAAATATTACCGCCTCGATTTCTTAGCTCATTTCAATCATCTATTAAACACTGGATGTTCTGGCAGAAAGAGCCCGTGATCGCCAGTTTAATTTCGGTGACCTTCGGTGAAATTAGAAGATAACGGTAAGAGTATGCAGGACAGTAAACAGCGAATAAAAGCACCACTTGGGTATATGATTAGTGAAATAGAACAGATGCCGAAGACAAGCTTCGTTGAAGACCTGGTGCCTCGCAATAGGCCGGATACTCCCTAATCTTACCTCGACTTCTACTAGAGTTGTTTTCTATCGATCTAAAAAAAGTACACAGCACAAATGATATATGTTATTAATCATACAGCTTGTTGCTTACAACTCTAGGAGCTCTAAGTGGTCACTTTGACCGCTTTCGTGGATTCAGTTTCGCGAAAGGTACCGCAAAATAAAAACACGGCCTATCGTGTTTTTCACGTTGTTTCTTGCTTGATTCTAGTATTCTTCGCACATGGTTCTCTTGGAACATGGCAATCAAACGCTTTAAATCAGAATGTATAATATATTACCAAACACTGACGGTCCCCCTAGCTAGTATATATCATAATGAATTTCGCATCCATAGCTAATATATCTTCCAAGAATACCGAAAACTTTGGATATTCATCACTTGCATCACAGCCGTGCAATTAACCGAAAAAAAGATAGATAAATTTTATATAAAAAGTACTTACCGGCACTTGACCTCTAATCATCACGCCTATGTTCTCGGCTAAACAGTACGCCTACGTTCTAAGTAGATGCTACCCCATAAGGGTCTACATAGCCGTCGCAGGCTACTTGAACCCTTGCGGACATTCGGGTACAACAATTTTTTGTTCTTGTGGTTAGTAACTAAACTTCTGCGATAACTGTAGAAAAAAAACAACGTAATAGCCTGCAAAATCTAAGAAAACAGCTGTAGACCGCTATTATTTAAAAACGTTTGCCTGCAATTAGATTTATGCGTATTGCTTATAGAAAAATGAAAAAAAAATAGATTTCGTTTTTGTCGTCGGAAACCATTCGATGTGATCTAATGTCGTAAATATTTGTAGAGCTCCTTGCGTGAATGGTGACAGTTTGAGGTAATATCGTTTTAAGCTTTCTCTCGCTCTTAATAGCTACGCAAGCAATAGTTGTATACGTCAGCATGACAAGGTAGTCCCGAAAGCTGTGTCCTAGATACCATTTTTCAGGACATTATACATGAACGAAATCTCACTTCTTTGCTGACATATTTTCATAAATCAGTGGGGTCTGGGCACAGAAATACTTTTAGGATCTAGAAGTGTTTAGCTTTTATTCGAAGTCCTACCTCGTTTGACCGCTGACGTAGGACAACAATAATAACAGTCGTTTGCTATGTACCGCTATAGGGTACTTCAACGCGTCTGAGTAACCAAGCAAACTAGTTTCCTCGCATATCAAATAAAGTATCGACGCGGTGAGCGAAGCAATGACGGCGATGAACACGTAGAGATTTATGAAATCAAAAGCATCTCTGAGCAACAGCTTGCCTAGGAAGCCCACACATTTGAGCGCTTCTTTTGATAAAATCCATACAAACATTGTCGATTTTACTTTTCAGTAGTAGTTGGTTGAAGATGAAAAGTAAATAGAGGAAAATGGCGACCGTCCTGTCAGCGACTAGAGCACAGATGATAGTTGCACCACTTGGATACAGGTAAACCGCACAAAAGCTTATTCGTCATTTCAGCTAAAGCGAAAGCTTGTAAAGAAAGTGATTGAAAATAAAGGACGCCTACATGGACTATTAGGAAATCGTTATCTTTCTTTTGAAATGAAATTGTACTAATCTAAAGACAACAATCAAATGGACTATAATTAATGTATACTGATGATTGTTCCATAATCGTTCCTTCGTCATACAAATGAATTCATATTTTCCCGTGTCACCCTCAATAAGGGGCTTTCCTGATCTAAAAAAGCAAGCCAAAGTTTAATTAAGCCGAAATAAGGGAAGAAGTCAGCGACACACGAGAAGCATACGTCTCTGAAATACTCCAGAATAGAATTATAACTAGACAAATTCGATGACCAAGTAAATCAAACGTTCACTAATCCCGCTCCCGGGTTGCAATCCTTTACTTTCGATTGTAACTTATACTAACTAATTATTATAGGTCCGACAATAACGCACCTACAGCCAATTCGGCCTTAATAGCAATGCTCACTCGTGACATTCATTCGATGACCTTCATATGGAGACCTGGCCTGAATAAAGAATAAGGCCACCATGTGTTATGCATACCGCAGTCACCGGCGAAAATTTTGCTACGATAAAGATGTCTGTCATTTTATGTGGGTTTACATGATACATTTTTTCAATGAGCGTTAAATTTAATTCGAATCTCATTGTTGAACGTTAATAGAGTGTAACGTAGCTACCAGAAATGGTCTATGCACATCGTTTACGTGTCATATCTTATCTATATCCTATAAATATATTTGTGACTTACATCAATACTCTTCGTATGACATGACAATTTTTAAGGTTTGCCTTCTTATTCGATACATTTTCTTTGTCATTTTCCATTTAATAGTATCCTTAGGTAGTAAGCTGACGTAGAGCAAAAAGCAGGCCAATCAAAAAAACTTGTCGAAGGTAATCTAGAAAAAATGCTGGTGCCGTCTATACACAGTCGACGCAGTAGGATGAAATCCATAATAAGGGTGTCAGTGAAGAAAAGGCTTTTAACTCCGGCATAGACAATACAGTATCTGACACAATGATGGTATCATAATTTTCTAAAAAAAATCTATAATTTCCTAAAATGAGGCGAACATTCTCCTTAGACAAATAAGTAATCTGGAATCAACTTGTCATTCGTGATGGTGATTCGTGGAATATAAAAAGTAGGCTCCAATGCAAAAGTACCTCACCCTAGACACTGCCACTTAGCGACCGGCTCCTTAAAATTGCTATATTATATCCACTACTAAACGCAGAGTTAAGTCGTTATGCAGTAATTATCTAGTCAATAATTAAGGCAAAGTTTTGAAAAATCTTTCACAACTTGCCCATTCGAAGGCACAGGCATCAAGCTTTTCCCGTTGACCCCCGTATGGGCTCAACGTACAACGCCGTCCGGCAGCCCGATTTCTTCATATTTTCGTGGGCAGAGATCTAGAGTCCTACTATTGAGATGCGGGTTGAAATGATAAAGCGCTTTTTTGACGAAAGCGGCTTAGGAGCTTACTTTATAATATACTGAAGCTCTTCGTAAAAAACTCAGAATTCTGCTTATGTCCTAAGACAATTCAAGCCTCTGGGTGTAATTTCGACGGTTGCTCAAGAAAATCCACTACCTTCAACCATAGCGTGTACACGGATCGTGGGCGACTCGTTCAATGGGTGTTGATCTAAAGTTCCGCTACATTGCTGTGAGCCAACTGAGGTAGTCTAAACTTCTTGGGGTTTTATCTTACTGCACACTGTGTGTACGTGCAGTGTTTTACTTTAAACTAGTATTAATAACATACGTTTAAGAGAGTATTTTTAAAAAAAATATATCAAATAATCCTACTATTTCGTATGACTAATATTAAAATTATCGCTTCTTATCCGGCGTTGTCTATGTTTTGCCGAAGATAAATTTTTCGTTTTTCCTGCTGATTTCATTCAATGGCGAATGTATTTTTGTTTAGCTTCGCCCATGTGCTCCGTAGACGGGTAGTGTTATTATTGTGCAAAACATACTAGACAAAATTTTCGAAACAATGATCCTCGCTTTTATCTTTATTTAAATTTTATTTAAATTTAAATGGTCGTCACGTAAAACGCCTAACGTACTTCCTGCTAAAATCCATAGCGTAATGCCATATACAAAGCTATGAAATAAAATTCGGCTCAATATATGTGACACAAACCTTTGTGCCCTTGGTACCCATCCACAGTTGACTGTGCTAATAATAATAAAAGTACAAAGATCTAAATGAATCACCTTGTGGTGCGGTGTTGTTTTTCTACGAGCAAACAAAACCTCTGAGTGATGTGAACCCACGGCCGTAACCATTGAATTAAAATGTGCTTCATTTGTAGCGTTATATATAGTATTATTAGGCCTAGGGCAATTGTTTACAGAAGACATAACATGTATGAGAAGAAAGTTTTTATTTGTTTTTTATTACATTCTCGTTGGTCGCAAACTGAATTAGAGGGATCTAATACGCTTTTCAAAACGCGCAAATAATAAACTCTTCCTATAATAATAAAATAAAAATTTTTCCAAAGCGGCGAAATATTTGCATGTTAGCTTTATCTCCTGTCATTGCATAGGAGTCCAAAGGCGTCACAGTTCAGCGCTTTAGTATAGTATCGGTCACAGCTAGCACAGTAGCGCAAAGGTAAGTCATCCTAACAGAAAAAAACTTAACAAAAAAAAAAAAGAAAACTATCCCACCTTGATTCTGTTGCTAGACATTTCAAATTTTCAGTTCAATGTAACGGTAAGAAGAACGCTATTAACGGCACAACAGTGCATGAAATATTCATTGAACTATATGACTGTAGCTACGTCTAGAAATACTGCCACGAGAAATTATTGAACATTTTATTAAAAACAATGATGAATGTAAATAACAACTCCAGACCAAATAATTTTACTATGGGAAAAAAATTAGAATGAATTTTCTATAGGATATTGTTTCGCGTCCTTCTGTAATGATGACGCTATCTTTTTTTTATCAACATGCCCAATCGCGAATACAGCCAACGTTGTTCGGCCCAACAACATAAACATATAATACAACACCGACCAGCTTAAGGTGCCTGCGTCCATGCGGCCTATTATACACATCGTTTGTATCGGTGAAAATTCTTCGGTCAAATAAGAGCATTCAAAGCAATCATTGTTTCGTTTTCGAAATTGAAAGGGGACATTTTGAAATGTTTATCCATTGCATTAGCCTATTTCTTTAGTGAGGACGTGAAATGTAATGTTTTGTAAACAAGTTTTAACAAACCGTACTTCCTTCATAAACAAACGCATAACTAAAAGCTGAAGTCTCTCCCACGTACTCAGCGTCCACTTGCTTCACCCACAGAATAAAAAAGAACCTTCAAAAACAATTGAGAGCACTGCACTGAAGCTCCTGACAAAAATGGAACGTAACACTTAATCAATATTAAACATATACTGAGTCAAATTCCGGGCGTTTTCGAATTTTCGCCAGGCCTTGACCTGGCGGGCATCGCAAAAAGATGTAGCCAGCTACAGATGCACACAACGCACGGATAACAGTACCGTCTGAAAGGCGGGCGCTCCTATATTTGGCAACAGCAGCCTGCCGTACCCCGGCTGCCTAAAAACGCTGAAACCAAAATCCTCAGACTTTACCGTGCAGCGTCTAACAGCCACTAATATACTTCGACTTATGTTGTGTATTTATAACGAGGCAGTTGTGTTGAACAGGGATACGTCAAGATGGGACTGCCATGTCAGACACATTTGACTTTGCTGATCGTATTGAGAGATGCTGATATCCAACGAAGACCAATAGCAGCACACGTTTTTGATAAAAACTGGTCCCATAAGCAGATCAGCTAATTAGATCGGCCTCCCCCATCACTTTAAAAAATCATTATCTGCGGTAGTTTTTTTTGTTTATTTTGTTCGTAAGTTGAATCGCAGCTTTAATTGCAAATCTGAAAGGGAACTGGGTAAAATGGGGAAAGGAAAGTCATCTCTAATAACCATTGACCTGATCTTTTTATTATTTCTCTTAAGGATCCTCTGTTCAACTTGAGCAGGATTAGCGTATTTTTAATGTAGTCAAACGGATGCTAATCCCGCTATAAGTAACACAGCGTATTCAGGTTTGCAATGAGAACCTTCTTAGTACAAAGATGTTTCGCTTTCAACAAATGTACTTGTGAGGTTCCAGCTTAACTTTTCTTTGTTAGGCTATATGGTCCTTATGGTATAAGAGGCGATGCGCGAATTTTGTCTTCGGCCACTAGTTGCGCATGAAAAAGGTAGCTCCAAAATGCACATTATGAGACTGGGTTTGCCCACCTAAAAGCCTATGTACAGAGATGTCGAATATTGTTCTTAAGTAGTCGAGGCTTGTCGCACAAAATATTAATAAATATTAGTGATACGAAACGAGTGAAACACGTAAGACAATGTTTGCCTAAATACCATTCCGGTGCTGGCATTAAGCCTAAACTTCTTTTCTTCAATGCGGTCTCTGGTCCTCATGCACTTCCTGCGGGTTTCCAAGAAAGAAGGACAATCTATTCTTCTACAGTTATGACACAACACAAATGATAATGTTTAGGTCGGTACTGTGGTTTAAAGTCTTCAAACAACGGAGAAACTTCAATTTCAAACAACTTCACAGTCGAAGTGTTGACGAAACAGTTTTCCAACGTAGATGTATCGCCTTTTTTAAGCGACGACAATCTTCACACTTATAGTATATGGTAGATGCATATATTCTTATAAATTATGTTTTTATAGTTAGTCGCTTTGCGAAAAATTACAACAAACCTACGTCAGTATTCTATTGTTTTTCCTTTACTTCATTCATTCTTGCGTTTATATCGTCTGCTCTTATGGCCGAAAAAGGGGAAAAAAAAGGTGGTAAGAGTAAAGTTTGAGCTATTTTGACCAAACAGTGTTCGGTATCGAATATTTATATCGGAAAGATATAATCTGACACTAATTTGTAACTGTATCTACTAAAAGCTAGCATCAAAATACAGTTACGAAGTTTTAGTGTCCGCAGATTCAGTATCTCGAAGACAGGGCTCCGTGCAATAAATAGAATACCATAGTGCTCTCGAGTCGCGTCGCTTTTCTACTTTGGGAATGCCAACACAAGCCCTCCTCTAGTGATTACCCGCACTCATTGACCTCGAGGTGAGCCTCCATGGATGACAATACCGCTGACGTTCTTCATTCCGTTCCTACGTTTCCCTTCCTTGCGACTTCCTGTTGTCTAGAACCAGAAATTTATTATTTTTTTTATTAATTGCAACGTTTCGTTACCATGAGGACGCCTCTGTTATTAGGAATCAATGACCGCGTGTCAATCGACAGTGTCGCCAACGAAATTACCATTAGAAGCAACATTTAGATTTAAAATTAGGCTTCGAAACCCAACTCAGCCGTCCGTACGTATAAACGTTAAATTCACTTTTCTTTAAAAATATAACGGTGTTCTATTATTGCCCTATTTAAAAATGCCAATGAGGAAACCAAATATTAACGATACTGTCATCATTATTTTTTGCGTTATCTAACAAGTTCTTTTGTTCATTAGTAAACAACAACCATGAAAACTGATAGTTACACAATTGCCTACTTTTCTAGAAGCAACTTTCTAGATGAAAGGCAAACTTTTTAGTGGTAGATTTTTCATCGTAACGACATCGTACGATAGTGTTCCCCAAAAAAAAAAGAAAAAAAAGGGGCAAAAAAAAGCTACTTTATATACGGAAATGTGTTCTGTGCGGATAGAGTTTCCGAGAATAGTTCAGTATGAAAGAATCATAGAATGCTGAAAGACGACTTCCCAATCTAGTCAAGGAAAGTTCTTCGGGTGGCCGCGGCTGACTTCCATTTGGTTCTTTCAACGGTTGTTAAGAATTAGCCCTAGCAAATTCATGGATGGCAGCTTCGATTAAAGTTTTTGTGAATAAAAAGTAAGTAAACAAATATTGTGGCTTCAGTTTCTTTACTGGTGTTCTATGATAATTGTACGCTTGTTAAAGCTGACGCTTGCAGTCTTAGCAGCGATACCAAATTTCCGTCCGACCTTTAGCTTGGTATAAAGTAAAACTAAATAATTCAAAGCTTCCCGCATCAGCATCGTCATGACGATCGCTATATTAACAATGGCTATTTGTAGCAGTGTTCGATCCGAATGAAGCAGAATTGATTAAATATAAATATGTTAGATTTTCGTTGGGTGTGACAAATGGACCTTGGCTGAACGAGCATGATACCGTTCTGAGTCAAGGTATGGGGCTATCGTGAGTAAGTGTACAAACTCTGTTAATACGTAACGTATGTCATATTGAGGTGTATACAAACATTCCGGATAGCTACTAGTATTGGCATCACAGCCTTTTCTCGTTCTCTTGTCTTAACAGATATAAATAGGCTAGTACTTGTGCATGCGTTTACTCTATACGCAGCATTAGAGAAATGAGTCGACAGTATGCCAAGTCACTTAATATCAGAGACAACCGCACGGTTATTGGATATGTATTAGCTGCCAGTAAAAAGTGTGACACTGCGAGATGCTGTTTTAGTGCAGAGAGTTAGTTTCCCTTCATCTAGTCCTGCATAGGACCAATAGGAATTCGTGGTCGATTCTTATGGCCGCTGTGTATCTGCAATGCGTAGGTGTTGAATTCGCTTCGAGCTGAGAGTTTTGTTGCTTTACGGCCTCTGACGAATAGAAAACCATTCAGCGTTCTTTCGTGTGGTTTCGCTCCTTCTACGCCTCCGTCTTATTCTTGTTCGTTGAGTACTTTCTGCGGCGGCGCAGGGTTCCCGGTTTTCGATGCTTTAGTCCTGGAAAAATGTTCGAACGCTTTAAGCTATGTGGTTGGGGCTTTAGCTGTGTTCGTCTATCTGTAATTGGCTGGCGTCAAAGCTGACATAGTCGAACGTGATAGTGACGGCATCGCTGAAAGCCCGCGTGTTGGTGTGGGCATCTGGCTACCACCGATCCGCTAGCTTCGACGAACACCGCTATTGATATCTCTCTGAGCTATAGACTAGTTTAGTCAATGAGGCAATGGCAAAAAATATGATGATCATCGTGCCGGTTTTTGCTACGTATCCTCAACTATGTTGACGTATCGTCTTCGTCTGTCGCAATTAGATTAAAACTTTTAACATCAGACACACAGTTTCGTTTGCAGAAGAAAGCAATGGGTTGTACGTGCTGGGCTTCCCTTTACGTAGCTGCTGGAGAAAAAGGAAAATTCCTTTTTCTCCAGCAGCTAAATTAAATGAAAAGCAAGATCAGTTTATAGGATATGACGGTCCATTTGTAACACATACATGTCTAGGAGAAAATTTGATAAGCTTTTATCAGTGACACAATGAAAACCCGATCGACGTTTTACGTTCTACTTTAAATAGTCTTTATATATCCGTTATATTACAAGTACATGTATCACGCGTAGGTGATTCATGTAATTGGGTAGTTGCTCGCGAGCGGTAATGATTTCGCAATAAGAGCAAAATTTCCCACGTTGCCAATAGTATCTTTATGAAGCAAGCGAAAGCGTTACACTTAATAAAACAATGTACGATTTAGTGTTCTCTCAGGAGTAACCGATTGTTTTCTGTAGGTTTGCTAGAATGAATTTGGTCTGATGGCAATAGATTGTAAACGAGATTTCATCGAAAATCTGCGATCCCTATAGATGTTCCGAATGACTAAATAATGGTACATTTATTAATCGATCATACCAGAAACTCAACAACACTGTGACAACAAATCACTCTCTCGGTCCAGCATTTCCGTCAATGGGCATTTACGGATTGCATTAACAGAACAGGTTTTTGCAGGAGCTACTATCAGCTAACCTATCGTTTTTGTATGTCTGCTTCTATAAAGGCTCACATATATCTTCTTCTAATCTACCTTTGATGCATCTTCATATGCCTTGACTTAGCTAGTGGGTGCTCATTTCATACCTATAAGATAGCTTGTATAAGGTACATGCTAGGTTGATGTCCGTACGCTCTAGTGTGGATGCAAATCCTTGAAACAGAGTCGAGGAGAAATCATTACATCGAAGGACAAAGGCACATCTCTGTTGACACAAATACACACTTGTGTGCCTCATCTAACGGTTTAACAGGGCCGCGTTATCGTGACAAGTTTAATCAAAATAGGTCTCAGATCACTTCTTTGTTCATCATTCGGATCACCTTTTGCGTTTGACGGAGGCTGACAGCTTGCCCAGTGAGTCCTGTGTCGTGCTATGCCTGTTCTCTCAAAATGATATTTCAACCTATCTGTGTCAACAGCAACAATAGGCTTGGGAGCCCATTATCGAACGTTTAGCCGTATGTCTAAATGCCTACAACTATTAGGCCGACATGAGCTCAACAAAAGGAAATCTTCGACCTGGCATACCTAACGAAAGTTATTGATAGGGACAGGTTGTTCAACGGCGTGTTTAGAAGAGTCGTTAGACAGGAAGTCTACCGACATGTGACACGCGACAGCTTCATGGTCTCCTAGCTACCGCCGCCGCCGCCCAGTAAGTCAAGACTGCCAGGCTAGCAGCACCATTTCTAATAGCTGGGTGAAAAAACTGGTATAACTCTTAACGAGTCAGGTGAGCTAGCCACCACTTCAAGGCCCGCCTTATTAGCCTGTGCTATAGGCAATCAGGGCTATCTTTTATCTAGTAACTGTCGCGTGATCCTGCTGTACTTTCAAATGGGCGGTCCTAGAACTAGTTATTACGTGAGCCCTCCTTTACGGCCACAAGTCTCGGACAGCGAGCGGAAGAAAAAACACCTGTTGGCTCTGCCGAGAGAATTTGAACCTCTCTTATACCACTCACGTTAACCACGTATCTGCCAAGATGGCTAACGCTATTAGAGTCGTGCGCGCCTTACCCATACGCTACACACTTTTGCGGAACGTTAGAGTGAATAGCTGATTTGTCACTGCGAAAATTGGCCAATATGATCGTGTCAGTGGTCCAGACCTGAAAACCAAGTGGGCTCTAAAAGGATGTTTACCTATTGCATTTGTCTCTCACTTGGTTCCATCCTTTCATATGGGTCATTTATTCCCTTTCTTGAAAATAAGAGAACGATTGTTTAAACATCACAGCTGAAAACCATTGATAGGTTATTTTTTGCTAGAAGTGATAGTCTTCTAGAAAATGTGTTGTTACTAAAATCACACAGAAAACAACCTTTTCTTTCTTGTTGTTCAATAGGGCGTTAAGGCAGAAAAGCGCTTGAAACAAATGTAAGGTAGGAACACGCCACTTGTGATATCTGACATTGTGATAATTTTTATTTAAAAATAAATCGAAGTTTTAAAGCCTATAGTGTCTTGGTTGAATTCTCTCTAGTGCATGCCGGAAGCCGGAGTGTAGACGGTAGGGAAAGGGATGATATATGCCGTTGTCCCGTAATCAGGATTCAAGCAGGACATAGAAAACAAACTTGGCGAAGCAAATAATATTTAAATAGTCTTACAAAGTGCGATACTTTGTACCCGGTGAGGTTTATAGGCATATCGAATGATTTGGCCTATTGTAGCGGTTAGACAGAAGTACACTTCGTTCGATGCGAAACTTCGGTTAGGTTAATAATAATGGATAACTGAGCATTGATGATACATACATGTACAAGATACATAGTATATATATTTAGGGATGCATCTCTCTATATAATGCATTCCTAAATATGATTTCATTATTGTTTATTAAAAAATAAAATACTTCTTATAGACTAATTTAGAATATGTGGTCGTCGATAGTTAAGCGAATATAGAATCGCCGAAGTACACACTCTTCTAGCCTAAAACTGATTTTATTATGTTTAACTCCTGACTTCAGTGTCTCTCGGACTAAACGTCACGTAAGCTGCAGGAGCTCATGGGGCGATTTGCGAGACAGTTGTGTTACTAGCTCAGTCCCCAGTAGAAAGGTTCGAAGCTCCGCGAGGCAAAGCTGGAGGCAAAGCTCCGAGCTGGAGCAGAATCTCTACATGTTTGCTCTAGAGAGAGTGACTTGTCGTGGTGGCTCGGAGATGTCTATGAGGCAAACGAAACTTTAGGCAGAGACCCATACTGTCAGACGAAAGCAAGACAGCGCCGACAAGAATTTATGGGTCGTCATATGGGTGTAGCGGCGCTGCGGCGTATGCATCGTTGCTGTTCAATGGTATTCACTGTCCGATAGGATTGCGTCACAAAGCTATTTTCCAAACGTCAAAGCAGGCCTATGTAAGACGTAGTATACTACACAAAACCATGTCAAGGAGGCTCGTAAACAATATGCCAATTTGCCTGAAATCGGTCAGGACAGACGAAGTCGGCTATTGTGTAAGATATAATATTAATTCAGGATACATATTTGCTATGTGGTACACTGAATATACAAAATTGCGATGTCCTGCGCCCGTTAGAACTAATCGATCGACACTAAGGGCCAAAAAGATTCCAGATTCTTAATCACAATACCCGGCTATTTTGATAGCTCTTGCTCTAGGAACATTAGGCTTCTGTATTACTAATTTCTATTATTTTTTCGTTACAGAAACATTTGGACTATACATAAAATGGAGTGCTAGAATTCACTAAAGACGCGTTTTCAATATCGCAGGGATGCAATGCGATGCTTACAAAAAATATGAAGTGGTCTGCCATAGCGACCTTTCAGTTCACTGTCGACAGCTAAATCGCTTTGTGCAGTTCTAGTATTAACACTTGAAAACTTTGATCCGTATAAGCTAAGTGTAACAGAGAGCAATGCTACAGGAATGAGCACCACGAACACAATCTGGGGCCAGCTAGTAAAGCCTATTTCGGCGGGCCGCCACGTTCGATTGGCAGTCGTTTAATCCGAGTGACGTTTGTGCTTCTGGGATTACTACCTACAAATAGTCGTTACTTCGAAAAACTTTTCAGGTCGCTTTAAGAGAGTATTTTACTTTTATTTTAATGGCTGGATAACGTTAATGAATGAAGTAGACATCCTCAACCGCCTGGAAAGCACACGACTTCAATACGAATCTGCCTCTTACTCTTAATCATTACTCTTATTTGGGCGCAGTGTCAAGACGTTGGCAGGAGTGTGCGAATTTTCCCAGCTAGCGATTTTCTCACTATATAAGTGTATAAAATACGTAAACGGTAAATCAGACTTCCTGATTGGCGTTAGGCTAACAAGTAATTATAATTATAAAGCGGTGCTACCAACAGGACACATGTCTCTAAGAATACCTAATACTGATTATTGTCTGTTCCCGCTATTCATCATTTCGAATTAATTTTAGATTTGTAACTACTTATAAAATTAAAGAAAATGGGTCCAAGCTCCATGTGAGTGATAATAGACTACTGCATAATTCTATTCGACTGAATTGATTGCTTTTTCACTCATTCTAAAAAGCGTTACCGAACAATGCGTCTTTACCTAGTATATTTTTATAAGCTATAGCTTAGGAAAACGGCGGCGTATTTACGTGTGAACGGTCCCTTGACAGAAGCGAGTGTTCAGACAATATATTTAGAAAACCAGTGTTTTGCCAGTGTCAATGGTTTGACAAAAGTGGTATACTTGAAGTGAAAGCCTGCCCTGTGACGAGTCGATGAAACATGTAGAATGTTTTGCTGGTCGCGTACAAATTCTCGTTGCGAAACGATGGTAGGTGCTTTTTAGACGTACCGTATCACAGACTTACTGTTTGCATGGCACATATTGCTTGTTATTCCATAAGGTTTTTCAGTTAATTCTAAGACATTTTGATTTGTCGGCACACATGTATATTAATATTAAAGAGGACATCTATTTACCGATACAAGCATTCGAAAGAAATACCGATTGTTGAAGCCTACAAAAAACCGATTACGTGTGTACACGTCTGTCCGCTTCCTAAAATACTGAAGTTATGACGCGCTCGCCGATACGGTTATTTCCGTCACGAAACGATCATATATTATTACGATGACCTTTCGTTCGCACACGCCTCAATACCTAGGCTAGTAATTCACAATTGCAATATATATAGCAAATTACGCTGTCCATTGATGAGACGTCGTATGGTCGTGTTTGCTGCCTTTTCAACACCCTAGCGATTTCCTTAGGAAATCAGCCTGCGGTGCAAAGTTTTACTTTTGAAAAATGCTAAAAGGCTATTTTTAGTTAAGGCGTTATCTGCCGTGTAAGTGTCTGACATTTGGCCGGAACTACAATTCTATGAAAAATACTTATTCAATAACGAATAAGTTCAAGTACTTCTCATGAGGAAAGTACCTGTTTTCTACACTATAAGAAATGTACAAAACAGAAAAAGCAAAAAATGTACTAATCAAAAACTCTGAGAACAACTAACCATAGCTGATTTCAAGTTTATAGTTGCGTGCATCTGCACGAAGTTTGCTAATGAGCCACAATAAAAATCTCTAATTAATTGTACGCTCATTCGTTCAGATTATATATAATGGGTATTCAAGAAGCAGTTGCATACTGCGATACAAAGCATAGATGCCGTCATTGAATTTCGATTTTTTTTTACACGTATTATGTTTTTGTTTTTTTGCTAAAAATTCAAGTTTCGAAATGCTGTCGCAGCCTGAGTTTTAGTAACTTGTACAGTTTGACCATATGATGATCATAGACATCTATGGCAAGTAGATCAGATTGAGAACACAAAAAGGACGAAGCGCCTACATTAAATTTAGAGCGATAGGCGAAAGGTGGGCACCTCTACTTTTTAAGGGCATACGTACCACGTATCGCAAATCCTGCGCATTAATAGCAATAATCTATAAGTTAAGGATAGGGTCAATACGGTGATTTGGCCTAAGAGATCTTGCTTCGAATCAATTTGATCTCAGCTTAAACCTAGCTGCAGCAGTATTTTTACATGAAACTAGTGACCTGATACATAAATTAATATTATCGATTATTGGCGTTTTTTTCTTCGAAGTATTGTATTTTATTACATTGGTAAGAGAAGTTCGACATTTGAATTTTCCAGACATGCCCGTCTGATCATAGTGTGCTACACTAATATCGTCTTACAGAATTTTTTCACGGGTCTCGAATAAGTTGCATCTACGTTTGTTTGAGCCAAAAACGACAGCAATTGAGGGCAAGAATCGTTAGCGGTATGGTAAAGCCAAGCTAGTCCAATGCGTTAACCCTAACACTATATTGACTCTGTCTATCACTAGCTCATTGTTTAGGGTCCGAGACCCACGACGTGCTGCGGCTGATCATAGCTATGGCGCGACTACTGGCATCGAACTGTCAGCGAGAGCAAGAATTATCTCGTGGCTCGGCTATTTCCTTCCAAATTGCACGGATGCTACTCTTCAGCAGTAGTAGCATATTTAGCGTGTAACGTTTTTCGTCCATATCTGCTCTCGACATGGGCGCATAGAACCTATATTCATCGCTTCGCTTCATTCGGTCGTCGAGTTCGAATGATTCGAATGTATTCTATCGTTACTTTTCTGGCGCAGCCACGGGGGCAGCGAACGTTATTGACGGCCGTCTTGCCCGGTAAGTAAGAGTGAGTATGCATTGGCGCAGCAATGGACGGAAGGGAAACGGAGGAAAACGAAGAGCTACCTAGGGATTGCTGCTGACAGGCCAACTACTTAAAGAACAAGTCAAAAAAAGTCATAGAAAATGAAGCAGGCAGGGCAGCGGCGGTGCCGTTGGTGAAGAAAAAGTGGTCTGTAGTGATATGGAAACGGCAACCGCTGCTGCCTAAAAGGGTGTGCCTTCTTAGCTTCCTCTTGTGCGAAGGTGGACGAACTAAGCGGACCGCCTTGCCCTCCGCGCCGCGGCGACCAGTGAGCTGGCAACGAGCTGTCATAGAAGCATCGTTAGCGTCTGCAGCAGCTAGAACCTAAGCCCTGGTTTCGGACACTTCTGGTCCATAGCCCTTCCCCAGGCGACTATAAAAGCGGCTGAGCGCGCTCGAGTCAATGCACAGTAGCTTCGTCGTTCCCCTGAGCGTAAGTCTGGTTTCAGTATCTTTCGTCTAAGCGTAATACTCGACATGTCTACACTACAAACATACTATCGTCTGTTAGGCTTACGACCGCAAACTCTTCCAGCTAGAACAGCAGAGCTTAAGATCATACTCTTCAGCTAGTTGCATCCATCCGTTCCGCTGGCGCAAGTGCTTTTCTTGGAACCCGTGCCAGCATTTCATAAACTCGACGGAATAGGAAAAGACGATCGCGAGAGCGCAAAACTTGCGATTACAAAATGTGTCTATACCACGAACGTGCACATTTCGGATTTTACGTCATAGAAATTGCATTTGTTCTATCAACAGTTGTGCAATGAATTTTTGCCCCCGATGGATACGACTAATGAGTGACCCTTAGCTGTATTTGCATTCAGATACGTAGGCAAACGTATAGAAAAAAGTAAATATGTTGCTATCGGTATGCACAAGCGCGCAAGAAGGCAGGAGACAATTATGTGGTAGATGAATCGCTCAGTCGCCGCCCCTCGGGGCTAGCTTTCTTCTCAACAAATATATTACAACAACGTGTAACAACACGCCTCGGTTGACAGGTGCCGCCCCTTCTTTGTGTATTCGTGTAAGCTATAGACACAGAGGACGCCTCGCCTCACAGAATAGTTGGCGACGGCGGCGGTGGCGGCAACGAAAGCCTTGAAGACAGACTCCAGCAAGTACGTTGCCTATTATGTTGCAGCGTATAATAAGTTGGGTTTGGAAAGGAACGCTTTCGATCGTTCGAGTAGAAAGTCAGCGCCAGCAATTGTCTCGGTTTTAGCTTTCCTGTTGATGGACAGCGTTATGTGTCCAGGTCAATGAATGACTTGAAAAAAGTAGAAAATCGTAAATTTTACTCGTTTGAACTATATACGGATGTGGGAACTTACAAGAAGAAAGAAACAAACGACCTTAGGTTAACTAATACAAAACACCACGAATGTTTCTTTATCGTTACAGAAGCATCGCATATGGCATCCCATTCCATTTCCGAGTTTCGTTAAAGTTTTTGTTTCCTACTTTATTTATATTCTGTGTTTGCAGGAAGCTATTTGGCAAATCCGGTCCCCATCGTTCTCTGAGCTGCAACACGTCGCTGCAACCGTTTCGACAGTAATTCCACCTCTTTTGCTGCTTTATTCGAAACATTAAGTGAAGCTCCACAATGGCTACGGATCCCGACCCCACCGCATTTCTGTTTGTGTCCCTTGAGCAGAAACGCAAGGATCAGACGAAGCCGTACGATGGGAAAAAGATGGTTTGGGTGCCCGATGAAAAGGAGGGCTTTGTGCTCGGAAACATCGAGAGCCAAAAAGGTGATGACGTTGTGGTTGATTTGCCCGGCGGCAAGAAAACTGTTAGAAAAGATTTACTTCAACAGGTCAACCCGCCGAAGTTCGAGAAGTGTGAGGATATGTCCAATTTAACCTACCTGAATGACGCCTCCGTACTCCACAATCTCAAGGAGCGCTACTACAGCAACCTCATTTACGTAAGTTCACTTGAAAACACACTGTAAAATGATACTGAGGCGTACTTTGTCGCAGCGGGTTTTGGGTATCATTTTTGTCGCGACTATAGCGACTGCCAGTAGCCATTTTTGGGAAAGCAAATAGAGGTGTTGTGCATTTCCATTTGTCTTGCTAAAATCCATAAACTGGAATGAAGCTACAGGCAATATCAGGGCTCACGTAAGAGGAATCTAAGGGGAAGCCGAAGAAAATTTTGGCAGTGTACTCTATGAAACTGCAAAGCTTTCGGCAGGATCCGTATACCTACCTAACTGTCCATATAATATATATATAGCTGGGTCGTTGCTTTGGATCTATAATTTTTCTTAGGGCTTGTAAGATACAGAGGATGCAAAGGAATTTGTTTGGTCATGACCTCGATCGAGGGGGTCTGCGGATTGTTTTTACGGAAATAATTAAGTATTGGCGTGATCTACCTTTAATGAATCCTGAACAATCTGGATAGATCACTATACAGTTCGTGTATGGAACTAAATTTCAGTTGACGATCTCATGACATTGTTCATTGAACGTCTCTAAGTAAGTTCCCTGCTCTCTATAGGCCATATTCTTTATGTCATTCACTATAATTTTGCTGGCGTGTAACTCTGATTTTGTAATGATGTAACTAGTGACAACAACTTTATAGTTGGACAATATTTCGACTAAACCCTCATCATCAATCTTCTAAGGTCTCGTTATCTATCTAAATTTTGGGCCATGTTTTGTGCATCCTACAAAGGAGGAAGTCTTTAGTAATTGTTAAATTATGATTATCAAAACTAGCTTAAGTACTAGGGCATCTACTCCTATAGGGTAGGTAGGCCATATTCTTAGTTACTTAATATATATATTTGATATATCCAACAAAATAACTACACTAAAGTCTTCTTCGTAGGTCCTACCCTTCTTTCATGATAAAAAGTTATTTTATTATAATAATTATTATTATTTGAATAAAAACATTAAAATAAACAATTTATATGCTCTGACTTATTGAATACATATTTTTCCTCTTATAACGATTTGGTCTAATTAGTATGTCTTGCTGAGGTACTTTCTAAGTTTTTTGTCTTCGAGTTAGCTGGTTACCGGATTAGAGTTCCAATAGGATTTTCGCTTAATATCACAAACGCTTGAAGTTGTCTAGGCAATATCGTTTCTTAACTCTGAACTGGCTGGAATTATATCAGCAATCGTTTTTTCGTTTGCTTTTGCCCGAGTGGAGTTTTGAAGTGATTTTAAAATTGATTTCCCAGCAAAATTGCAGGATGTGTATGCTAGCGTTCAAGACAGTGGTGCCAGTGGCACTGATATATGGGGCTTACAAAATTCATCTCAGACAGTTCTGCTGTTTGGTCTCAAAAACTTAATAATTTCTTTTGCAGACTTACTCGGGCCTGTTTTGCGTGGCGATCAATCCCTACAAACGGTTCCCGATCTACACCCCTCGAGTCGTCGCCCTTTACAGGGGAAAGAGACGCACGGAAGTACCTCCACACGTGTTCGCCATTTCTGATGGAGCGTATATGGCCATGCTCACAAGTAAGTGCAGACGTCTATGTATATACCTTGATGCCTATAAAAGTTGCGTACACAGTTCCAATGCCTATATATTCCACAATGTGATAATAAACTGTCGTGGTAGCACGTATATGGAACAGAGCAATAGCTGAAAGCTGTCAGTTTCCCTAACAGGTACAAACAAATCGAATAACATTAGCACAAAATATACCCCAGATGATGGCGCCTCCAACGCATGTAACAGCTGCCAGTTTTTTAATACCTTTGGACTTGAACAGGTCTGAACTTCCGTAACATTACTGAGTTAAAGAAGTCACTTAGTTCTTATGTACGTGCGTTGGCGCTACGTTGTTCCATTTTTGTATGATCTACGTTTAATGTCCGGTATAGCCGTTAGGCATTCTAGCACACGGCTGGCCCCCAGCACGAAATGAAGTGTGTCTATCTATCTATGCCCATGTTTGAACCTAGACCACAACGTGTCCTTAAGATTTGCAAGCAAATACCCACTGCTAACACCGGCATGTCTATATATGTATGTATGGTCACTTGGAGAAAAGCCTACTTAATAGGTTGGTTTTCCTACGACTTTTTTGGCAACGTCTTGGCCACGTGCGTAAGCCGACTCAGTACACGAGTCGGCTTAGCTGGGTCGATCTTTTCATAGTACCCTTCTCAAAAGATGACTATAATGCTGTCTGTAAAAAATCCATTGGAGTCAAAGAGAGACCATGAAAATACCATTTGACGAAATCCATCATAAGGGGGGGGGGGGGGTACTAGACAAGTTCAATTAAGTTCATTGATAACTTCCCACAACTAAAACGATATTTATTCGATGCTGCAGTATCACTGAATTCTGCATGGCACTGTTTGTCAAATGGCTTCCTCAAAACTTACTTTAAAAACTTACTTAAGCAAAAGCTGACACTCTTCAGTCCCAGTAAATAGTTACGATATTTTATAGGTTCAAATCATAGCTCTGGCGCTCTTATCCAACCAATGTTTGCCGACTGAGTCAGCTAAGATCTGCTGCACGCTATTACCGCGCACGCAATTATGACCAAGATCATCACTATCGATTGCTAACGATCCTTTACCGACCTACTCAAAGAGACAGTAACGATATGAAAGCTAGGACCCGTGGTATACTCTTTTTGCTTTGCAGGGAAGTAGGGCACTAGCCGTTGAGCATTTGCTCACAAAAGCAAACAACACAGGCAGTCGTATCTATGTTTAATGACTGCAAGTGCAAATCACAGGCTGATAGGGTGTGCGGAGCTCTTGTAGCCGATTGAACCGAAATAGGCAAAAAACTAGCAAAGCCCAATTGGCCGTTCGGCTAAACAACCGTGAAGAATATCTCTTTGGGTTTTGTTTATCTTCGAAAAAAGAGCGCTACGGCTGCAATGTAAACCCATTTTCAAGCCGAGGCCCATCCGACGTTGGTAAACTTTGTCCCGATGGCTCTCCAGAGTGCTTCGCGCAGCGGAGTCTATTGGCCATCATAGGCGAGTCGAACTCATAGAACACAGCCATGGACACGACTACTACTACTACGAAGAAGAAAAGGTTTTCAAAAAGAGCGCGGAATAAATAGCGCGGCTTGAACGAAGGATGACGACGAAACGTTATCTTGACCACGTCATGCGGTGTAAGGAAGACAACGGATGAGGAAAACGCCTTTGCAGTAAACAATATTATTCGAACGGGCCAATGTATAGGATTTGAAGGATATTTTTCAAAGCGGTTTGCATTTACTTGAGCTAGTTATTGATGTGTGTAAGGAATAAAATAAAATGCAGTGGCCTATGATCGGCTATATTATTGAACCGATACTTCCGCGCCCATGTATTTCTCGCAGCCATGTATAAATATCAGAGACCTCTTAATGTCAAGACAATCTAGAGAAATGCAAGAGCTGGATAGAAAAACACTGCAAACAAACAAACAACGTATTGCATAAGAAGCAGTACAAAAATACAGATTTTTGAAAACAACAGGCTTAGAAATGTCAATCAATGAAACGAAGTTTCCTAAACAGATTTTCTGCTAAAAATGTTATACCCCAGAGGCCTTGTAGATATCCTCTCATTTAACAATATTCGTACCCTGTATGTCTTTTCATTTGTTTGCCGTCTCTTTTCAGACAAGGACAATCAGTCGATGCTGATCACGTAAGTCTCCAAGTGCCTTAGGCTAGACAAGCGTCTCAATTTTTTCACAGTTCTTTCGCTGTAAACGAGGGCGCACTTGTTGAAACGGTTTATATAGGAAAAGCAGTCAATGACAACTTTATTTACTGATTTTATTTATTTTTATTGCATTTATGCATTGTAGAGATTTAAGTTAAACCGATAGAGATTCACTTAAGTGGTATGGTCGTACAGGGCAACTCTATAGTTGTGCAATTGGTAATTGATAAGCTAAAAGAAGAGATCTTGCGCATGCAGGAGTCCTGCGGATTTCAGTCTTGTGTGCAATCATCCACTAGGCTACCACCCGCTGATTTTGCTGTAGCTATGTAACAAGACGCATTAAAGATTAGTTAACCCATTCCTGTCGTATCAGTAATTTGATAATAAGCAGTCTGTGTAGGTAAACATCGGTATTGTAGGCGCTTCGAAATTAAGCTAGTGTAACTTTACGAAAAATTGCGGTTATGGTGTATTTGACTACCAGCGGTGAGTCCGGAGCTGGAAAAACCGAGAATACAAAAAAGGTGATCGCCTACTTCGCCATCGTCGGTGCAAACCTACAGACCAAAGATAAAGAGCCTAAGGAGGGTAAGAAGGGCAACCTCGAAGATCAGGTCGTACAAACCAACCCTGTTCTCGAAGCTTTCGGTAATGCTAAAACGGTCCGTAATGATAACTCGTCCAGATTCGGAAAATTCATTCGTATCCACTTTGGACCAACTGGTAAACTTGCTGGAGCTGATATTGAAACCTACTTGCTAGAAAAAGCCAGAGTTATCTTTCAGCAAGAGAAGGAACGATCGTATCATATTTTCTACCAGCTTATGTCAGGAAAGATCTCCGGCCTTAAGGGTGAGTTCCCGCAGTTGATCTAAGTTAAGAATGATATATTTAATCAATAGACTGTAATGTTCATTCAGCTAAAATGTATACGAGTATGCATGTTTTGAATAAATGTCATATATTATAAAATTATTTTTAATGTAGTTTGTGTAATTTTAGTTGGAAGCCTTTTTCAGCTTTCCTTACAAGTCCTTGCTTTCCAGATTTGTTAAATCTAATTTGAATTTCTGATAACCACCGTTTGAGAAGTACCATAACTTTGGCCTGTGTCTTTTACATTTCTGCTGCGACGATCTACACGTTGATTGCTTTCAAATGGCGATTCCGTAACGACGATGATGATGATCCAGGCAAATTGTTGCTAAGCAACAACATCACTGATTATCACTTCGTCTCGCAGGGAAAAACTGAAATTCCCGGCGTCGATGATGGCGAGGAGCTCAAGCTCACCGATGTAAGTTATTCGAGTTAAAGCGCTACTTGTCATACGCATCAATGACGGTAGCAGCTGTCGTTGTCTATACTATTACTTGTAATTTCAGCTAGTTTTTGTGTGTCCTACCACTTATCCTTGGTATACACTTAGCAATGACGAATTTTTGCGTCAATTTTCCTGTAACTCATTGACTATGTCTAGCGTAAGAGCCAGACCTCGAAGCATTGAGTTTTCTGTTTGCAAGCATAGCGTGATACAGAATCGGTACTCATCAACAACAATTTATCAACACTTACGAACCGACATCTAAGTCTTATCCGAAGACATCGTCTTTTATCGTGTCAGATTCTATGATCTAGGACAGATATCAGGTCCTCGAATTTTTCTGATCGTCATTTTCTAGTGTAGCGACAGCTCGTCTTCGACCTGAATGTTTCAGTCGACTGCCTGTTGTCCTAGGCCTTCCGTTGTTTGATGAATGACCACTCGGCTGTTGCCCTTTTCATACTCGCTACTAAAATGCATGCAATATTCAATTAAGCGGTATGGCCTTCTGTTTTGTTTAATATATATAAGAGGCGATTTAAAATAAACAATTTCGCAAATGAACTTACGCTTTAGGTGATCTAGAGGCTAGCCTTGTTGTCGTATTCACCTTAAAGGCTGTTGTGAGCAGCAGACGATTTATAGATATTATATAACTATGTAACATATATGATATTTGAACTGTCCTAAATACGACACATCTGAAAAAACTGATAAATTTTGTAATTGAATAAACGTTAAGTTGTAAGCCATTTATAGGTATTTGCTATAGCTAACAAGAAACAGACTTGACTATAGTTACGTAGGTTTATTTAGATTTAGTAAAAGCTTCATGCTGATCATGGTTTTATTGTAACTTCATTGCAAGACATTGAAACGAGACATTTAATTGAATTACCTGCTGTGTCCATATGACAGCAAGAACTAATGATGACTAAAATTAACTAGAAAAGATAAGTTTTTCAAACCGTAATGCATCGCCAACGCCTCTTGCATTGTATCGGTCGTGTTGTACCAGGCACGCTTTTGCTGTCTAAGAACGTACAAATTTATATCTCAGGAAAAGGTCGAAATTACTGGAGTCGATAACGGCGAAGAACCAGACGCGAGTCCATCATAACTCGACGCTCGCACTTTGGGACCGATTACTGAAAGCCTTATGATGATACATTATCTTTAGAGCAAGTGTGAATTAGCACTGCTAGAGCAAGTTATCGAGCCAGAATAGCTAAAAAGCCTACACATCACGAAATGAAGAGCTGCTAATTCTGGTTTTGTTTGGACAGTAGCTAGATAGGTTGTGCGCAATCGTATATTTCGCCTGTTTTTTTAATCTTTAAGTAGCTTTGTTGGCATTCTCTCCTTATTGCGTCGTGTATTAAATAGTGAAACTGGGCTGAAATCTCAACCAGTGAAAATGTTATAGGTATCGAAATGAGGCTATCAAAAGTTCTTAAAGCAATATGGAAAAACGCTAATCTTTTATCCCTGCTATATATCTACGTGTCAACGTATCCGTATTTGAAGACCGTAGAGCTGACCGATTCTTCTACTTCTACACTTTTTCTTCACTGCTTATCGAAAGTCAGCTACAAGTGCGAAAATTAAACGTATATTACGGTCTGATATTATTTGCAGAACGCCTTCGATATCCTTGGTTTTAGCGAGGAGGAGAAACTCTCGATTTACCGCATCACGGCAGCTGTCATGCAAATTGGATGTTTGAAATTTAAGCAGCGCCCTCGCGAAGAACAGGCCGAAGCTGATGGAAGCGAAGAAGGCGAACGTGTTGCTCAACTTCTTGGTCTAGAAGCACCTGAGCTTTACAAGAACCTTTTGAAGCCCCGTATTAAGGTCGGCACCGAAATGGTAACCCAGGGGAGAAATCTCACCCAGGTCGTATCATCAGTGGGCGCCCTGGCCAAGGCAATGTTTGATCGCCTCTTTAAGTGGCTTGTCAAGCGTGTCAATCAGACACTCGAAACTCGTCAAAAACGGGCTCATTTTATCGGTGTGCTGGATATTGCCGGATTCGAAATTTTTGATGTACGTTGCTCTTGCCTGCTGCTTTATTTATTTAGCTAGCTCTGTTGACTTTAGCTTCAATATTCGTATATCTGCCTACCGGAATATGTTAAACATGTAAGATATAACATATAAATAAAAAAAGGAACACGAACGTCAAAAATGGTCAATGGTTTACCTTGACCATTTTCTCTCTGCATGTCAAAATAACTTCTATGCTATTATTCTGAAACTCAAGATTGTTTCCATCTGGGATAAATTCAAAACTACTTTTGCATGTAAAAAAGCAATTAGTACATAACTGTCTTTAATCTAAAGCTGGTAAGCGAAAAAGAGATAACGTTACAACAATACGGTGGAGGTACCTATCGAATATATTTTACTCGTAGTCATATTCTAAACTGATTGATTCTTTCTTTACGCAAAACAGTTCAACAGCTTCGAACAACTGTGCATCAACTTCACAAACGAAAAGCTTCAGCAATTCTTCAACCATCACATGTTCGTCCTGGAGCAGGAAGAGTACAAGCGAGAAGGTATAAATTGGACGTTTATCGATTTTGGTCTCGATCTGCAAGCCTGTATCGAATTGATTGAAAAACCAATGGGTGTCCTATCAATCCTTGAAGAAGAGTCCATGTTTCCTAAGGCTACGGACAAGACGTTTGAGGAGAAGCTCAATAACAACCATCTGGGCAAGTCAGCCAACTTCCAGAAGCCTAAACCCGGCAAAGCTGGTGCGCCCGCTGCCCATTTTGCTATTTCACACTACGCCGGCATCGTGCCTTACAATCTTACCGGCTGGCTAGAGAAGAACAAAGATCCATTGAACGATTGTGTCGTTGACCAGTTCAAGAAAGGTTCTCTCCAGTTATTGGCTGAGATCTTTGAGGATCATCCTGGTCTGGGCGGCGATACTGGAGGCAAAGGCGTCCGTAAAGGCAAAGGATCATCGTTCCAGACGGTGTCCCTCCTCTATCGTGAACAGTTGCAAAATCTTATGAGAACGCTAAATGCCACCCATCCGCACTTCGTGCGTTGCATCATTCCCAATGAGACGAAGTCGCCTGGCGTTATTGATTCACATCTTGTCATGCATCAACTGACTTGCAACGGTGTACTTGAGGGTATTCGTATTTGCCGAAAGGGCTTCCCTAACCGTATGGTCTATCCTGACTTCAGGCAACGGTAAGCCAGATTAAGATTTGTATTAATTATGGTGTAACCTATTTATTTTAGCAGTTAAATAGGGTAGCTAATTCTCTTCGACTAGCTTACCAAGCTGCGTCACACGTGTCAGAAACCAGATATGAATCTGACTATACTTTTTTCTATATGTTTTTTCCACTAGTTTCTTTTCATCCCAATTTAATGATAAACCTTACGCGCTCCTCACAATTATTTTGAAGGCAATTCTAGTGAAAACGTACTAGTTCTGACTCTGTTAAATTCTCATTCATTGCAGGTTATATATTATACAGAGAGACCATTTTGGTAATTTATTACGATAAAGAAATGAAGACTTCTGAGCGGTGTAGTTTCTGTCAAACGGAACTTTTCTTGTACATACAAACAAACTTATGACCAGATGTCAAGAGAGGCTTAACTGACCCGAAGTACTTGATTGTCTTTTTTTTCTCGCTTGTATATGCTATTTATATACCATATACCCCAGTTCTATAAATAATTGTTAACATTATGATTTTTACATTTAATTTATTTGGGTCATACATCTAAAAGACTGACGAGAGACTTTTGGTCAAATATAAAATTGTAGTTACTGTCTATTCGAATTCCATCGCTGTCCGTCGTGAATGTGTTTAGCTATGCCATACACACATTTAATGCAACTTCTCTATCAACGTTTCTCCTATTTAACTTAACTTTCTAAGCCTTATTTTAGTTTTGTGCAAACCGCCTGCAGTTATGCCCTTTTGCAAGGTAACAGTCGTTTTCTCTCTTGGAAATATAATAAATAAAAAATTGGATTGTTCCCTGAGTGGTCATTAAAGATAGAGAAAAAAATACCCAAAGAATTAAACAAAAATAGTAGTTTCTTTAGATTTGTATTGGTAGCTTTGCATTAGTTTTTAGTAATTATGCATCCTGCTTTGCAGTACAATTAGGTACTTTTGCAACACATGTTGTATTGCATCTCTTAACCAGCTTTCTTCCGTTATTCTTGCTCGCGACAGGTACAACATTTTGGCCCCTAACGCAGCAACCGGCGTAGCTGATGCTAACGAAGCATCTAAGAAGGTCATCGCTACCCTAGACCTGGATCAAGACGAGTACCGCTTCGGTAGCACAAAGGTACTGAAGTTTTGACGCTAACGAACAGAACATTTTACCCGCGATTTTTAAATAATTTTATCTTTAAACTGCAACACTCTTTGTTTGTTAAGTTTCTAAAATAACAAGTGCTACTATTGATACTTACTTGTCTGTTTGCTGTAATCTTCTAGTGTGATAAAGCGTAGCGAGGTAACGGCGTCCTACTGAAGCGTCAGTCGAAAACTCGGGTTTTTCTTTCGTTGCCGCTTGAAAACAGCATGTACTGTTTGCATATTTCCTTTCACGAACTCCAATATTTTACCCACCGTGTTCGAAAAATCAGCTGCTTAACGTTGAATCCATCAAATGCGGGTTAATTTTGCACGCCATTTTTTCACGCCTTTCTACCGCTTCATGACGTTATGTAGAAAGCTATTTTTACGTGTAAGTAATTATCCGCATACTATTATTTATATACTATTGTTACCCTTATCAGTTCTATTTTAGGGTTTTTTTTTATTTCTAGCAGATTAGATAAAATATTTATGGATGCATGAACACACATTCAACGTAACCACGGAGCGTGTTTAAGCGACTCATCCTGTTTATGACAGAACAAACGAGGCTATGCAGTGTGTCCGCGTCTTTATGTATTATTGTCATTAACTATGACACATAAAGTTACGTAAGTACATGATAACTTGTAATTCCTGAATACAAACACGAAAAATTCAATTGTAAAGCAACTGCAGAATGGTATCAACGGCCTTTTCGAAACTTGTTATTGACAAAGTCGCGCACGCACCAAGGCATGCCTCGTGTAATTATGTAAGTGTTTGTCAGCTGTTAAGAAAAACCTATAATCCATGTTTGGTGAATTAATAAATTTCGCGGAACTAACATTTTCCAACAACATCCTCCGAGGAATAACATCCTTGCCCCAGACACATTGATCGAATGGATCCGCGTAAAAGATATAACTGGGGCTTTTGCAAAACATATACCCAAAATCGACGGTGCCGAATATCAGCCCGACGTGACGGATATCAAAGGCAGAAGGAACAATAAAGCACAGATGTTCGACGCATTCAGATTATTGGGTTAAACAGTGTGCGTATGGGCATAATTGTGGAGTATATATGAAGCATCGATGGTATAACACAACGCTATTGAATGCAATACAAAATTAGTCTTTACGAAAATGAACCTAAATTTTTCTGACCGGAAACTTTCGATTTGACGTTTATCGGCGAGTAAAATTAATAAATACCGAGTATATTAAACATACTATCTAATAACAATTATGCATGTTAAGGTCGGGCCCAAGTGCAATGAGCGCATGCTCATTGCCCGGGTAAGGATGTCTATACAATCCGATATCTAAATGAAACATGCCCGTTGCAGGTATTCTTCCGCGCTGGGGTGCTGGGCCGCCTGGAAGAATTACGTGACGAGCGTTTGGCCAAGATCATGACGATGATCCAATCAGCTTGCAGGTGGTATCTTTGCAAGAAAGGATTCCAGAAATTAAAGGAGCAACGGTACGTTCTTTTACGCCTATTCAGTGATAGGTGAGGGTGTACAGATAGGTTAAATGTAACGGTCACGCAATCATGCGACCATATGAACACTCCTCAGACCTAGCTTTAATACTTAGTAACAATAAAATCCTGTGTCTACTTTAAAGCTTTAGCTTTTTTTGGATTATTTTGTAAATTTGATCAGACGTTGAAGCCGGACGTGTCGCTAAAGAAATATTTTTTTTAACGGTAGACGATACTTGATCACTAATAAACTATACAGTTCTTAGGAACATGATTCAGTAAGTGACAAACCCAACGGTCTAGACCTAATAAGGTAATCTGATAGATCTGTGAAAGTTCGGTGGGCATGCCTGCTTTGCATGGTCCCGAAGTCGAAAATGTTTAAGTTCATTGAGTACAACATTTTCACAAGTTTGTACTTAGAAATTGAATACGCAATTAGTAGTAAATGTAACATAATTTTTTTACCAGCCACATGACAGCAGGAAAATGATTGCACAGTTGAAGGCAAAAACAAGCACTTATTATATATGAAGTAACTAACAAAAAGCTACAAACATGAACTCATCTATTTGTGCGACAATCCGCAATCTGAACTGCGAACTAGCTGTTTACTACCTTTGCTTCTTTGATCACAGAAGTTTCTAATTCGTTTGGTTTTTAAAGATATAATAGTTTATCAAATGATACTTATTTCAAGCGTTGATAACAGGCAAAGATATCGTAACAGCTAAAGATGTCTTACAATACAATTGAGTAAACCCTATTTTTGTTTTTATATATATATATATTATCGCTTGCCATTGAGAGATAATCGTCATCAACGTCTTTTTAGTCTATATATTTATCCACTCATTAGCAAGGATTTCATAAAAGATCAATTTATATAACCAATGATTTTTTGTTATAACCCTATTAGCGCGCGAAGCACGACGGGAATTCGTTTGTAGACTGTAAAAGAACTACACATACATTTGAGTACATCCGCTTGTACGTGCTAGTGAAGGGTATTTAGCGTGCCCATCCCGGTGCCATGCATTCTTGTTTGAAATACAGCAGAAGATCATGCGAGAACAACGACCAGCAAAGTATCTTTAGGAATAGACACTGTTTCTCTTGTGATACACATAGATGTGGTTCGTTCTATCAACTCCACATAAATGGATACGCGCTAGCCACTCTAGCAGACCCGATGCAGGACTAAGGCTATTTATCAGTCGGAATTTACTCTTCTATAAGAGGCTTCTGATGAAGCCGCTTTTTGACATTTCATCTCCAGTCGTATTAACCTCGTCATACATTTTCTCCTCTTCGTACATATACACCACACCTTTCTCCAAGTCTGTATATGTCTCTGCGGCAAAAAAATACCTCTCCTAATACTTTTCCTATTACGACTTCTACATCTACAACTTCCGCCTGTCCCAATACGGCGGCTTGCCTGACTGCTAGTGTCTGATAATGATGAGATGTTTATTTCCTCCAAATATAATCGGTGGGCCCTCCGATAATATGGCGCGCGGGTGTATGAGCTATCGTGCCCAATATCAGCAGCCAGCAGGTAGAGGAAAATGGATTTTTACAGATCTATTGCTCGGCGTGGAAAGCCAAGAGGCTAAGCTAACATAGGTTAGCTTTTGGTTGTCAACATCACCACTGACAGTACCGTCGCACCCGAGCCGCTTTTTTTAAGGGTGAGCAAGTCATATTAGTACGAGACTCACACCATTAGGATACCAGCTGCAGCAGTTTGTGGCCCTGCGTAGCACAGCGGGTGCCTTCATGGACCTGGCCACACTTTCCAAATACAGACGCAGTATCTTCGCGTCGGGTTGAACCGCACAACACTTCCTAGCTCAGAGTGGGGTGCGAGCTGAAACAGTACTGCAAACTTGTATAATCGAAGACTTAAAAAGACTAGATTTCTTTTAGGCGGTGTAGTACCCTGTACTGAATAGAAAGATAGCCTTCCCACTGTATCACGAGTATGGTTGCTATAAAGAAGCGGAAACCCAGCCCACGGAGGGACTAAGGCTTCTTTCTTTAAAGCTATTAGATTTCGATCCGCAAGAGTTAGTCATCGTGGGTGTAGCGTAGATAACTATTAGCAGTAACTATGCTTTTAATAGTTAATTATTACTTGAACAAAATGTATACTGCATATTGTAGAGAAGTGCATTTTGAATTACAATGAAGTTTTGTGTGGCACTTTTAAAACACTTCAACATAACTAAGTAAAACTTCGTATTGATGTCATCGGTGACAATTCGCTACTTACGTGTTTGATGCGGCATTTTCGCGAATTGAATTCATTACAGGGTTGCTCTTGTGATCATCCAACGGAATCTCCGTCGTTTTTCGCAGTTGCGCAACTGGCTCTGGTGGAAACTCTACTCAAAGGTGAAGCCTATGATCCACGTAGTACGCGCCGAGGACGAGATTAAAGGTACGGCAAAAGACAATCTATAAAAACCTAATTGTTAACAAGAATGTAAAAGAAAGGATGCACTCATGGATTTCGTGTTTCAGGTTCATTTTTTTATTTTAGCTCGCTTACATGACTGAGAAATATTTTGTAGAAATTTCCCTCAAGTTTGTAAATGTTAAAAATGCCATTATTGAACAGCGCCAAATAAAATTTTAGTTATGAGCTTTCGGGTGAGTACTTCACTTGTTTTCTAATTTACTACTGACTGATTTGACTTACAGCTCTCGAGAAGAAATTGGCCGAGGAGCATGAAGCGTTCCTTAGGGAAGAAAAATTACGCAAAGAGTTGGAGGCCCAAGGAGTTAAACTGCTTCAAGAAAAGAACGATCTCTTCATGCAACTAGAGGCGGAGCGTTCCGGAGCTTCCGATATCGAGCAACGCCTTAATAAAACTCTAGCTCAGAAGAACGATCTGGACCGGCAGCTCAGAGATGTTGAAGACCGTCTGCACCGTCAAGAGGATGAGTACCAGAGGCTCACCTCAAACAAAAAGAAACTTGAGGGAGAACTCTCTGGATATAGGAAGGATATTGACGACTTACAGTTATCTCTGCAGAAGGCCGAACAGGACAAACAGTCTAAAGATCACCAGATTAGAAGCCTTAATGATGAAATTCAGCATCAAGATGAGCTCATCCAAAAGCTAAACAAGGAAAAGAAGCACCTGCAAGAAGCAGGACAAAAGAGTGCAGAGGATCTTCAGGGTTTGGAGGATAAGGTGAACCACTTAAATAAAGTAAAAACCAAACTTGAGCAGACCCTTGACGAGCTGGAAGACTCCCTTGAGCGTGAGAAGAAGACCCGCGCTGAGCTCGATAAAAACAAACGCAAAGTCGAAGCTGATCTGAAACTCGCGCAAGAAGCCGTTATTGATCTCGAAAAGGCAAAGAAAGAAGCTGAACAGGCCATACAGCGTAAGGACAAAGAGTTGGCAGCCATTCAGGCCAAGCTGGACGATGAACAAAGCATTGTTGCCAAGCTTCAAAAGCAAATCAAAGAACTGCAGCAGCGTGTTGAAGAACTAGAGGAAGAACTCGAAGCTGAACGACAGGCGCGATCGAAGGCAGAAAAGCAACGCGCCGACCTTGCACGCGAGATCGAAGAGCTTTCTGAGCGTCTCGAAGAATCCGGTGGTGCAACTTCCGCCCAGGTAAAGCAGAATTACTATGGTAACGTCCTTCTCGTTATAAGTGCATACAAATACTAAGAATTTTTATACTACTTAAATATACGAGAATTTGACAGGATTCGTTTATTAAATCTATCTGAATAACAGATCGAGTTGAACAAGCGACGCGAAAGTGAGTTAGCTAAGCTGCGACGTGATCTGGAAGAATCGAATATGCAGCATGAACAGGCAATCTCGGCATTGCGCAAAAAGAATAACGAGCAGACAGCCGAAATGGCGGAAACCATTGAAAATCTTACAAAGGCTAAAGCTAAGTATGTACCCCTTTTTTGTATGGACTTCGTTATGATCTGCCCTTAAAGCTGTTAACGGTAAACACATGTAGTCGATGCTTTTCTGTTAACTATTGTTTTTAGTGTTCTAATTTACTGTGCTTGTATTTCGAAGGAGCGACAAAGAGCGCGCCACGTCTCAAGCCGAGGTGACAGACCTACAAGGTCTACTGGTTCACCACACCAAGCAGCAAGCAAACCTCGAAAGGCAGGTGAAACAATTCGAGCAACAATTAGCCGATACCCAATTTAAGCTGGATGAATCGAACCGCACGCTTAATGATTTTGATGCCGCCAAGAAGAAGTTATCTCTTGAGAACGGTGATTTGCAACGACAGCTTGAGGAAGCTGAAAGCATGGTGAGTCAGCTATCGAAGCTCAAGGCATCGCTCGCCAACCAAGCTGAAGAGGCCAAACGCACCGCCGATGACGAAGCGCGTGAACGCACTGCTATCATGGGCAAATACCGCAATATCGAACACGATATGGAGAACATTCGGGAGGCCCTCGAAGAGGAGCAAGAAGCAAAGGCTGATTTGCAACGCCAATTGTCGAAAGCGAATGCCGAGGCTCAACTTTGGCGTGGCAAGTATGAGTCTGAGGGCCTGGCACGTCTTGAAGAACTGGAGGAAAGCCGCCGCAAACTTCAAGTAAAACTTGAGGAAGCTGAAGGAACAATCGAAGCTTTGAACGTGAGGGTGTCTGGCCTAGAGAAGACCAAGCAACACCTGCAAGGTGAAGTCGAGGACATGCAGTGCGAAGTTGATCGTGCACAACAGTTGGCCGCACAATTGGAGAAGAGGCAAAAGTCGTTTGACAAAGTCATTGCGGAATGGAAGGCCAAGGTTGACGACCTCGCTGCCGAGCTGGACGGCTCTCAGAAAGAGTGCCGAAACTACTCAACTGAGGTATACAAGCTCCGTGCTGCTTACGACGAATCGCAAGAACACTATGAGGCAGTGAAGAGGGAAAACAAAAATCTCCAGGATGAACTTAAGGATCTCATGGATCAACTTGGCGAGGGTGGTAGGTCCGTCCACGAGCTTGAAAAGACCAGGAAAAGGCTAGAGCTTGAAAAGGACGAGCTCCAAGCTGCACTTGAGGAGGCTGAAGCTGGTCTTGAACAGGAAGAAAACAAGGTGCTTCGCGCCCAGCTAGAATTGAGCCAAGTACGCCAAGAGATTGAACGCCGAATTGCCGAGAAAGAAGAGGAGTTTGAAAATACTCGCAAGAATCACCAGCGTGCGTTGGACTCAATGCAAGCTTCCCTGGAGGCTGAATCGCGCGCCAAGGGTGAAGCCCTTAGAATGAAGAAAAAACTTGAGTCGGACATCAATGAGCTCGAGATTGCCCTTGATGGCGCCAACAAGGCGAACGCCGAGGCACAAAAGACGATCAAGAGGTACCAGCAAAATCTTAAGGACACGCAAACAGCGTTAGAGGAAGAGCAGCGCGCACGCGACGAAGCTCGGGAACAGTACGCTATGGCCGAGCGCCGTTGTAATCAGATGCATGGAGAACTTGAAGAAGCTCGCCAGCTTCTAGATCAATCTGAGCGCGCACGTCGTGGTGCCGAGACTGACCTGGCCGAGCTACGCGATCAGGCCGCAGAAATGTCGGCCAACAACGCCTCGCTTTCAATGGCTAAGAGAAAGCTTGAAGGAGAGATGCAAGCCCTGCAGGTAACTTACCTATTCATTGCTGTGTAACGAAAGTATATGCGAGAAATATAGGCATCGTACCAAATGGTTTTACCATGCCCATATGCAGTGTCTTTTGAAAATTTCTTGTAGGAAGCTAAGTACGTCCACTTGCAGCGAACTGTTTATATAGGATTTGAGAAACCAATTGAAGGCAACAAATATTAGTGACTATTTTAATACCTTAGCCATATCACAATTTGCCTGCTTCGTCTATTTCGTGGTTACTTTTATTGAGTGCAGTGTATATATTAAACATTAGTATTCACACATAACATCTTGGCATTTCTAACAAGTTTAAATGCTTTATGTGTTCGTAATGGGATCGTTAGGCTGACCTTGACGAAATGCTCAATGAGGCTAAGCAGAGCGAGGAAAAAGCCAAGAAGGCCATGGTAGATGCTGCACGTCTTGCAGATGAACTTCGCGCCGAACAGGAGCACTCGGCTTCGCAGGAAAAGATGCGTAAGAGTCTGGAAGCTCAAATGAGGGATATGCAGGTCCGTTTGGATGAGGCTGAGGCTGCTGTCCTCAAGGGTGGCAAGAAGCTCATCGCTAAACTCGAACAGAAGTGCCGTGAACTCGAAAGCGAACTCGAAAATGAGCAACGCCGTCATGCCGACTCTGCTAAAAATTACCGCAAGGCCGAGAGACGTATAAAGGAATTGCAGTTCCAGAATGAAGAGGACCGTAAGAACCATGAGCGAATGCAAGACACCGTCGACAAACTGCAGCAGAAGATCAAGACATACAAGCGACAGATTGAAGAGGCAGAAGAAATCGCTGCTCTTAATCTTGCTAAGTTCCGCAAAGCTCAACAGGAACTTGAGGATGCGGACGAGCGCGCCGACCTCGCCGAGCAGAGCCTGGCTAAACTTCGTGCTAAAAATCGCTCCGCCAGCGCGGGACGTGCTACGTCGCCCGCCATCTTCTAAGGCCACCGTGCATCAACAATGGTCGTCGACTGAAAATCCAGCGATATCCCTATTTGGGTTATAGTGTTTGTTTTATTGTTTTAAAAAGGGGACGCTGTGCGGTTCGTTGAAGATGCAGAACAAATAATACAATTACAATATTTTAGACATCCACTATCCAACCAAGTTCTATCCCTGCATAATTAAGCTTGGGCGCCTTTCTTCCACTCATATAATCATCAGTACCGCTTCGTGTTATAATTAGGTCGATCTTAGTGTGCTAGCCAGGCATGCGTGTGTGCGATAATCATATTAAGACATAAATGGAAAAAGAAGGAGCACGAAGTGACAAACTGTCGACGTCCCGTGGAGTTTTAGGATCCATTCCGCTTCTAACTTGACGTGGAAAGGGGACATACATCGCGCTGCTTCACTTCGTCGACATCGAAAGAGAGCCGTTTGTGTCCTATCTCTTCCACGAAGAACAGATGCGGCAGAAACTCAGCACGTTTATCTTCACAGCGCTTTACAAGATACATAAGACCCAAACAAAATACGAACCCCAACGTGGCCTTTGCTACCAACAGACGAAGCTGACGACTATATGGATATGTTCATAATAATAATGACTAGCCAAAACGAAAACATCAACTTGAAAATAAGTATCGGCTTAGCATGCGGCGCCAGGAAACAATAAGTGTCTTCTATTAACATCTGTGCTATTGGCATGACCAGTAGCGTAATACTAGGGAAGAAAGAGAGAGAGAGAGAGAGAGAGATAGAGAGAGAGAGCGAGCGCGACATTGCTGTTAATGCAATTATAGGAATCACAGCGAGTGGAGAAACTGCACAGTTTGGTAATTTCAGTACAATTTGAATAAACGAAGATAAACGGTTGCATCTTATTTGTAACGTACTTTTATTTAAATACCGGTTTTTAAATAAAAGTTTTTTTTTTACTTAAATACCGTAAATAGTAGCGCAAGGTTAACAGTTGTCAATAACTTCATTCATAGAGTAGGTTGACGATAACTTAAACAGTGAAGGGGTAACTTCCGAATCGGGCTAAGTAAGCATACATCTTTGTTTAGTTGGAAAAGTTTATACTCGCTCGAGTTCTAAATAGCTTCACTATTCCAAGCGGACGTTATTCTGTTTATGACTGAAGTATTGTTAAACATATCTTTAAATAACGGGTTTGACTAGGCCTTATTCAAACCTATAGATTATATTAATGCATATAGGACCTTATGCATCTGGTGCATGTGTCATCGTCAGTGCCTTCTAAGGTTCTTAGTCGAACCGTATAGCTCAGATGGATGCATAAATGAGTGTGGTGTTATGGATAAAATTCGTCAAGACACCGAACTCTCGTTAGGTGAATGTCTTGATTACTTATTGCGGGACTTCCAAACTTCGCAAGATCCTACATCAAAAAACGTGGTACCCATAGGCAAGCTACACGTGCATATAAGTCTTTACGTCAACACAATTCCTTGTAGAAATCACACGACGTCAGCCTGCTTTACACTCTTCTAACTCTACTGGCTAGTTCCTTAGGTTGACATTGCTTTTCTGCCTATATTGCCATTGGTTGGCTAATCTGATTACATACCGAGAAAATGAAATACTGCTCCTTACAGTACAACACGACATCCTAAATTTAAAAAAAAAAAAAAAGCGAACCACACACGTGCCGAATTGGTGCCACAGGTTCCTTCGAGGTGGTAGAAGCCCATATGTGTGTTTTATTCAGTCATACTATAATGTGTGCCACTGAAGTGAGGCATCTGATTGATATGGCTCAGGGTAATCCGCCTTTTCTCTCAAAGTTTCCATTTTGTTATTCGGAACCTAATTTAGCCACTGCGCTTCTTAAATTCGACATCTATTTGGAGGGTGGATTTTGAGTAGATTTCAATCTAAGTTTATCCCAGACAAATTTACCATGATAGAAATCAGTGCAGAAGATAAGCCCCTGCAAAAATTAACACCTTAAGAAATCTACTCGATTGTTATTGCCGGTCTTCATGTAGTTTTCGATGACAACATCCATGCGAAGAATCTGAAAATCTCCAAAGGAGTTTAGATTTAAAGGGCTCGAACTTTTTTAACATTGCTCAACGGTCCTTAACACAACTATGTTTTCCATAGTAACTAACGGCCGCTTTAAATAGCAGAATACCGGCTGCTATTTGATTGATCCAGACAAGCATCAAGGGTCAGCCCTATGGAACATTCTGCACTGGTTTGCGCCTTTTGAATTTCGTGGAACTTCGCATCCTCGAATTTACACTTACCAGTATGGCCATACCTACAACTACTATTAAAAACTTACCTGCGGATTAAGAAATGACTGTGCTGAAACTAAGCAGTGAGTAGTTTAGAGTCCGGTTTGAAGCTATTACTACGGCGGGTACTGGTGTATTACGTGTTCGTAATTATCAATAACGATGCTTGTAGCGCATACAAAAAATTTCCTTGAAGCATGTTTTTGTTTATATATAGTCCCACATTCGCCATACGGAACTCGAATTTAGATTCTGCGCCGCAAACATCATGACCAGGTTTGAATAATTATCTTTGGTTTTTCTAGCCAGCTGAAGATGTAATAGTGGCTTGCTCGTACCCGATACTTTTCTGTTAATTCTAGTCCAATGATAGTAATAGCTTACAATAAAAAATCGGACTACAGCCTTTTCTTAGACAATATAACCGGATCCTACGATTTTTTTTTACGAAGTGCCTTAAACTAGTCAACTATGGCACCATGCAAAGTTTTTATAACTATCCCGCCTAAAACATGCAAGGCTTTAAAAAGTTAGTTTTCATGGATTAACCTAGGCTAAGCGCATTCTATACCTCTTCTAACTTAGATCTATTTAGATTTATAATAACTATTTTAATAATATATAATTTATGATAACTAACTAGATCTATAATCACCACCACTACATGTAATTATGGCAAAATAATCTTCAGACAAAGATGCTGCTTAACAGTCCACCATTATCAGAATTTCTCAGTTAACAGTCGAATAAACTGCCTACCAGATATCTGACCCAGTCAAGTTGTTTGAGAAGACGGGCATGACATTTTCATAGACGTCTTAATTTGGCTCGTGTCAACATAGTTGGATGGACATCGGCAAGGGCTGTGACAAAACCGCCGATACTTACCCTAGCATCGTTTTGGCCAGCATGCACAGTAATATATGAATATTGAACAATTTGGTTATTCTTGGAATCGCCAACATGGCCATCTGTTAATAGTTGAGATTGATCTTCCCGATGGTTTGTGTCGTTAGGTCGACAAGACACACACGACGGTTCACTATTAAATTCATTAGACAAGTAGTCTTCACGACGATCTGGGTGCTAACGACGACAACAGGATAGACTACGATACAAAGTGCATGACTACTTTTTAACATGAGGCTTCGAAATCTGCTGTACTTCATGTTGTCAATGGTGATCTAACACTAAGCTTGTGTTGAGTGTTCCATGGTTTCTCTTGCCATGTATATACAGAAGCGGACACAGCCCTTCAGCAATCATAGTTGAACAATGAAAATATCATAATAGATTAAAACGAAATAGTAGAACATTTTCGTGTCGTACTACTACTACGTACGTCATTCTACTGATCCTTCCAGTTAAACATAAGGATTTAAGACATACGACGACGAGCACATAGGGGATAGTAAATAATCAGATAGCGTCATATGCAAAGGCTTACCTTTTTTGCCGATCTTATTTTGTACCGGCAATATCACCAGTGTGGACATCCATGTGAACCTGTGTGGTAACCCTTAAGGTAAGTCCACAAGTGAACATGTAACTCAACGTTGAATTTGAAACGCATATATAAATATATATATATATATACGTTTCAAATTGATATATATATATATATATATATATATATATATATATATATATAAATAATTACAGGTTAGAGCAAATATTGTTTAACAGTTTGAAGGTCTATTACATTTTCTTTTAACCCTCACTTTTATTACACTTAACACTGTTGTTATTTCAACAAATGCAAAATGAAAACGCTCAAATTTTTAAAGGACTTTTACCCCCACTTCGTGTAAAACTTTGTGTATAAAAACTCATCAAATTTTTATATCAAATTATTATTATTATCATTACAGATTATGATTCCTTGCTTTTGTTCGGTTTTCCGTAAATCACAGTCATCATTGCACGCTTTGACCGTTAAATTTGACTTTATGAATCGACCATAGAGGGTTCCGTGATGAAGATCTCAAAATAAAGCACAAGTGTGTGGATGCGTCATGGTCGCCGCAGTTATCGTACTATCTTGTCGTCCCACTGCGGTTATTCTTGTTCTGTCATTACATTATTTCACTGAATTATTTTGACCTATTCCGTTTCTTTGATGTACTAATGTGAACAATTTGATTACTATAATACCGTTATCTTGCTTTGATTCTTTCGTAATCCTAATTTAGGTATTCCGCCCTACTGTTCCGGCCATTTTGTAACATCTTGTTCCCTTATGTCAATTATTTTGCCCCAATAGACAATTTTTTTTTTATCTTGGGCTAAATTGACTAAGAAGGTTAAGGTAAATATGTAGGTTTTTTTAGAACTTGGCCATTTTTAGAGAAGGGCGATATCTACTTTCTTTCAGAGATCAAATTGTATTTTCCTATTTCGTTGACCTAAAAAGTTGAGAAAATTATTCGCAGGTATTCAACCTGTGTTTTTTTCAAAAATTACATTTTTCTCTCAATCCATTTTAAGATTTATGGAACGGACCTTCATATTTATTAGCGCTGAAATATATTTCAACACACGACGTTTTCTTTCTTTATAAACCAATGATGACTAGGTGCTCACAAAAACCTTAACGCTTTTCGTAAAAAAATCCAAAAAAAACAGCTACTATTGGAAGGCAGTCACCTCTCCTGAAGGTTCGCTTGGCTGCACCTAGATTGTATTATATATGTATAATACAATAGGATATACATATACATGTATACACTATATATACATATAGGATAAAGGTATTTATAATATGTATAAAGGTAAATTCGCAACTATAAAAGTTGGTGTTATTTTTCCTTGACTCCAAAGAAACTGTTGAAAAAAATTTTCCCCAAGTTTAAATGTACTTTTACTTTGCTTTCCTCTCGCGCTAATTTTAATATAGGTTTAGTAGCCTTTAATACAGGAACATGTAATTTTTGACCGGGTGGAAATATGTCATTGCCTTTTGTCAAAAATAGCTGTGTTTCCAGCTCAACCCTCCTAGATAAGTTTAGTGCCCTATATAATGAACATAGGTTATAATAGAGGCTCTCTCATGTTCATTATTTACGTGTAGTTTTGATGACTGCTTTGCCCTATGCAAGATCGTCATAAGAAGTCGATCACTTTATTTCACTTTTATGTAGCGGTCTATTCACATAGATAGATCTAGGGAGTCATTGGATCCTACCTCAACCCCTAATTATATTTTTTCTCGGACAAAGTGTTTACGCAGATGATACGGCGTTTCGCATATCAATTGTTACAGTTTTACGCCCTCGATAGAGGGCGTAAAAAGTAAAAAAAAAAAAAGTAAAAAAAGTAAAAACGAAGTAGCTATGGGAAAACCATCATTCTTCCGATAAATAGTCCTAGTTCTAAACATGAGATAGTCTCTTTAATAAACACAACTGTTTGAAGAGACATTAATAAGAGCACGTACTTCAATACACATATGTAGCTTCGTGAAGCATCATAATGATGTTCTACTGGCCTAAGTTCCTAGTCACCTGTTTTTCTTTTTTAGGCAACAACGAATTGAAAAAGGTCGTTGGATAATTCAGTTGGGTTTTTTTTCCTATGAGTTAAACAAGGCTTTGCGCACCTATCCGATAAAGCTCCTCACGCACGGGTTGCTCAGAACAATATACATAGGAACATGGCAGTTCACTCAATGATATACATCTAGCAGCGTTTCGCGGCTCAAACATTTTCGTGTTGGTCATTTTTATTGATGGACCCGTCACCTACCGATATTATAGACTGCTTACATTATATAGATATGATGCGAATCGATGTTGTGTTCTCCAATTGGGTCAGCCGTTCTACGTAACTCCGCGAGCCGCCCTCCCTGCGCACCGAGGTCCAGCAGCAGAAATAACATAGGAGGCAGGCTACAATGATGGCTATGACGCACCAGTTACATCTGAAGCTGCATTATCTCCCACATTCAAGATTCGAAACAATGCACGTCAGCTTCATGTGGACGACGACGACGACGACGACGACGATGACAACGAAAAAGAACTCAACGACTCGTGTCTCGTTGCGAAGCTGCCTGAGGTTGCTACGTATTCTTTTTTCTGAGAGAATCTTTCTTGGCTTGAATACAAAACACCCAGAATACCTGCATCGACATGCCTATTCTCTTCTCTATGGCCTTGTCTGAGTTAACGGCGTCGGTAGTATGTCGTCGCGTGACGAACAGCAAGCACCTATGGTTGGCCTACCCGCTTCATTGGCTAACCAGCAACGCTGACATGTGTCAAAACGCTGAAGCGTAACGTCTTAACGAAAGCGCCATCGATTGACATAACCTTCTTCAGCAGAATGAGCGAAATTATGGTTGACTATACAGCCAAAATAAGGACTGTATTGAACTGATAGATGATAAGAATCAGTCGAACTGAGGTATATGCATGTAGTGATTCTAGACTGGTGTGTCAATGCATATTTTTCGATTACGTACTGTATGATGCATATATAACGACCTTACTGTACATTAGCGGATAGCTAAACGAGCGGTCAAGATTATTTCGTATGCTACTTACTAATATATATACCTTTTGGTTGGCTTAATATGATCGAAGCAAAATTGTCCTTGGTACTACGATAGGGAAATTTAAAAATGCTTGTAAATTGTTTATAGATAAATTAGGCAGGATTATTATGTGCCTTTTCTTTGAGCCATACTACTTTCTTCATGCAGTGAGTCACAAGGTGCACATAGAGAATATTAGAATTTTATTTAGCTAGTAAAACTCCGTCCTGCATAAAGTCTTTGTACGGCCTATTCATTCATATGATGGCAGCACGAAATACATAACGAGAGAGCTTTAACGAAATCAAAGTGAATTTTTTAATCTACAGATTCTTAATCTTTTCTTCAGTTTTAATATTGATATGGGGTGGGGGCAATGCTTAAACAGCATGCTGTAGATCTCACCTAATTTTTACTCGACTTGAGAGTACCTAGTTTCCACAGAGGATTTCGGTTTACGCTCGCTGTGACCTAGTCAATTAAGTACTTCCAAAACATATGCGCCATACTTTTCTATTGTAGTATTACTCTAAGGACAGCTATCGCGACTCTTAGGCTAACAAATTGCAATTTCCATGCTCAGAGTAGAATATGAACCTGCCTTGAATGTCCACAAATCGCCTAAATGTCGTCATATGGGCATAAACATTTCATTTTTGAAATTGTGTCAAATTGCTTGACAATATTACCGCGCGTGAGATACAAAAACGTATTTTATACACCACAGTTCTGCAGTGGAGTATCTTATCGATTGGCTATCTTTTACGAGCACTCAATGAAGAACTTTGGAATCATTATATTCTACCAGAGTATAATAATTCCAAACGAATATACTTACTATGTTCAAGTATTTGCTACTAAATGGGGGCCACTGTGTCCTTACTAAAAGGGATCGTCTACAATGAAATCCTACAGACAAATAGCCGGATGGCAAAGAGCCAAAGTACATACTAAGAGAATATGTTTTATAGATAGCAAAGGCCAACATCCTTAATCTTGGTCGCAATGAAAACCTCATTAGTATATATATTCATTGCCCCTCTTTCAAACTTTACCGAGCATATGATTTAACACTTCGTGTGGCGTTTGTAAAGCACCTCTTATATTGTTCTGTGTCAGCTGAATTAGTTATGTTGAATTTTAACAGTTGTTTTCGTTATACAGGGGATCGATGACGGACAGTATTTGTCACAGCAGCTCATTCAGCTTGTGGTTGCGTTGCGTAAATCATCAGACCTATAGACTACGTATCTATACGTAGTTACTATATGACGCCTTCTTCCCTGATGCAGCTTTTCATTCGTGACTGTGTATTGTTGCGTTTGTATTGAAACAGCCAGGGTAACACTCGGATAATTCTCAGACGTACTTGGAAACAAACAGATCAGTGATTCTTCGTCAGCGGGTTAGAGCCCAGAGCCTTCTTTAGGAATGCAGGTTTGATCCTGCTTAGGAATAACTAACTAGGTAGTTTCTACCATAATAATTGTGCGACGTACCATGCCATCTGTAGCTTTAGCGCATTTTTCAGGTACGGTCATAAACGAATCATTTTTAGAAATTCGCACCGGATGTCAAAGCAGAGCTGGCTTTATACGAATATGTTCTCAGTTTATAATTGAAGTCGTTCTCATGCAATCGTTACTTATTGCTTTGTTAATGTTTTAGCCATTAATTGAATCACAGATTTTAGTAATAATCTATGCCTCTCTGTGTTTGGTTGCGGAGCGTGATGCAATAATCAAATCTTGCAGAAGTCAGCCCCATTTAATAAGCACCTATCAAGTGGTCAACCGGGCCATATTTTTTTTTCTTCCTAAAAGCCGTTTGTGACTTGTCCAAGTTGATCGACGTTTCAGAAATTTATTGTTCGATTTCTGTAAAATGTCTTTCTTTACTGCCTCTCAATTAACCATAAATCAACATGTGCTATAGATAGCTAGAACCGTTCTACGAATGGTTCGTAACTGCCAGATGCCTTGATCACTATCCTCTATAAATATAAGGCAGAACGGCAACTTGGACATGTGGTACTCTCAAGCCGACTAATCAGATCGGGTTAGGTATTGTTAACGAACCAATGTCACTCATCTCTCCTTGATAGTTGTACGATGTCCTTCTATAAGTCAAAACGAACGTATTTTGAGGCACCGCAATAAACATCCGCAACGGCTCTTACCTACCGCTATTCCGGTCTCTTGCCAGTAACTTCCCTTTTTGCAGGACAACTTTCCGTGGTTAGAAATGTTCTGTTCTGCAATGTTCGAAAGTTAACTTTAGTTAAATTTAGTCAAAATACAAGTACGGGTGGACATGGTCCAGCTTCCACAGGCGCCAAGGATCACTAATTTAAGGTTCTTCTAATAATGGTAATTGTGGCTGTCAACATAATTCCCGCTAAATTGCAAACATTGATATGTTCTACAGATGATCGCATTCCGTTCTCTAGATGACTAGTCTACCGTTAACGCACTACGGTTTAATCCGTGTGGAGCGAAAACGCCTGTCAGTAGCAGTAGTAATTCCAGTATCCATATTCGTAATAATAAAATAGTACGGAAAATTCGAGCCAGAAAGTATCAACAAACATGGCTATGACATATGGTATCAGCTAAGCAGTCGTAAGGTGTTAACCTAGAAGCCGTCTTTTTGGGTTCAATGAAAATGGATAACATTCAGATGCCATGTCGATACAGAAACCAACGTTTGATTTTCGGATTTCTAACGGTTCGATAATTTGAGTCATTGCTACTTCGGTTTCGAGACTTCACGACACGGCTGGCTCTCCAGTCATAGGTATCATTTTGCCCAAGTACCAAAATATCAACCAACCCTCAAATAGACAAACCCGTTATTCATCGCTTAGTTCGCGTTAGTGGGTGAAAATGTACCATTATTTAACGATAGCACGATGCAAGCATATCCGTTGATTATTTTATCTAATGATGTAGAAGAAGTATTTCGAAAACGAGATCACCAATCGAGATCAAACGAGTTATAGCTTTATATACACTCAAGGGAAGCACTGCGTTGTATCAAACTCACTTGAGCGAGTATACATGAGCCATGGACCAGCTCCGTAAACCACTCCTATCTAAATCTTCGTAGAAGACTACTCGAGTGATTCAATAATCCATTGTTTTCGAGTTCTACTGCATTAATCTCAACTGAATGTTTTTATTTTCCCCAATCTCCGATTGGGTGTGCGAATCGTCGACGCATGTTCGTAATTATGTCTTAATCTACATTTTTTTTTCTTTTTAAACTGATACGACCAAAAGTAAATAGTATTCGAAATATTGGCCTTACGTGACGCTCGGTTCGTTACCAGCGTAAGCTCGTCACCTGTATGAAGATCCTTCTAAGGGGCTGTTTGATGGTTCTCCGCTGTTACGATATTATTACTCTAACAACATCCGTTAAAGGCCTAAAATCTATTTAGTTTTGCAGCCAGTTCTGCCGGTATATGTTTGCAAAGGTTACTGGTGACAACCTACATGAATTGCGGTTGACCTACACAAGAGCAAGGTAGGTTACATTCGTGTATAACTGTGACAATGAACATACAGCGTATCTTAAAAATAGCCTACGAAAGACCACTACGTTATTCAAGAATTGTCCGAAAGCAAATGTCCGTTGTTTCCATAATCATGGCAAACATTGATACCTAAATTGCACACCGTAAATCTTAGACATGTACCCAACAGCTTCACTTGTAGCTTCCAGTCGGTAGATATGCAAGGCTTCTACAACATTGTATGTCAAAACATACCCAATAGCTTTTTCTGCCTTGTCTGACGACACTTCATGGAATATCATCACAGACGACATCTCCAGCTGCCTGAGACTCTACCGTCTTGTTCGATGTTTTCTTTCTTGTCGCTTTGAGCAGTTTCTCGCTGGCTTTTCCTGCCGCTTTCAACCGTTTAGCAATTTCCTTAACTCTGTCTTCCTCTTCCTTTAAAAGCATATCACCCGTGTAATTATTATGGAAATGCCATCACTAATTTTGCACGATTTAGCTTATTAAATGGCTATGACAATCTTGTTATTTCGCCGAGGCTGAGGTTTGGCATTATATCACATGTGAAAAATCATCATACCTACCAGTAAATGTTAACATGCAAATCCTACAATATATAGCAACGATAAAATAGGGTAGACATGTCCTTTCGCCTTGCGTATACCTTTTACTAACTGATCCGCGTCATCCTGTGGTCTAAAAATATTTTTTTATTAAACGACTGGCTCTGGTTTGTCCGATAAGCTGGGAGTACAAGCAAGAATAATTTTATTTGAATATCCGTGTGAGAAACGTCGAATTTCTATTGCGAATTCTCGACCGAGTGTTGTGTGCTGAAGTGAAGCACACTGTTGTGCATTAGCAACGTCAGCATAGATCAAAATTTGGGGCGGGTTTGGCAATGCGAATTTGTCAAACGATTGAACAGTTTGTAAACTACCCGCCACTATGGCGCAATGGGGCACAGACGATTTATCAAGCTTAACCTTCGATCGATTATTTGATTTTTCAGACCTAACGAGATTCTAACAGCCACTACCTTTTGTTTTTGCCTCTCCCATTGAGCTTTTCGTTTCTCCATAAACTTTTTAGCTTTGTCGCTCATTTTTTGGATGATTTCCCTTCGTAAAATTGCCTCTTCCTTAGCGTTTTGCGCTTTTTTCGTGTAACGGCGAATCTTCTCCTCACGTTTACGCATCCGTTTTTCGCCTTTCTGAACCTTCTTGCGTAGTTGCAACTGTTCGGGCGTGACTGGATGCTCATCTAGTCGAGGGCAATAAGACGTGACCAACCGGACCCAATCCTGTCAATGAAAAATGCCATGTACGCGTATACGCCCGGATGTGGGTAAAGGTCGTAAAAGAAAAAAACACGGAGCGGTAATATCATAGCCTGCCAGGCCCGAAGTTCCGAGTCCGCCATAATAAGATATAATTTGAAGAAGCATCACACCAACGTAAACATACCTGTAATGTGCGTACGAGGTTTTGGGCTAACATCAATCCTTAAATCTCACTGATATATAATAGTTGTATATTCGCTTAATGGATAGCCATTTAAAACACCTTTCAAGTAAAAGGGCTGCGCAAGATAGTGGTTTACTATCAACTCTGGTACTTCATTTGTAGAATAAATGACCCAAAATGTTTTTGTCATACAAAAAACACTTCATCGATGATAGCTTACGAACTTAGTTCTTCGAAAAGCTCTTGTTGCAGAAACAGGCACACTCTACAGGCATGTCTGTATTTGTTGAAATACAAAAAGCTATACATTTCGCTCGCAGATTAAAGTTGGATGCTTCTAGACACATTTTTCTAATAGGTACTACTTACATTATGCAGTTATACTAATGGTAAGACAAATGTCCAAACCACAGAGAAACAGTTGCACCAAATGTTCAATTGTAAAAAATACAGGAGCACTTTTTATGTAATTTTTATTATTCTTTTTATTAGTTTTAAAACAATTGAATGTTAAAATGTTCTTACACAGCACACCAAGAATTTTGTCTTCTTGGGCGTACCATCTTCCCCAAAACATTCAGTTCCTGCTGCTGAAAACGACGAAGCAATCTGCACTTCGTGGGACCTATCGTATTGCTAAGATGCATAGTTAACTGACATAAGATTATCTTAAATACTTTGAATGAACAGGAAATACAACGTTTTTTTTACGGTTTTTACCAGGATTTTGTAGTTCATATCGAAGTTAGGTATCTTTACATGCAGATATCATATATAATAATGCAAGCTTATATCTATATCTTGCATTATACCTATATGTAAGATTTGTGAATATCATTGACGCAAGCCTTTAATTTTGAAAGTTCCTTAAAAATTATTGGGGAATCCGTTTTGTTATGAAGTCGCAAGATAATTTCAAATCGTGTTTTAATTTGATCCTTAAATTTTTTTGACGAGCCTATCTATTAATATTAATCTTCTTTTCCTACATGCGGCCTTATAATAGGATTCTCGACAAAATTAATTCTCGACGAAATTCTTGGAATCATATTGACTTCCTACATAATGTGCCCCACTTTTAAGAGCCTCGCTTTTAAGTACCTTATTCACAAGCGGTACCATAACACGACATCCAGCATTCGCAGAAATTTAGTTTCTCAAAGTGGGTCCTCTTCGTATAAAGCACACTCATCAAAATCCGGAACCTTATGCAACATGTACAGGGTGTAACTGCTTTCGACTAATGATAGCTGTCGATCCGTTGAGGTCGTGCTCATCAGAAATAGCATAATACTTAATGGACAAGACGACAACTAAAAAATGTTCAAGACATCGTTAGTTGTAAATTTTCACTAGATCACATTTTTTTACCTTCTCGAAGTCAATGTCGAAAATGCGTTCGATTTCATGCACACTTATAGTCTGCTCCATAAATTCGTCACAGCAAGCTCGCGTCCGCTTTCCGTCGCTCGTTTGAGGCACGGCACTGCAGCCTGGTGAGAAATTAACCTTTTTTTCTCCTGTGCATTCTCCGGCCTCGTTCACCGTCATGTCTGCAACGGATTTCTGCAAACTGCTTATCACAGCGTGCTCAAATAAGTCTACACTCTCCTGAATCGACGTTGATGAAATCCTGGGAGTAATTAAAGAAGGCAACGAATCCGATGCCTGCAAACAACAGTTAGTGCGAGAAACTGGTTTGACGAGCAGACATTACACACACAATACGACTTGGTCATGTTACCTATCTCCAATTATCTAAAAGCTAAATGAAACCCATTGGGCTTACCTATTTTTGACCAATTTTTTTCAGTGGACCAGGCATATTTAGTACCGACTAAGGGTAATCATTAGCGGCAGGCCGAAATAAATTTCGAGTTAAATTTGAGTACTTAAGCCGTTAAACATAACCGCATTCCTGTACGAAATGAGTCCGCTTTTGTGCTTAAAACATCACTTTTTCGTAAGTTTAGTAGACAGACTCGTAACGACTGAATGAATTGAATCATTAACGAAGACGCCGAAGTGCAGTTATACTCTTTATACCCAGTGTTATTTTGCAAAGTACGCTTCTTCAGTACATATACTCCGTCAGTCCTACAGTTCTAAAGTCACAAGCGTCAGTGTAGTGGATTACTAATCGATCTGCTATATTTATCCTGTAGCACTTGAAGCATGCAGTTCCGAGTGGTTAATACATCATGGGAAAAACTTTCCCAATAGTCGAAAGCGAAACGTCAGAACGTAGCCGAGGTACACAATGATCACAAAAAATTACTTACACTATAGTTCCTTTCACACTCGTCGAAGCCCTCACCTCCGTGCAATTTGCTGGACACGCACGGTCTGGTTTTCCCATCACCTGTTTTCTTGTGGTAAACCCCTTCGACGAAGCTATGCACTGAAATGATCCGTAAGGATTAGATAATGTATCCATCACCTTGTTAGCCATCTGAGCATGCATATCGATTGTTTAGCGTAAAAAGCCGTCAGATACAATATCAGGTACCGTTCGCAGTATTAAATCTAATCGTCTGTGCATCTTCAGTGCGTCTAAAGCGTTGATCCTCCATAGGCTCCGCACGCTTCGTTTCCATTTGCAAACAGAACCTCTACCGCCGATTGACATCGATTGCATAACTGAACAAAGACAGACTGGGCGGAAGCTGGATGAAATACTCCAACCTTTAGGCAATATGAGCGGCTTGTTTCAGCTTTATGCGGGCTTCCATTCGATGACTCTCAAAACTTCTTCAAATAGACCTAAACGAGTTTGAGCACCATTTAAATATAGCCTTGTCAATATACGGCCATCCCAAATTTCCATAGCATTATAGCTATAGAGGTACTTAGGGCCGATCAGCCAATAGATACTAAGCTACAACTGAACGTTCCTCACATGTAAAATTTTCTTGATCCTACTTGTGGGTTTGATGTCGCATATGATTCAACAGCTCTCTCGAGCTCCCCTATCTGTCTGTATTGTTTGCGTCGAAAAGAAAACGCAAGATTTCTGCAATAAAATAATAGGGATAAAGATAAGGTCGTATGTACGAGCAGACCGACCCTATGCCAAGGAGGATTATCCAATGTTGCTTAACAGTTGCCTCCTTTTAAAAGCTAGTGCATAGCACCCGATAATAATGATTATGGTTCGGTACCATAATCCGTCGAATTCTTTTTTTAGGAACAAAGATACCCTGCGAAATAGTATTTACGCAGAATCTCGGTGATTATAAAACAAAAAAATAATAAGCATACATCTATATGGTCTATCTATTTTAGCCAATAATTACACTACAAATATACAGATATGTATCTGTACTCGTGGCTTATATATACCTTATGAAAAAAGTTACCAGCGGATATATAAAAAAAAATTGAATTCCCTATATAGGACTTCTTATACAGATCCTATACGGACCTGGCCAAAAACCCTTTTTATGTAGCAATAATGCACTTACTTATCATTGTACATGCATTACATGTATTACCAGTTTTAACACAGTTACTATACTATGCTGATAATTACACTATTAATTAATAAATTAACTTGTCACCCATTTTCTTCAGATTGGTCTGTTTATATCCATCCAGAACCTCGTTATCAAATCAATAGCTGAGATAGTATGGTACTACAGAAAGCTTAAAACCACAGATATTTTAAACAACAGTAAGTACGAAGATATACAAGACAAAATTTGCAAAGGTTATTTTCACAAACAGAACACATACATATTATATCTTCATTTCAGTGGAATTACTAGTGAACACGCCTTGATACAATTGACCGTAAAAACGCACATTTCAGGTGCAATATAGCACAAAGTATAATTTAAGAAGAGGTGCTGTTTATCGGCGCCCCTTTGAAGAGTTTGATTTGATTCAGAAGTGAGTATTCTAGAGTTAAACGACAGATTTCTTGCATATTATTAATTAGAATCGGCATACTAAGTAAAAGCGTTCTCAGTAACTTATTCAAAAGATATAGCTATTTAGCAAGTTGCTCCATTAGCAAATATGGCGGACATTTCAGCTAGCTCGAACCACTAAAACCCAATTCTGCAAACTGACATCAAATGGTTTTCGTCTTGACAAGTATAGTAAGGTCCTAAAATTCAATAAATAAAATAAATCAAAGTATAATGGTTGAAATAGGTACAATGTAGTACAACAAAAACTTCCAAACGGTATGGACCTGTGTGGGAGCTCCGCTTATATTCGCACCATCCGACGCAATCGCGAGACAACGCCCTCGTTCTTACCGAAAGAACGAGGAGTGCGATCCAAGACGCGCTGTTGTTAACGGGATGATTTTATAAGGCCATGCAATCTACACACATTCCAGCCGAACGCAAACCCTTGGATCTTTCCCGGGACACTGGGACTCGACCGGATGGCTTGATGTCAGCATCGTGTACAAAAACGCCATTACTTGCCTAAGCCGCCACTGTCGCCTGTACTTTTGCGTAGTCATGCACCGTAGCCTGCAGCCGAAGAGCCTGGTATGTTGCTAAAAACGCAGGGAAAAGGAAGTCACGCACCTGCCGAAACCGCTTTAACATACGCACACCATGCAGTCAGTAACAATCGAAACAACAGAGGTGTAGCGTAATATCCAGAACAACTTTTTAGAGAACTAGATAAAAGCATTATTTGTTCTACAGAACACAATGAAGTACCGAAATTCGTTTACAAAAGATTTCATTAGAAATTCTAAAGGTAACTGTAGTATTGATGACAGGCTCAAGGCAACTTTCCAAGAGTCTTTTCCCGGAACTCGAGTGATTCAACTACGTACACAGAATTTTTAAAACTATGAAATAAATTAGTTGTTTTACCTAGTAATTCTCCCAAAAATTACTGGTCATTTTAAAAATTCCTTGCTGTTTACTTTATACTACTGTGTATTTACTCACTTGTTCGAGTTTAAATTATTGACCGATCACCTCTAAGTTGTTATCGTTATTCATTTCGCAAGAGTGAAGCGTGATCGGTTGGGTTTTTTTGGACATGTTTTAGGTTAGTATAAACATTTCTTTTGCATGAACAATGTAAACGGGAAATGATCGTTTGAAATATTGTAGTCGGACAAGGAGGAACCTCATTTATATCCCCATGTCCGTGTTTTCAGTATGCTCTATTCATTTTCTATTACATTCTTTACAATTTGGTCTCCAAGTTACTGAAGGCAAAACAAAATCATAGCCTAAACAGTTCTCTCTAACAATGAGGCACATTTGTTGTCTGCCTTACATACATAGAAAAAAATATATGCCAAAACGAACCTGAGACTTTTCCTTTCGAGGACATAAATTTACGTAATTGCACATACATTTATAAACTATTACAGTATCGTCTGAAACAGTTACATTTGCATATGTTGAACGACCACCATAGAGATCGTTCCTAAAATCGAATGAAGTTGTATTTTACGGCTTACTTCATTGCATTGTAAAGCGAGCTTCCATTAAAGGAAAATTGTTAATTAAAGAAAAATTAAAGGAAAAAGTTCCCGTTTCGTTTCGGCACCGAGAACTTCGGTTTTCGATTTTAATGTTATTATCATCTAACGTATCGTAGCCTCAAATTGACTCCGCAGCAGTGTTTAACGGATCTCAGTTTTCATCGTCGTTATTGTACAAGTTATCAGGTATAAGTTGTTTGATACAAAATGATTTACAGCTAAAAAGATGTAACTTACAAAAGAATGCATCTGTAAACCTCTGCTTTCATCGAACACAATCGAAACAAAAATAACGATTTACTTGATTAACTCTTGCTTATCATTAAGGCGTCTATCATTAAGAAACATTGAAATACTGTAAATAAGTAAAGCAAGCAACGTAAATAAGAAAAGAAGGAGGAAAAAAGAGAAAAACATTAGCTGTTTACTACTGTATGAGCTGCACAAGACGAACGTACACATAACTATTTGCACCTGTAAGAAACTCACTTTTGGTTTTCAATTCCATCTTCAATATCGTTACACAAATCCAGTAGGGCTTCCTTCTCGAATAGTGTTCAACGCATGTATATGTTATCACTATTTAAAAAATATGTAATCTCGGAATGGGTGAGAAAAACGGGCTGGAGCTTTTCTTAGAAGGAGAAAAGCGAGGGCATTCTCTTCATCGGAAAAAAGAACGTGTGCGGAAATCAATCTCCATTCATTGAGGCGACAGATTAAGATGATAAAGGCTGCTAGATACCTGGGTATACACCTAGACAAGGAACTTAGTGGCCTACTCTTTCTTAGGACGACTAAGGTCAACGCCGTATCAACGGGGTGCAGACAAAGGCTTTTGCTGTCGAACGCCGAATCAATAGGGCTCTTCGATTTTCCAGTTTGGTTCGGATCATTTACTAATTTCAAAACAAGCAAGATAAAAAGCTTTTCCGTAACGCACTGCGAATTCCCCAAGCATATAGGACTATCAGTACGTCAGCGGTTCTTTTCTAGGCCAGAATATTTTCGTAAAACTTGGAAGTCGAAAGAAGGAAGCAACTAGCGTTGGCCTGGGCTCGGGATACATGACCAGATCCCAAATATCAGGAAGAGCGGGAACGCCCTAGAGGAGAGAATGTAATACAGGTCAGTGTGGGCCATAAAGATTACCCGTCATCAGAGTTAAAAAGGCCCTATCTGAAAATCAAGGGGTCGAAAGTACCTCTGTGCGCCAGTTACTAACCCATCTCGCTTTGGAAGCTGTAAGGACAGGAGTCAGAGACAGACTTTGACTATGTAAAACAGAGATGGTACACCTTTTAGAACAAGATCCGCTTTTGAGCTGCCTGGAACAAAGCTAACATGGAGTTTACGGGGACTGCTATTTGGTCTGAAAACGCGGAGGGATCGCAGTAAAATGTTTTGATGGAAAAGAGTGCTTCGGACAGCAGCGAAGAACGAGATTCTTCCTCAAGACATTCGAATTTTGGGTTCACCGGTGTTAGGACATCGTGGGTCTAATAAGATGGGAACCTGGAAATGACCACGGCCGATCGATCCATAGGCACCCTCTACTTCTCCTGCCAGTCCGTACGCGATTCAATTGAATTAAATTCTTAGGCACAGAAGTCATGAACAGGTTATTGACGACTTAGTATGATACGCCACTACAGAGCATACTTGAACGTACTTGCTTTGTAAAAGTCAGTTCCCTAAAATGTCGCGTCTCGTTAAGTTCATGTCGTTTCCGCCTGCTGCTTTTGGGTCATATATACGTCTTCTATGTTGAGATCCTGTTCACGTTATCTGGTTTATACTCATTGCAAAAATGGCAAGTACTATGGTGGGACTTCCGTAGGGTTATCAAAACGAAATGCACACACAGTAGCCGTAACATCTTCGTAGTTCCACCATTCCAAAAAGGATAAAGAGAGATACATAGAGGATAACGGCAGAAATGCACATAGTGAAGAATGTTATAACGGAGACTTGAATAGAACTTCATAAATATGGGGTTGTAAAAGCAAATTCCCGTGACGACTTTAGTTAGTATCTTCAAACACGTCGTTGCGTAGGAGATGCTATATACTAAGGTATGCACTGGACTTCAGCGACAGGTGAATCTACTTCGATCCTAAATGACATAGATGTGGAATATTTGTCAGATTCTTTCTATCGATCTCTTCGTAAATTTTAAGACAGACAAAAAACAATTAACAATTTAGAACCGGAGCGTCATGTTGCTGTTGGTAATATAAGTGTGTAAACTAAAGCAGTTAGGACAAAAGCCGAGCAATTCATGAGGTGGATAATGCCTTATAGATCTAAATGATTATATACAGGGGCCCAAGCAAGCCTCTCAGACCTATAGCACTTCCTTAAGGTGGGGCTCAAAATTGAACCATATCTCATTCTCGCAGACTATAATGAATATCTTCAAGATTAAGGTTACAAACGAAACCTATAATAATATTATAATTTTTAATATTAAATATATAATATCTAGAATTTTAGCCGATACTACCCGTGTTCCTTCACATTAATATGGTTCATTAACGATATTCTTCCCTCCAAAATCAAGAGCGAAGACGTTTGACCTTTTTTTCTTCCTCATTAACTGGTTTCGCGCAAAAGGGGTGGCGAAGCCTTCCGTTTAGAAGTGCTTCCCTCATAAACCGAGCATGATAGATTATTTCAATAGTGATTAGCAAAATTTAATGTGACATAGTTCGAAGTACTTTATTTGAAGATTATAATTAATTTACCCATAATCAAGTCAAATTGAAACAATGAAACTAGTCTGCTCTAATATTTCTATTGAGTACTATGCTGAATAGTTTTCTTAAACATATTTACAGTTCACAATTCAAATGCCCGTTACCTTGTGAAATTCTTGCGTTTGTGTAATTGTAAAGGGCGTTGTCCAGCATCCGTAATCCTAGGGAAAACGGAAGACTTTTTTTATACGTAGCTGAGTCTGCGAGGCTACAATTTGGACTATTTCATACCGGGTGGCACCGCACATAAACATGGTATTGAAGACAACTCAATCGCTCCGACAGTGAAGCGGCCTATATCCAGCACTAAACAGTGGCCCGACATAGCGAATGATGTTTTACAGGAAACAATGCGGGTCTGGCAAATGGATGTCCATTTTGTCAGAGGTTCCCGAGGCTATCGCAAGAAATGTTAGTTAAGACATCCGAATTTGGACTGATCGACCTGAGGGGAATAGATCACCTTCTAACACAGTTCCCTACCGAACACTAATCCTCTGCGGACTGGCGCTACCTATCGTACATTCACAGTAATGAACGCCTCGAAGATGACGCCGTCTATACATCGGTGCGATGTCGGACGCTACAGCCAGTTAATCAGGCCCTGCATGTGCAGCTTCCAACAAGACCACCAAAATCCCAAATAGAAGCTTTGTTTCTATCCTTCGTAAAAGAAAAGAAGATTCTGTGGCAAAGCAAGACAGCTTCTAAAGAAATTGCGTCTGTTAATCCGAGGAGATCAACATGGGAAAGCAACGTGAAATGACATTGACCAATTCGCTCCAAAGTGACTAACACTGCTCCTACCAGCCCGTTGTATTGCCTAAATATTGGAAAGTCTGCAAGCTGACAGAGATCGATTTTTACGGGAGATGAGGTTGAAATCTTTTGGGCAAGATCTCGACGAACGAAGCTCAACTATCTGGGAGAGATCTAGACATTGCTCAACGCTCTAGCGAATCGTATCAATCCAAAGCGTTCAATGACACATTTCAAATCTCCGCCTAAACTGGTTGTTAAATGCGAAAATTTGAGAAATGCACGGGTAGCTTGACATCAAGAAAGAGCTATCCGGCAACAGCGATACTTTTTGACATTTTCCTGTTTGTCAAAAAGTTAGATAGTTTTGCTAATCTAATTATCAGTTCCATTTGAACGATTACACTTTATGATACGTAAGCATATCAGTTTACAGCCATTTTCTTATTTGACGTTTTCTCCCGGTCGCTTTGTCCAATAATGCGAATGGAAAATTCAGGGGGTCTGCAGATATGAGTCGGTTGGCGAAAGCCAATTTGTCTCAAAGCGCCTGACCCTTAAAACATATACACTCACAATCTTAGAGTGCGGATGGAACAAATATAGTAAAAACGTAAAAAATAGAAAAGGCGTCAGTGCACAAAAAGTTCACAGATATCACAAGGAGAACCAGAAACTGCTCTTTTTAACTATTTCGTTTCAAATGTGAATAACTTCCTAAAAGGGGGAAACTAATTCAAAAATTACAGGGATCTAATAGCCCTTTAATTTATCGAATCTCTAGTGCTTGATAGTAGGTTAGTAGATAAACAAAATGGCAAGACCCTATTGGTGGTGTGGATACATATTTACGTATCAGCTCTTTCTTATTTGATATAATATATATTGGCAATATATGTTTATTCAATGTTAGCAGATATTATATTACAGGCATCTATTATAACAAGTCTAATGCATCGAAAATACAATTGAACCGACTTAGTTGGGTTGATGGTTGTCATTTAATTCTATCTAGCATTACCTGGGCGTGTTAAAGCACGTACTGCTTTAATCAATTTAATAATTATAATGGTTTACATCAGCGGACAAGTTCACCTCAGCCTTACTACGACAGATGAGAGCCGAGTTCAGCGGAAGATCAATCCTGAAGAAAATACACAATTGAATACGCTTTAATTAAATCACGAGGTGGCACACTAAATGTGTTGTTTTATTTAAGGATACATTTTTCAGTGGCAACCACCACCGACTCTTACGGTAATTGTTGTACGTCTATGTCAATATGTTACATTTACATGACGGTTAATAATAAAAACGCACTCTCAAATAGAAATAGATAACTAACTCTATTTGATGTTTTGTTCACACTGATAGTAACAGCACACAAAATGATAATTTGTTCAGAAATAACAATATAATTTACATATATATATATATATATATATATATATTATAGCGAAGTGCCGGACGATAAACCTCGAATCTTGTTAAGCCTAAAATTATCTTCCTTAATATGCTAGGCACACCAGTCAGTAGACGGCGTTCCTTTAGAAGAGCACTCAATGACCCACCAAAAAAAATAACGAATCGCTAACAAGAGCGTCGCAAAAACGAAAAAAGATGAAATTTTCTGCTACATTAGCTCCGCTAGCGAGAATTCGATAGAACAGGAAACTTCCATTTTATGATAATTTAGTACTAGTATTTATGCATCATTGGCTCAATTTTTAAGCTGCAACATAAAAAATACAATGATACAATACCTTCGGAGTTTGTATAGCGATGTCACACTTATAGGAAATAGCAGCTTTCATCTGCAGTATAATGTTGACTGATTGATTGATAGACAGACTGGCAGACAGGTGTGTGCTAGAGATGCTATTTGTGGTTTTCATTCAGCACATTTTTCTTCCTTCGCGTTTTCACCCGTCTTCTTGACAGTCTTCAAAAATAGATATTCGTTTTAACTCTCTGACCTAGAACGACATCATTGAGCTGGTCTGCAAATTTTTTTTTGCAAATCATGCAAACAAAATGGGTGATAAATATCTAACGACGGTTTTCGCGCACAGGCATCTATAATGTAAAATTTTTCCACATCCAGTGTGTGCTACTGAACAAATCGACAGCTCGTCATTAAAAATATTTTTGTAAATGGAAATTATGAATGTGACATTACGTCAGGGTCGTTAGTCAGCCAACCGTGAATTTTTTCCATTTTAAGGAAATTTTAAAATGTGATATTGCCTACAGTATTGTTACTTGATGTCTTTTCTGTTATTTTTCAACATACCATTGAAGTAATGCGGCGCCTTAATGATGGAGCACACATTTTCCTCATTCGCTTAATAAACATCTAATATAATCTTTTGAGGAGTACCGCTAAACCTCATCATGAACCTAGAACCGTTTTAGAAAATAGAGAAAATACATTTAATATCAAATTTATCTAGAGTTAGGTTACAACGCTGTTCATAATATAAGATAGGTTCGATTAGAAGAGATATTAAAATTTAATGACTCAAATAATGTTTGTGGCACCCTCGATGGCAATCGACCTCGACTATAAAAGTAATGACTAGCACGTGTGTTAGATATCTCGAAGCACTTAAACTTATGCCAGTGGCATAAGTGTATCTAATTCACGGCGATACCTTTTTTAGATTGTTACTATCAGCAGGCTTTCAGGATAAGCAGCAGCAGAGTTCTCTTTATACTCTGGAGAGAAATTTGATTGAAAATTAGCACGATAAGCATGGAAAAGTATTAAAAGCATCATCATAAACCTGTTCTTCTAACCTATACTTGACATAGTCCGTGCAGCATTCTTGAATGGGCTCATACGGTTGAAATATTTTAAAGGCAAAGTTAATCCAGAAGGTCAACCTAACAAGCAAAAAACTAGGATAACTTAAACAATTGTATTTTATCGCTCGGATAAAACTCCTTGAAGTTTAAATTGCTACTTATAATATTCGAGTTACATTTCAGATGAGGTTAAAAAAAAATCTGACCTTATACTGCTACATGGAATTAGCTCCACTAGACCAACGATCAGTTACATTATGATTATCTATGAGGAAACACGATCCTTCAGTTTACCCCACAATGCTTAGGTTTGTGCACTCCAAACATGCATTTTGGTTGCTTAGATCAGTCTTCTTAGTTGAAATAGGTAACCTATATATTATACGTTTATGAATCATCTGACGCCGTGGAAGGTCATAAGTATCTACTACAAAAAAAAAAAAGAATGGTACCACCATTGTATGTTTACGCAACTTATGGTACGGTGAAGTTGATCATGTACATAAATTTAGTATTGCGGATCGCCACAAAGAGGCATTGACGTGGTTACATCCTTGAGGTGGGTTGCAGAAAATACGGCTGTTAACTGCCTGATTATTGCATTTTTCTAACTAAGAGTTGATTAATATTGCGCTTACGTTACGGGCCAATAGAATGCATATAACTATTTTACTCGTTGAGTATAGATATGGCCAAACAAAAGGGGCTCCTTAAAACATAATTTTTGTCATGATACCTTCACAATTTGCTTTTCCTTACCCGTAAAATATATGCTTTAGTTATACAGTGACAATGTATCTTTAGTCCATTTGTTCATATTTATGCCAGCATAAAATATAAAACACAGTGTGAGTTTATGGTTTTTGTGTATCTGCTACCTAGGGAATAGTCCATTTCACCGAAGATTTCTGCCTCAGATATTGCAGAAGCCCTTTCAACGCCGGTCACTTAAACAATCTATTAATGGCAATAGCAAGAGAAAACCTTAGAACGCGTTAGTAAGCCAAGAAAATTAGGCAAGGTATTCCTAAGTAGTAATAACTTGGATACATATATTAGACTTACCGGCACTGGAAAATGAGTTTGTGCTTGTAAAGTTCGCAAGTTTAGGGACCACATAGGAGGTGAGCAATATAGATGTCACATAACTAATAATAGTTTCCTAGGTAATGAAATTGGAAAGTCTGTAGCTTAGGACTTGACCAAATTCATCCAAGTAAAAAAATGGAGAAAAGAGACATCCATATAGAACAGGCGTGAAATAAAGCTTATTTCTTAAATATTGGAGCCGTCGTAATCTCGTAGACAGTTATCAGCACGAAAACATAAAGCGTAATAGCGGTTTTTCAATATAAAACTGGAAATATTTTATCTCGTAAATTGTATATTGAAAATGGTGGATCCAGTTGGATCTGATATGTATTCTTAAACACACGATGAAGAAACTGAAAGTTATACTCGCTAGATTAAAAATATGAATCAAGAAGCAATGAAAAAGAACAAAAAAATCTTAAAGAAATATTGTTACCTTACATTTTGCATCTGTCACAACGGTCCTCGTTAGTAAACATCTGAACTGAACAATCACTATTATCAGAGTGCTCGAGCTTTAAGCGATTTAAATGGTAGCGTTCTTTACTATGTAATAGAGTTTTCGCCAAAATAAAATCCGTAACGTTTTCCTTGCGGAATCGTTATTTTTCGAAAGTAAACATCTCAAATTAGGCACCTGCCTAAAAAAGAATGCCAAATATCGAATTTAATAGGTCGATCCATTCCGATCTGTATAGTCGAGAAAAGCGTACCATGCAAGAATCGAAGGCGAGAGGCCACTTGGCGTTATCGAACATGTTCACAAACGAATTAAGCAACAATGCAATTAGCTTGGGAATATATTACGATGGCATATACACAGCCTAACATAAAATACCTCTAGCGCACTGATTTCCTTAAAGTTTTCTGTATATCGTCTACACCTCTACATCACGCCTCATTACAATATCGTCGTACACTTTTTTGCTCTCAGACCATGGAATCATACTGTCGAAGCATGATGATAATGACGCTTGTGAGATTTAAGTATTCATTTATCAGTTAGTCTTCATTTTAGTGTACCTGATACTAGTGGTTAATTCGTTAGATCCTTTTCATTACCATCATTTAACCATTGATTACCATCATATCAGGATGTTTAAAATCCTTGATGTACGCATATACACGCCTATACAAACTGTCACTTTTTCAGCGATTATTATACTGCTTGTTGCCTGAAAATTCTCATCTCGCAAGACATTTCAGCGTCTAATTTCTGTTTTTAAGAAGGCGTTGATTAAGATTCTTCTTGAACTGACACACTGCAGGATTACTGCATCTTCATTAAATTTCCGTCAAAACGTGCTAGCGTTTACTCAAATTGACTAGTCAGCCGTATTTTACATGTTTTGTACAAAGAGAGGTAACTCTGTAGAGGGACAGCTTTTAGAACCTAGAAAGAATGGTTTGATGCAAGGGCGATAGTGGTCTTTATGACGAAAATCAGCGTGTCACCTGTACACTACTGTACCATGAACTGACATGTAATGGTCCTTGTGTTCTTCAATACCCCTCGCTCTTTCTGTGTGTTCAGTGCAGGTGTTTTCAATCCAATTCTAAAAAGCTGACATGGTTGGATTAGTTACGTACCGTTTTTGCCTGATCTTGGTTCCGACGTCAGAATGCTGCAGGGCGTAGAACGTTTAGCACATGCCTTTGGAAGCGATCATGACAACTTGCGCCAGAGCATTACACTAACTGTGTGACTACAGAAAACTGGCACACACAGTAGAGCAATAGGCCGGTGCAATACAGACTCTTGCTAAGAGACAGAAAAACTAGGCTAAAAAGTCGCGGTGCTTGTGATGGTATGTCCCGATAAATAAAGAAAATATTAGACCTCGTTATTCGTATCAACACAATTCATTCCTCTAGTGCGCTTGATTTGTTGATCAGCTCACTGATGATGATGATGATGCTGTAATCTGTCTCAAACAAAAAAAAATAGATGTTGCATTATACAACAGTAGCTGTCGTCGTCGTCGTCGTCATGTTGTGTTGGCTCATTAATCACCAAACCCCGCAAACAATGTCAGTGGATGAACTGCCCCTCATAAATAGGGATTGAACCACGCACACGCATCTCTATCGAGCTTGTGCAATGGACAACCCCTATTCATATCGGGCCTATGCTCTGACACGTTAGCATCAACGAATGATTTATCCACGAGGTTCAGGCAAACACCGACACGCACACACAGACATACAAACACACACTCCGTCCATATTCGCTCGATAGCGTACGGCGAAATGTAACTAGTTCTCGAATTTTCCGCCGTCTATAGAGGTAACAATAGTTAATGATTGTCGCTGTCGTTATCGTAGATCATGGATGTTGTTACTGAAGTACTGAAGTATCATCGTGCGTTCAATTTAGATTATCTCACGCACACGCAGTCAGAACAGGACGCTTGCTCGTGGGATAATCCCGGGAAAGCGCACGAATAACGCCGCGTTGATGATCATGATAATGTTCGAAGCTGCAGTAAGATGCGGAAAGCAGCGCGATCTGATCAGCGGCGGAAATTATCAGCGCAGCGTTTTGGCGCCTTCCAACCAGAACGGCAAACTTGAGATGCCGAAATCACGGGGACGCCGTGTTTGCATACGTTGTGATGTAAAAGTCGATTTGCCCTGTAGAGAGAGAGCTCCTCAAGCCCGAATCGATTCCGTACACGTTATATGATGTGTTGTAGACAATGTTGTTGAAAGTTACGCTACTGGGGCGGCAACGGAGCCGGGAACATTAGGATTATCTCACGCACACCGTAGCGTAACTGATAGCCGGCTTGTGCAATGAGTAATCCCAATACGTCCGGTCCAAATACAAATGTACACATTAGTTTCTTTGTCAAGTACGACAATGTACTTCTGATGATGATTGAGCTGACGAAGATGTCGCGGTGCACATTGCACACAATAAGCAGACAGTAGTCGTAGGAAAACAAGAAGAACGAATGGTAGTCAGGCATGTTGCCAGGCTGAAATAGTCACGTTTGGTTAAAGATACATAGAGATAGTGAGAAAAAGAGAGATATACCGCTTACAAAACAGTTCCAAATAAGTCCATGTGTGTATGCGTGTGTGCGAGTGTCGAATCAATAGGTCTTGAGTCGGGCGCGCAGCATTGGCACCAGCGTTGGTCCGGGTGACTTCCGTTGGGGCTACTATATTTAGAGACGGATTGGTTGCAGTTCCCTAGACACCAGGCGTTGTTGCCACTGCTATATAATGTATATAGGGTATAAACAGGAGAGGAAAAATTCTCAAATTAGAAGTCGCCATTAAGAAATGCTTGATATACATAAAGCCCGTTTATACTGATTAATTTTTGACCCTCGCAAATAGCTTGTCATGTCAAAAGTAGAGATTGCAACTGTTAATTGCAACCCCACAAATCATATTTTGATAGGTATGTTAAGATATTGCTAGTCTTCAACTAACTCCTACGTGTTCATTGGTATACTAGTTAGGATCCGATACACGGTCGGCAACATCTCACCTCTACATGTCGTCATGGCAACCTTCAGTACCAATACGCTGCTATACACATAACGTTAACCGTTGCTACACACACGCACACACTCGATTGTTATTGCTGCTGCTGCCGGCGATGACCGACCACCGTTGGGCGCTTGAGCACCATAGGATATCGTACTAGCTTTGTTAGGCCTAGTCGAATTGCCTGAATTGGCATGGACGAACGAAAACAGACCTACGAGGTATATCTCGTACGGTCACTTAACTCAGCCATCAGCGCCATGTTAAGGATGCAGCCATGCCAGTGGCATCATTTTGCGTTTACCCCGTCCATCGAGGTCCACGAGCGCACGCCACACTCCATTGTGGAGCGCTAACACTGGCTAGTGGCTAGCATGGCGTAATTGATAGAGAACAGTCTATGACATCTGTTGTATATCGCCTATTGCATAAGTCGCGTCGAACGTCGTCGCTACTAGAATCGTTGGCAGTCGGCGGCAATGGCAACGACAGCACTTTGTCAACCACCCGATATCAGAAGCCATAAGCGCACCGATGGACTATATAGCTCCGCTAGCGGATATCTTCTTGGAAAATGATACTGGAGATAGATACATCAATTGAACTAATAGTATCAATAGAGGTACTCGACACACAAAACGAACTCTGCCTACCTGGCGCACTTACGGCCGTTCTTAAACCTCGCCTCGTCACAAAAGTCGAAAGCTTCCACCGGCAGACAGCGATTTGCTTTGGTATTCGACGGACACAATTCGGTAGACAGACAATGACGAGGAACGGGTAGATGGACGGACAGACAGGACAACGACGTTTGAGGAAACACCGCCTGTCGACCGGCGATTGTGCAAAACAAATGGGGTCAATTCAGCAACGATGCGAACTCGGCTGGCGCATTCGAAATAGGCCAATGCGAACAGACAACTAAGCAACTATCACAATAATCCACACGCAATTGACACCATCACCAACCAGCTGATTTTTAGGTAGCTTAGTTAGCCCCTGACACTTACCAGAGTTTCTGAACGACAACAAGACGTCGGCCGAACATAGCAGGCTGCTAGGTACCGCCTCGTAAGTTAGTAGTAGGCATCGCCGGTGGCTGGCCACTTCGCTTTCCTGGGCCGAGCGTCTCGTCTGTTGCGGTGTCCGCAGATTCGAAATAGCTAGCCGCTACTACTGGCGCTGACGGGAAGTGCCGCTAATCCCGACACTTTTTATGGCGCTCAGGAGGCAACGAAAAGGTTTCGGTTGCAGGACCTCGTTAAGGAGACGCCTGACCCATGGGACACTGCCGAACTCGCGGCTAGTGTCGCATAATCAGAAATAACCGACACTGCTATTCCTGGGGGAGGAAAAGTCGTCGTAGAGTGTTGATGTTGGTAGTAATAGCCAAGTAAAAACAGGCACGGCACTCGATCCGCGGGCGCATCCAGTACTGCAACTGCGGCACGTACCCTGATACGGTAGAAGTAAACGGCCTCTCGCATCGGACTCTGGAACGATACTGCCAACGAAAGCTGAAAGGAAGCCCTTAAGAGGTGGTGCGCTCCGGCATCTCCCGGAGGTCTCTTACTCGGGGACGAGAGTCTGCCGCTGCTGCGGCGATTACATAGCTGGTTAGATGGCTAGCTGGCGGGCGGTATAGGGTAAGGGCTGGTGCTCTCAGCATGTGGTAGCTGGGCGCCCGCTTGCTGACGCTGGTCAAGCAAGCAGGGGTGCAGCGAAGCGGCGAGAGGACTGGGACCAACCAGACAGCCGCGAGGGGGGCGTTAAGGGGGTCGAGCCCAGCACCTCTCATCACTCAGCATTCTCCGACCTCAACACACTCTGCAATCCAGCGTGCTGCAACCACTGCAATGTCGAGCAACCGACCCACCGCTGGCCAGGCTGACGGTTTCGAAACACCAGCATTCGAGACCATTATGCCGTACTGGTGGCTCCAAGGGCTCACTATTGCAGGTACAGAGATGGATAAACGTGCCTGACTGACGCCTTGGCAGGCGACCGCCTTTTGCAGTGGCTGCCGCTACCAAACCACCATTGTCACAACCGCCAATACGCCATAGACCAATAGCGGACTCGACTCAGGGCACGCCTGGCCACCGACCACCACCGCCGCCAAAAGCGACTGACGACGACGGCTGCGATAACCAATGCGCCCGAATGCGTTCATGCTGAGAGCCGCCAAACGGAACCAACGGCTTAATAGGCAGAGCACCACAGCATGGGAAGCCGCAGCAGCAGCTCACGGTGCGCTCTCCTCCCTCGGTGAGGCGCCGTCGCCGCCATCTCTCGACAACGACGAAGAAGACGACGACAACGATGATAGAGGAACAGAATACGGCTCCTGGATCTGCTGCTGTTGCTACACCACTGTCTGCGGCAGCTAGCAGAATAACAGCAGCAGGATATTCTGAAGGCCGACACAGACGACAACCGTCACAGCCATCATCAACATCATGGCGATCGCAACCAGCCAACGGCCACCCGAATGGCGCCCGCTATCGAATGGCACAAAAAATTGAGGCAAATAACACTCACAGAACACGCAATCACTTCATACCGGTACTCATATGTGTGCTTTGTTTATATCAACATTGACTCCATGAGACCATCGTATGTATATAGTTATCAATAGAAAAGAGGAAAACCTCTCGTCGTCAAACCTGTTTGTGATGATAACGACAAATTCAAAATAGGACTAAAATGGAAACGCGTATGGAAACAGTGATTTTATGAGTGCTAGTTTTTTTCTCGTCGTGGCGCCAAAGTTTGAGGAAGCCGCCTGAATAGTATTTTCCTCTTTTCAGGGAAAAATATATCTTGTTTCGTTGATTTTAAAGCGTTGATTTAAGGACACAGCCGGCTTGCGAAGATAATGAAGATGCCGGAAACCTCGTTTCACGAATTTCTCATACCACCAAAGAGGGCTTTAAAAAAATAACTAAATACGTCCTTTAACCGACTTCAGTAAAAGCTGTGCTATAATTTCGGGGTGGAACGACGCTCAATGCATCCCTCCTTGATGTACTGTGTTTGTGTATAGGCTGCGGATCACTACTGAATTGATTCCAGATCATTTTTAGTGTTGGGGTTATGTATAACAGCCCTAGCATCAGCCTGAATCGACTGTAACTAACCCTTATACAACTATACCTGTAGGTTTTTGAGTTATCGTTTGCAAACGCTCTCAACAAATCCTAAAGTACAAAGGTGAATGAGCTACCCATCGAGTCTTGCAATTTCCTTCAGCATGCTTTGAAACTCCTTTTTGAGTCTTATGTGAAAAAAGGAGGAACATCGTGCTGGTCAACTAGACCTGTGTCTTGATTGAGTTATGCAACGTACATTCTAATCGTGATCATCCTCTGAGGTATTTTCTTAGCAGTATAAAGTATTTCCCTTGCCATATCTAAGCCGTGTGTTTTCAGTCTTTATAGCTAACTACTTGGTCAAGGTAAACAAACCTTAGAAACGTATAGAACTCACCAATCCGTAGAACTTGCGCTAGCGCTAATCATTGCAGGTTATTTCCTCACGTTTTACTCTCTTCTGCTCTGCATAAGTTCACCTGAGTTTTCCATTGTGTCTCTTATATTATGAGCCTCCTCATAACTTCTTCGACAATCGTTTTTGCGTTTTGCTGATTCGTGCTCCTGGTGATGCAGGCTTGATTGTGGCATCTGTCCGCTACTGCTAGTCTGTGTGTGTTTGCGAGTATACGTATGACATGCGGCTGAAGCTCCATCATCGCCACCTCCCCTTACCCGTCAGGGCAGTAACCGCTCTGAATAGTGCCCAAGCCATTGGCCTCTGCCAGTGAGCCAGACTGCAGAAGACGAAGAAGGCATATACTTATAACTACGAGGACAGTAGCGAGCTGTTTCCGTATCAACCGCAGCGGAGGTAACGACCGATTTCTAAAAAAACACGTTTTTTCTGCCCGCGCGCCCAGACGCACCGTATTATACAGTTGCACTGTTGGACACGGTATGCTGGCTTATCAAAGTGCTACTAGCTTTCTTATACACGTTTAGCATTCTATTAATAACATCAACAGTACTTATGAATCTCTTTCATGACCAAAAGTATCGTCTCTAGATGATCGCGCAATATAAAGCGTTTATAAAAGCGTCATCTTTATGTTTGCTCACGGAACCACTTTCGTCCAATTGGGTTTCCAACTCTCGGCTCAGTTGCTTACAGTATCAAAATTAGCTCATTACAAAGCAAATATATGAAAATATGTGATGTTTTGCTTGCATAAGCGAAAGGAAAAGTCTCCTTTAGTACCATTTTGAAATCAGAAAAGAGAAAACATTTGAACCCCCTGAATTACGCACCTTTTAGAGCAAATCGTCTTTACTGAACCAGCAATTCTGTTAGCAAGAATCTACAATAGACCCCTTCAACTATTTGGACACTATGCATATAGCTACGCTAGAAATGCATACTGAAGATAATGCATATTAAACGTTCTAATGACAAACTTTAGATTACACGAAAGGGCTGATTATACCCCTATTCCCATATACACACTAACTATTTTAAAGGCACGATACTGTTCAGAAATTCATTCGAAGTAGACGTTCGTTATTGATACAGCCATGATCATTGTTGCATCAATGATGGACTGCTATCATCAGTTGATGCCAGAACCGATGATTTGGTACATCAGTTAAAATACATGAAGGAATTTCAACTGATGTACCAGATTCGGAGATTCGCCTCTCACTAATAATCAACCTCAGAGCTCAGCCAGACCTGGTGGGACCCCTTCTTTGAAATACTCTGCCCTCCAATCATGGGAACTGGTCGGTGCATCAAGGCGAATTCAGTTGCTAGATGAAAAAGTTTCTCGGGGGAAATGATCTTTAGGATGACGCCATAGCTAACATCTAACATTCCTCAAGATAAAGCTGTATATCTCCTACACACGTGCAACAGGTAAATTCAGGTAAACCATAGAAAATCAATTAGAAATATTTGTAGAGATTGCCGTGAGGCTAGTTTTACCAGACGCTGATTCAAAAACAAGCTTCAGGTCAAAAAAAAAGTATGATCCAACTATTGCACAAACCCGGTAACACATCTTTTGCGAAACAACTTCTGAATTCTGTCTACTTCGACTATATACACCACTATCTATTATCTATGAATGTCTTTGCCATAGAGCAAATTGAAGTCCGATGAATATTGAAGTCAAATAGGTGCTGCAAATAGACTTGGAATGTTCGCTTCACGTTCATCTCTAACGTTCCTACAACTACAACAAAAAACTCTATAGTAAAATGGTACAAATCAGAGTATTTGTTTTAATCAGTGACCTGGATAAGACATAACATCTATATCAAAAGGCCTACAGTCGGAATACATCACCGAAACGTTTTTTAGACTTGCTGTGCCCTCAAACGCAGATCTAAGTTCAAATTCATTACAAAATCGCTTATCCTGCTAGCTTTAACTAGGATTTATTGTGCAGCTGAAGACTCATAGTTTGTTCAGTTTTCTTTTTAGTCGACAAGCCACAATAGAAGGACAATGCAGAGCCAGCAACCTATCAAGCTATTGATACTTAGTCATAATGAAATTCTACTCTATAATTAGTACTAAGGATAGGCCAATTACGTGAGATTTTAGGTGACAGACGGTAGAAAAACGACAATTATACCTATGACTTCTTCTATTTGATTTTTGACAAAACATGTATTCGATGAAGGATGATGCGGTTCGGCAGATTTCGTACGGACCAAGGTCGCTTGAGCTCGCTCTGAAAAGACGTCCGTGGTGGCTGTTATATAATAAGTGACTGAGTATTGATATGGTAGAATAGAATACACGTCGAGTGGCAAATCCGACTTAGTATTGCAGTAATTGATCTAAATTTGAATAATATTACTATCGTTAAACGCATCCGATTTTTTTTAATCTGAGGTATTTAATGATGCACAGCTAAAAGGTTATTTTCCGCATCCCAGAAGGATATTTACATTCAATAAGGAAGGTTTCCAGGTTTTATAATAACTTAGTGGTAACGTCACCCTTTTTTAATAGTACTCCAGGTTTATTAAGCTGGGCGAGACGTTTTTTAGTCGGCGAGTTATAGTTAACATATAATCTTGTAGTTCTAGATAAAATTCTGTAGCTAATTCGTACATTTCATACGCATAAAAATAATACATTTGGAATCTTCAATCTGCTTTACCTATTGAAGTTGACATATTAAAATAGCAATTTGCATCCTAACTTCTACCTAACCATTTTGGAGATTTATATCGCAATAGACACTAAATAGAGCTGAACTTAAGAGGTTCAGTATAGTAAAGGATTAGAGAACGAATCATAATTGCTTGCTGTACGTAAAAGCTCCTGGGATGATTTTAACATTTGCTTATAATTTGAGTTTTGAACACCTAATATATAGACTACAGTAGAAGAGTATTCCTTTGCATCTGGGTAACTAATATAATCACGTGAAATGGCAAAGCCACCCACAGTAATCTTTTTATTGGCAATGTGCAGAATAAAACCAAATGCGTCTAAGTCGTAAGTATGAATTTGACCATTGCATCGCCTTCGACTAAGTTACTGTCTGCAATTTTAGGGTTTATGTATATCATGGCCATAAATGATTATGTAACATAAATAATTAGCATAAATTGTAATAAGGTTTGTATATTTAAATTCGGTAGAAGGCATATGCTAGTTCATTTCGGCGGTTTTAAAAATCATAAGTGCACCTGATCCTGTTTTAGCGATTTCGATTATCAAAGATTCGTCATTGATGGCTTTACCCACGACAGCAGTCACATTAACAGGAATCGGAGCTTCAGAGCTAATGAATAAAGGGAGAGGTCTGCAAGCATAGCAGAAGAGGGTTCGACGGAGCTTAACAATGTAGACGATGATCGCCGAGATTGGGGGGTGGAGGTGGGCAGTCTAATAAAAGTTGAAGTGGTTTAAAATGCAGAGGAGTTATTTTTTTGACAGAAATTGGTTCACTGTAGGAAGCACTTTCGAGTTCGTCTAATCCAGTTAATAGGTTTCGTTACTGTGTGTATGTCTCGTTGTCGTAAATATTCAAATCGACTTTTAAGCCACTCTTTTATTACGATTGACGTTCTAAATTTCACAGCTCTGCATTTTTAGGCAAAGGCCTCATGGGAATATTAATATGAGTTTTCTTTCGCCTAAATATAGAGGTGTTCTATACCACAATAAAATGTGTTGGGGTATAAAAAAAAAGGTAAATAACATCAATAGCTTTTCTTGAAACAGATTATCTAGAGATTTAAATCATACTCATAAGAATGGCTTAGTCTAAGAACGAAGATCGAAGCAATTAGAGCAAATTCAGGTTACTAAATAAGAAGGCTATTACATTCTAAAAAACATCTCAGCATGGACACGACTTTTAAACTCGCAAAGCCGCAACTAATGCGGTTAGATCAGTGAGAAGGGTTGGCTTTATTAACTGTATGAATTGTCTATTATTTGAGTATTATCAGCCAAATACCAGTTACATCAGACAAGTAACAGTTACCAGTGGCCAGAGATAGAGTTGCTAAAAGTCTTCCCCTTCATGCAATCCAATAACGGACACTTTTCGACTTATAAATACACGCAGCTACTCATTTTAACAAAAGATATAGGAACTATATATATATATATATATATAGTTAGACGACTGACATGTAACTTGAATGTCTAAAGACTTATCGAATAAACGCCAATTTCAAAATACGATATTTCAGGTATATTGATGTCTAATACTTACGTGCATGGATTAGAGATATCAGACCTGCGGTACTTTCTTCGATGCGACCTTCATCGTTGCGTTATTCCTTTAAGCAAAATAAAAAACTTCTCGACGCTGCTGTCACAAAATAGGTTAGACAATTCAACTAATAATCCTGGCAGGCTTTTCAATGATTTTCCGCAAATTTTACATGCGAAAGGTTTAACGACACACGTTACACCAGACTGGATCAAATACTTCTTTTGCTATTTATGTTTCGAATAGATCACTACTTGGACTTGTTTATTTATTCCCAGCTAAAAATCCTTAGTTAAATGTGACTAAAAATGTAAAAAAAAGCCAGCTAGCTGTAAAACGTTAGTAAGCAGCGCCACTGCCACAAGCAACGTTGAGGTTAAATTGGCAAGTTCCTAGCCAAATATTTTGCCAACTATAGGAAATAGATCGATTAAAGCTGTAGCCATAGTTTTTTTTCACAAAGAACGATTGAAATAACGTGATAAGTAAAAATAAAAGATCTGCGGTAAAACTCACAGCTAGTCAGTCTTAATGGCTGTGTCCAACTCAGTGTTAAGTGTTGGAAGGTGATTCTATGAAAATAGAATTATATGACTGTTTGTTATAGGAAACCTCAAAATTCTGAATCATTTCAAACTCTTTTCGGTAATTGAACGGTCAGTGCGTTACAAAGATTTCTTGACTCATCTGCCGTAAAATCAGTGCTGTTGAAAACAACTACAAGAAAATTCATGGAGCTTTTAACTCAGGACTCCATATTGTTTTAAAGGCTCAAGCCCCAGCGGCGAGTTTCTGTTACTTATGGTGAATCGTTTTGTAACGCCAAGTAAGAATTACACCTTGAAGGCAATCCGTGCAGAAATTAGATAATGCATTGTGTCATAGCGAAGCCATGCACGTCATTGGTGACTCAATTCGCCGTGTATCGTCAACGTAGGTCTGTTGTTCAGAGTACGAAATGAATAAACAGACTATCGTGACGCAGACACTTTTTCCGTTTCGTAAAAAAAAGTCGTCAGTACAATAAAATTTCCCTTGCAATATGACAACTGATATTGCATATCAATCTTCGTTCAACAATAATAAATCTCTTCCACAGCAACTATATTAACAGGCAGTACACGTTTTTGGGTTTTACCAGAGTTAAAGAAAAAAAAAAAGTTTTGAAATAATAACACCTATTGCATTGGTTTAGAACTATATTTCTTTGAGGCCATTGAATAGAGCCGAAGTTGTTTTCTCCTGGCAGCGGATTGAGCTTACGAAACTGCTCGCGCTGATGGTGCCACAGCACCAAAGAAACCGCTAGGATCGGCGGAGTAGGCTAACGTACTCAGCAGACGAAGGCATTATTGCGAAAAGCGACCGGACCCACTGGGAACTGTTTACCGAATTTCCATCTCCCTGTTATTCACGTGATCTACACGATGGCCCAACAACTGCTCGATTTTATCGAGTCTACTCATATGCGTTTTTCAGAAGTCGTTCACAAAACTAAGATCAACACAGGTAGGAAATGACTACCATATTAAAAAGACGTGTAATAAAGTATTTACACATGTATTAAAGGTAAACCGAGTTTAAATAGTTTGCATCACACGAATAAAGTACAAAGCATTAAAAAAAAATTAGTTGGCCCGCGTTTGATTGTATTTTTTGTGATGACATTAGTTTTAAAATTATTGACTGGAAGAGGTTCACATACTTTTTATTCATTTCAAACAGGTTCTAGTGAATTTATGATCCTCGCACATCTGGGAAATGTAAAAGATGCTATGAAAGCTGCTTGGAGAGACAGCTAAATTTTTGGATCTCATGTGTACAGCTATGATCGCCTTTCTATTAAAAACCCTATTAAAAATTTGCGACTGTTCGACTTATGTCATGTTATGGTTATTCGTGCTCTACTAAGAAATAGAGGTAAGGTAATACGTACTTATATAAATAAAAATTATTTGACGCAGTGCAGTCTGATAAAGAAGGGCTACCATGATCTCGGCTATATGTAACTGCGAACCGAGAAATCATTAGGTTTGAAGGGCAGTAGCTATTAGAAGTCCATCAGCAAAAATATGCTTTTGAAATATGCCCCCCTTGATTCTCCTCAATCGGAAATAGGTTTACTTAAGCTTCACTTTTTTTGGGTTTGCGATGATAAACCATGTAGCCAGAATAATGACGCCAACACAATACAATTATATTGAGCAACTAGGAATACCTAGGGGGAGGCAGCGTTACTGCTCCGAATGACATACAATACTACAAAATTCTGATACAAATACCTAACCGATAATAATACATTGTCTCCGTGCGCTAATAAGCGTCGTGCAGGCTACGATCATACACTGGAGATTCACATTATGGTAATTTACTGTTAATTTTCACGGGATCAGATTTTCCAACATAGACAACAGCAGGTTAGGCTGCCTAATGAAGATCGATTAAGTTAATTGAATAAAAAGCTTAGACAAGTCGGGGATATATTTGCATTGTTTTTCAATCGTTTAACAATACAATGCATGAGTTGCAATGTTTCCTATGACGCACTACGTAGCTCCTGTAAGACCCTATTAATTAAAAGCATGAAGATTTTTTGCTTTGAGGAAGGACTTTAACCGCGCAATTGATGTAGCTTAACTTATATATAAGAACAAAAACAGCTTAAATAAATAACTAACCAGATTAATTTATTTGCGTCGTAATATCTATATGGCTATCTCACGGCGCAGCCTGCAAGACAATTTCTAACGCAATATACGGCTGTCTCCATGCAACGCACTCTGTGTGTGCTAACTGGTATTATGTCTTAGAATTACACGTAATTTAGTACTTATCTATCATGTGTAATACGAAGATATCTTGATTTGCTGTTTATTCTTTTGTCAAAAAGAGTCGTTTTCAACTAGTCTAACTAGGCAGAGATAGATAATGCTCTTTTACTAATGATTTCCGGTTTTCCATATTTATACCTTCGGCTATATCCTGTTGAACCCGGTCTGGCGCGGAATCGTCCTCTTTCCGATTGCGACTTTTGGGGCTTGTCGAACCAACTTCCATGAAACAATTGCTATCGGTGTACAGAAGAGAGCGACAGTTATGACTCGCGTACAGTTTTTGGTCTATTAAAGTGTACTGCCCATCTGTACGTACCTAATTTGCTCTAATCTAGATATTGCAATGCGAATCAAAGGAACGAGCCTATATGACTGATGTCGCGTATCAGGCAGGTCCACTGCGCTACGAGCACATCGAATAATCAAGCTTAACAGCATAGCTCAACCTCTAAAAGAAAGCATCACAGCATAAACCGCCCCCCTCTCCGAAGCAGTTACAAATTCTCCGATTTCGTTTGATGCGCCATATGTTTAAAATGACATGGACCTCGAGCGGGCATCCCCCAGCATGACTTCTCTTTCCTGCCCACCTTAGATGAGCGCACTCTAATTGCAGGGTTTTAGAATATCATCTCGATATGTGTGTGGTGGTACTCTGTCGGCTATGTAATCTAAATCTGCGAGATTCCATTTGCAAAGTTTAGAGGGCTGTCGAAGCTTGATAAACTATAGAAAGAGGTACAAATCTATCTGATACAAGCAAGCACATGTTAATACCAAGTCCTTCAAGCTGTCGAGTCCATAAAGCAAACAGATCTTACCTAACTAACTTAGTTTGGATATTATAATTAGAACTGAAATATTGTGATCATATTCCTTACTGATCGAAAAAAAGTTTAGAATATACATCATGTCCTGCCGATTACAATGAATTTTTTTATGCCCTACATAATTGGCAATGCTAACTGTACGAAGAACCAAAACGATTTGAACAATACACAATTTTCGTGCAAACATTCTCGACAATTCATCTTATGTTACTCGAATAGCGGTAGCAAAACCGTTCGTGACTGAATTCAGGCAGACAGCAAAGGTTTTTTCAACGAAAAATATTGGTAGGACTTTAATTTCACACCGAAAAAAAACATTAGCTATGGTTTGCTGCTTTGTGTTCAGTTCAGACTTAATAATTTATTATTATTTTACCATCTTCAATATATTCACGTGTTCAACATGTTTAATAAGAATCGTCAAGTTCAGTCTAGCTTTAACGACTATAGAAAGTAACCATGAAATAAAAATTGGTCTCCCTCTCTTTTTAGGTCACGATGTGTAGATCATGTACCATATAATTAACAATAATGGCACTGGTGGAACTGTGAGCTTTTCCTCGGCTAAACTATTGATATCGAAAAAAATTTATCAGGGAAAAGTGATGAAAAGTAAAATCATTTTTCAGGGCTGAATCACCTTGATAAGGTTCGAGCTATTGCTAGTATATCGGTTACGCTAATGTCTCACCTGATAAAATTCCGATCTCTGTTCGTAGTCGAATAATCGTATCATGCATTATTTACCCTACTGCTATCACGATATACTAGTGACTTATGGTCTTGTTGATGCATAGAAATCTCGCATAAATCTAAGCAGTTATCTAAAGCTACACCGGCTGTTGGGTGAAGACCGGAAATCTACGCTTCTTTTAGGAGGCCGATAACGTCGCATTATTTCAACCAGATACCCTTATCTGAGTGCAGTGTGAATCATATGAACACGAAAGACCAGTAGAGATGACCGTAAATCAAAGCAAAATACCCAATTCGTTACTTGGTTTTCCGTTTTTATTATTGCCAAATCGCAGCTTTATTCTTCAGATACACTACTGAATACCTGCATTCAGCGGAACTATCCGTCGAACTGTCCGAATATATACAGTGATCAGTAGGTATTAGCGTCAATATACTCGTATTATACCCATATTTTCATTGGGTCATGTGATGTGATTATTTTCTAGCACAAACATACGAATTTACACGGCGGACCAGCGGTAATCTGGGAATACACTAACCTTTAGGCATGTTCGGTTAAAACCATCGAGTTCTAAAGATTGCCCCAGATGCCATCTAGATATGCAAAGATGTTACCGCGTAGTCTACAGTAAGTGTGGAGAAATAACAAAGCATTGACACTAGTCTTAAGATACGTCACCAGCATATACCTATAGTATTACCCACTGAAATGATGTTCATACTTTAAACAAATTATAATTTAAGGGCAATCATATAGGTACGATGAGGGCACTTACTTTTCGCGTCTTCGGTGAATTCTAAAGAAATTCGGTATCTAGTAAAGACGACAGCAACATACAAGCGTCTATTTGTTACTCTTCGGTTCACTGAGTCTTCAGTTGAAAAAAATCCAAAGATTGTTAAGTGATGCAGCATGATTTACGATCCTGTAACGATCATAGTTCAACGATGTTACTTGAGTCTGCGGATCACCAATGTAGAACTTTGTGTTCATACCAAAAATACGCCAATTCAGTTATCTAGACTTTGAAGTACATTCTTTGGCAGCACAGAGAGATAATCTTTTGTATGATTATGCTATTGGTTAAGCTTAACCGACAAGCACACACATATACGCTTACTTTTACTAACATACACAAACTGTTGGCAAAAGTACAAGCTTTAAAAGAAAGGAGAATGAAAGGTATCTTGGTGGGCAAAAAGAGAAAAGCAGCTTTTCTCCAATCGACGAAGATCGAGAGAGGTTAGGAGAATTTACTAAATCTTTGAAATAAGGCAATGATTTGTCAGATCTTAAAACAATTATGACGAGTTGCATACGAAGCTTGTATAAGTTCTTGAACAATGCAATGATGGAAACAACAACACTACAAAGAGTACTTCTTGCATGTCCGATTTTTACCTTTAGGCTGCACTACTGGTGTTGGCATGAGACCAATAAATAATATATTAATCTATTAATTATCTAGAAGCAACTGAAAACGGCACCAAATGCAAAAATTAAAAGAAAAAAGCAACTTCTAAATTGAATGTTTCACGCATTTTCATTACGGGGTCGCTAGACCGATTAGTAATTTGAAATTGAATTTACATGATTTCAATATTTGTTCAAAAACGCTTTTTGCTTACGACAGGCTTTGTTTATAACAGATGATGTCCAGCAGACATCTAGGTAGCACCAGTCGATAACTCAGTCGCCGCGTTTATCATTTTACGATGATTGCGCTTAAAGATTACATAGGAGTAGAGTACAGTTTTAGGTATACTACTGCGTTGTGTTTATGCAAACAACCTTTTAGGATGTTCCGAAAAACAAACATTTTTAATTAGATCTATTTATAATAATGTTACGTTACTTAGAAGTACAAACAAATAAGTTTTGAAACAGCTAAAGAAGTCAAAGAAAAATCAAAATACTGGATGTACCGAAATTGACTTTTTTTTTTTATCAAACAACGTATTACTTCGCTAACACAATCATTCTAAACCAGTTATAACATATTGTACGACTTAGATAGGGTAGAAGACGAAAAAAGTGGGTACACAAATGGGTTGAGCTGCACACCCAGAACAATTTGAAGTTGCCCAACAAAGTGGGATGTTTAAAAGCATAGCCTGGCTTCAGAATGTAACATTTTAAGAAGATTTGTATACATGATTACTTTAGGCAGGTCACGGGACACTCATATGAAATTAAACAATGAACGACTTTGCTGATTGCAGTTTAGATAAAAAAAAAAAAAGAAAAACTAAAGGTTCTTAATTCTATTATCTGTCTGTATACACTGGCTATTACAACCTTTTGAATGCAGACGAACCATGCAAAATAAATACAGAATATACTTAATCATAATACACGAACACAACCGCCATTATTTGCTGTAGTGACGACTGAGCTAATAACTTGGTTCCCTAAATGTAGTGCAGAGATAAGCAATGGATTGCTTAGGGTTCTTACGCAGAGAGATGTTAAGCTCTGAAGTTTAGCATTCAGTTTGGAAAGCTGCTCCCCAGGACTTAAAAAATCCCACTGCTGTTCGATGATGCAGTGAATTATGTGTTGCATTATGTGAATAAACAGAGGAAACCGAAATCCAATGCACCATCAGAGACACGACCCTTACTAAGCTGCTGAGCCCCCATTGTCAAAAGAACACCAGAACTAAATTCGTTTTTCAAAGACTACACCGCCAACTTTTCAACGTTATTTTTGTTGTTCTTGTTGTTTTTTCGCACCCAAAAACTTGCGTCGTTAGCTTTTACTCGGCAGAGTGCATGGGCGAACAAGCAGCTTCCTTACGCTGCCTTTTAAACCAAGTGTGAAACAGTTTTGTCTACCTCAGGCTCATTGATCAGCTTGATTTTGACCATAGCAGAGACAAGCTTTTAATCTTGATCTTGACAAAGGTCAGCAAACGCAAAAATATAAATGTACTTTAGGATGTTCTGTATAGTTCGTCGATGTGGGGCCAGAAGAAGAGAAAAAGTCAAATATCTTTCTTCAAAGCCTAATAATAATACGTAAAGAGATTTGATTGCAACAACATTACATTGTAACATTATTGAATAAATTAAGTTGCCATAGTTGAACATTGGTTATGTTAATCGCTTTCCACCAAAAATCTAAATATAAACAGTGATACGAAACTACACAGCGACAGCGTTTTTATTAAGTAATTAGCGGGCTCAGCCTCTGGGGTTGACGGAAAATTTTTCACAATACAATAGTGTCAGTATTTCCTTATTTAAGATTAAAAAAAATAGGTCAAATTAGCATAGTTTAGGAAGCAAGTGAAATGAATTGGAAGAAAACAGCAAAACTTATGACAACAGAACAGAAAACGGCAAAAATTACGGTAAAATACTAATAATTCGGATAAACCCGAAATAAATAAGATATCGAACAGTGTCAATTATTTTTTAGCCACTTTCTACCCTCCTTCTGTTTGTCTTAACCAATTTCACAGATTTTTTAAACGTCGACCTTTAGCTCTTTTAAAAATTAGTTTTAGCTTTTCAACCAGTTCCTAATTATTATTATTGTATGCAATTACGGTAAGCGGAGCATATTCGTTTCAGTACCCGATTCGAGGCAAAACTTTGCCATCAGGGACCATGATCAAAGCGAGCTTGCAGAGAAAGGAAGATATTTTTCAACTTCATATCTCTTATTACTGAACAGACTAAAAATTATTTAGAAGTAGGAAGACACGACTGTGTCTTTCTAAACCGGAACGACACGAGACTGTGTACTAAAAAAAATTATATACAAATATAAATACTGCATTGCATAATAAATGATCCACTAATTTTATATCTTATGTTGTTCTTGGTGAGAAGTGTATAGTCGTTTTATTACTATGTAGGCCTTAGGGGGCGAACCTTGATATCCAGCAACGTATATCTCAGTGATATCTGTGTACAACGTTTGTGTACTCACACGTTATGGCCATTACGATCTTCAAATACTGGCCTTGCACAAAAAAGTGCTTTTGTTCCGCTGCAGTGCCTACTGAATTTAGATGATACACGTTAATTCTCAAAGATCTTCAAGTTGACACCGCAGGTAACTACGATAACTGATGATCGGCATAATGTCTTCGGGGCTGTAGCTCATGCCGCACCCGAATAATAAATGAAGCCACAAATTCAGAGTGCACCAATACAATACCAAAAAAGCAATAATACTTTTTGCAATGTCACGCTACATGGCTAATGTATAAGGCGCTGCTTCAAGTAGTTCCAACCTCATCATCAGCACACACCTGACGAGTCCAATCCTCACACTGGCGGTTTCCGTGCACAAATGCCCAGCGATGACATCACACACATGTAAAATGCTCGGCACAACTTTTTTTTAAAAAGGGACCACCTAAGACCTCAAAAGTTGTGCGTCATTCAAGGTAATGACGTACATATTCAAAAGAGCATATCACCTAATAGTGACGTGTGAAGCGCATCTCACGCAGGTACGCATAAAGCACACAGAGGCCTAAAATGAGCTTTCAGTAAACAAGTTCAAGTTTGCTGCGCGCGGCTAATGTAATAAAGAAAATATATTTCTGGTAGTGGAACACAAGTGGTTGTGGTGTAGGTTCGAATCCGGGCATAAACACATTTCGTTTCGTGCCGGGAACCAGCTGTTTAATGGAATGCCTAACTGCGATACCGGATGTAAAACTCGAAACATAGAGGGGTACGCAGGTAGGGGGCGCAGAGGATGATGTATACTTCGGTGGTGGTTAAAAACACAACAGGGGGGAAGTGAATCGAAATTAATCAAACGATTTCGTCAACCTGACAAGCAATGACCGGTGTGCTCATCGTGTGAGGCCCATTTCAACTTGAAAAGGGACGAAGGTAATAACTCAATCGACTACTTTAATGGTCATATTTTTATTTCATGGTGGATTAGGAGTAAAGAGTAAACATATGTAGTTTTCATAACAGTCTTCAGCATAGATACTGGCTCAGCCAGAGAAATTAACCTATAAAATATCTCAAGCACTACCTAAAATTGTTCATTCGAATGAAACTCATGCCAAAGTTTCACTAATATAAAATTGTTTTTTTTTTTTTGTTTTCTTCAAAAGCAACAAAGGAGGGTGCTCAAATGTTAAAGTCAATCAGATAGCTCTTACAAAAGCACAGTGTGTCACCCCTACGTACCACATTATATAAGTATACACTTTTTATGTCATTACGGCTCCTATGTTGCGAGTTTTACGTCCGGTGTCGCCGTTAATCATTTCAGGAAATAGTTGGTCCCCAGCATACAGTGAAATGTGTTTATGGCCGGTTTCCAACCTAGGTTTTTGGGTTTAGAACCCTAGGATCAGCAAGCAATTACGTCATCCACCAGGCTGCATGAGTAAATTTCTTAACTAGACCTTTCATTACGTTGACCATATATTTTCTGCAGATTTTACGCTCCTTCATCCATATATTCGGCTGCCGCGCTCAGGATTTGAACCCCGAATTCTGTACATCTCGGAGGGCACATCGGAAATTTTCTTTACAATGTTGGTAGAAAAATATCGTATGAGTACGAAAGAGTCAAGTAGTGGCTCGATACATAGAGAGCACTAGAGTACTATAAAAGGACTAAAAAACAACGATTATTAGGCGTGTTGTACTATATGGTAGGATCAGTTGTGCCAGCAGTCTTCATTTATTAGAGAGCTTATATAAAATAAAAGTAAGTGTTTAAAAAATAACTTTATAACAGACCATGAGCTGGGATGTGGGATTTGCTTATGGGACAATTATGACATATGGGAATTGCTGCCCCGCGAAGTCTTGTCCTGTTATTATCTTTCTTTTTGCCTTACTATATATGCATTTTATAGTCATTTTCGCTGTGCCGACAATGACATGCCAGGGTAGCACCATTTGTTAACTCACCCGGTCATATGAGCTAAATTGTTCTGTATGTAGACAACACTACTCTCACATTTGTCACAAGTTTGGCTAGCATTGTTGTAATTAATATATAAAGATATTGCTTCACTTGAAAATGTATTTGATTCTCACTGGCTGATAGACAGCGGCACCTGGATACAAACCAGACTTGTAGACTATATCTTTCTTATATATATATTGTCAAGGAAAGCTCTATGAAATCAAACTATATAATGATTTTATTATATGCTCATGAGTCATTTAGCCATTTTCCAGGTACAACTAAATACAACATACTACGCTCCTGCTTTGCTCTGCGTCGCCGAGCCACTATCAGCCGTGTGTGCGAGGACTGCCGCTTGAACTCGAGCACAAATTATATAAACCACTTAACGTGTGTTAACTCGACTGTACAGGTTAATAAATAGTGAACAAGGATGCCTAATCTACAGTGTACACACTGTACATTCGCGAGTTTATGCGAGTACTATTATCTAAATCAACAATTTAATAGTTTGCTTCGTTCTCTGATTTACGGGAAAAATCTACCATGATAACGAGAACTTCGGGATCGCAAAAGATTTGTGCTATTCTTCCAAATGACTAATTGTCTTACTCCAAAATCGACGAAAGCTAAATGACGAAAGCTTCATCTAAAGGGGTTCCTAGCGCCATGGTAATCACTTCTAAACAGCTGAGACAACGGCACAGCTTCATCCATACAAATTCCTGATATCGAATACAAACCAGACATATGAACCACTTACCTACGAAATACATTTCCCTACCACATCAATGTTAATGTTGTGGAATGGGGATGGGAAGATTTGCTGCACTGGTGGTTCAGGCTGGATGAAAAAGAGACAGACTACGTAATCTCACTGCCGACGTACACCCCAGGAGCGAGATCCACTGGAGCGGATTATGCCATTTACAACTGACGCAGGTACTTGCTACAGAAGCACCTAAAAACACGCCATAGCTGCATACCAGAGAAAGGGATTGTTATAATGTGAACATCCAGGAAAACGCGCGGGTGGGCCTTCATGTAAATTTACAATGTAAATCTGAAGTGCACATTTTTCACTAAGTATCTTACTAATGGTAAAGCGAAACACACAATAACTAATATATATCAAAAATAACTGTACATGAAAGACAATGATTGTGAAATGTACATATTAATAATATAGTGAAATCAATATGCTGGCGTATATAACTAAATTATATAAACAATTTGGTATATAGCCGTGTTAGTTCACACAAGCAAGAGATATATTCGTGTGTTAATGACATCGTTGTTAAGAATACTATCATTTTCGGGTGTCTATATTTAAATATATGCATGAAACGCTGTTTTTCTTAATGTTTCTACCCGATCGTGGGCCTTACAACATTTTCATACTTACAAAATAAATTTTATACTTAAACTTCTACGTGAAGCCGCTTATCGTCAACTCTGAAAGTCCAAATTTTGAATGAAACACAACAGAATTTGTAGTTACTTATAGACAGAATGCACAATTTACTACAAGGCAATATATACAATTCGGTAGTGAATTTATATACAATAAATGGCAGCATCACTGCGATCGGCAAGAGTTACAGATCGGAGTACAAATATGATCACTGACAAAGTTAGACGGGCATATAAGAAACTAAGCAGGTAATTAATATTATTTGCCTCGTTCACCTCACCACTGAATGAAGATCTACGAAGTCTAGTTTGCGATAGAAATCCCGTCTACTAAAGTGAATAGATGGCAGAGATGTTATCTATTCACACCTTGCCAAATTGGGCAGCCCGGGCTCACTAGCTATTGGTAACTCTTGTTAATCTGTGGATCTTTCGTATTATAGATTGCTAGGTTATAGATACATTTCAAGTTAAATTACTTATGTGCTAATCTCCTGTATACAGTTTGCGAAAGAAGTGCAATATTGGCGACCGTCCAGGAACTAGTCGAGTTTAGGCGGTCACTGGATTCGTCCCAGCTTGTAGCGATGTCCATGTACAGACTCAATAGTTTACTTTTATTGCCGGTTAGTGTATTAAAAGAGCAACAAATTTAAATCACGGACATAAAATTCGTGTAGAATTGTAGCAAGAAGCGCATATTGTGGTACCCGAAGCAGAGGAGGGCCTTCCTGATAACTTACGTTACCGCTGATGGACGATTAGCCAAAAAGTTGCTTATTCTGCATCGTCCTGCTCTCAGTTTTCTACTAGTTAAATAGCAGCATGGTCAAGTATAGCTCTAGCATTGATATGAAAGTCATTTGATCTTGATATTAGCCTAGCATGGGTACTTTGCCAAGCGCCTTAGAAAAATCGAAATATATCTGATCAAAACGATGTCTATGATTTGCATATATCGCAAACTCCTATATCATATTCACTAATTACAGTCAAATGGTTAGTGCGAGCGAGCATAAGATGTATTTTATACCTATCTACAGATTTATACATCACGAAAAATCAAATATCCGAGTAGCGCCATTTGTCAACTCAACTAATCGGATTTCCTAAGTTGTGAAAAAGTTAACTTCACTTAGTATTATATTAGGCCCCCTACTATTGTTTTTGACTGATAGGGACATTGCTGCGTGCAGGGTTATGACTCAATGCTAATTGGTTCCTTGACTGCGCTACTTGGGTATGATGCAGAAATTAGGAGTACGCGTAGCGATTGTGTGTTGCCCTAAGTGCGAAACTGTCTTTAAACTGGGAGATATAGTTTACTTATCGTAATATGGCCAGCAGTAGTGATGCTGTACGAACTGGAGTTGCGCACAATCTCAATAATTCAATCAATACGAAACGTGTTTGCCATTAGTCTCACTAATTAGCCCTACTAAACATTAAATGATAGTTAAATTAGTTGTTGAATAATTCTCTAGATAAGCTATGAGCTGAGGCGGAATCGCAATGCAGGTATTATTGAAAACAAACCGGTTTCTGTCAACGTGTCGCCTAGGTAGTTCGCACAAATTCATATTGGTTGAGGTGTTGGGTCTCCTAGTGGGACCACATGGGGATATCCGGGATATGGTGTTTTCAACATTGTTACTCGCATCTCGTACCTATTAACGTAGATTAGGTGAGGTCCATGGGCAAGTATTCGAGAGTGTACCACGATAACCATCACTCCGGAGCAACTTTAGCTCCATTGAGCTTTGGCAGTACTGGTTGGTCCTAACGTGGTATCAAACCTAATTCTTGCGTAGAAATATATAGCACTAGCCTGGGTGTGAGACTTGTAAACGCCCACGCACATACACCGCCAGGCATGGGGCTACATGGAAAACAAATTAATTACAAACGAGACGAAATTTGTGCCGAAGCACTTGAAGGTTGTCTGTCAAAGGGACCTACTTAAGCTCATGGTGACAAAGATTCCTGGAAACACCTATGTGTTAGTAAAAAAAGGCTCGTATATGACCTGATTACAATAATGATGTAGATGGTCCTTGATCATATTCCGTAACGTAGAGACGACCTATGGGATAAAAGAAAGCATGTGAACCCGTTGTATCACATGGGGCTGACACAGTTTTCACCACGCTCGAGCAGGTGGCCAACGGCGGCCTATAGAAATGTTACAGGCCTTGCCTAATTTATTGAAATGATTAACTTCGCCAAATTGCGAAAGTATACTAACTGTTACACATGTGTCCTACTGTAAGGTTCTTACCAATAACAATCCGAGGGGCAATAAGGACTTCAAAGAGGAAGTCAATGCGAGATGGCTCGAGGTCATTTTCGATGTAGTAGTTCTTATAGGGCTCCTGAAAACAAATAATTCAGAGCGATACATAACAAAAAGAGGTGTTTATGATCGGGGTTTACGAAGAGCGCACGGAAGGGCTTTAGAAAATCAAAGTTACTTCAATCGTCTGCCTCAGCTCAAATTCGTTATGTAAATCCAATGGTGGAACAGTTTGTTAGCAAAGCACCGGAACAAAGACGAGTAAGTCCGAATTGATTGAAAAGATATTTTTGCATAATACAATTTATTCAAATTCTTTTAGGTTTATATTTTTAAGTAATTAAAAGCGTGTAAATATTTAGTTAAAAGATATTGTTATTATTCTTTAATCCAGTCGTTCACTGTCGGCCAAATGAAATCAATGCATACGACAAGATACACAACCGTATTCAAACATCACAACATATACGTGCAGGTTATTTGAATTTTAAAATGAGTTTTTTTTCATGAATTTCAAAATGAGTTTTTTAAAAGAAATGTCTTTCGTCGAATTGTGGTCGAGGTAAAAATCAAACAGTATTTACCAAGGCCATTGTATTGTTTGTCGGCTTTATATCTTTATAGTCAGATCAAGTAGGTGCCAATTTATTTCACAGGCTCAATTAAATATTAAAGTAATTAATTAAAGGGATTTCTTTTAACTTCAGAAATCATAAATAAAATAAATAACGTACTGATAGCACGTGAAAAGTTCACAAAAAATATTGGTTTATCACATTGATGACCGCTTTATAGGATCTAATGATAAATCCTAAGTTACCAAACAAAGTTCTGTGAAAAGTGAGTAATCATGATTAAGAAGGATACGGTTATAGTGTTCTTAAACTATTTCAAAAACGATTTACCTTCGTTAACTTATGCATGAATGCTACGTGTCTGAGCTGAAATGACCATTGTTGGGCATACCCGGTTTGAACAAAACACGATCCACTTTATATGCTAGAGTATAAAGTAAATTCATGCCCAATAATAATAACGTTACTCTCTGTAATGTACTTCTTAGCGCGCACTTTTACTACTACCACTACCACAATAAATAGCATAGCATAGGTCGGGACTCAACAATAACTTCAGCGTCGACTACGTAGAACTTACTTAAAAATAGTAAAAAAAAATACTTAAAAAGAAATAAGTTTTGCAGACGATTAAAAGTAAAAGCAGTGATAAGATTAGTTAATATTTGCTACGCCACACCTCTTGTTGCATTTGGCCAACTCTCTTAATCTTTGATCAATGAAGAGATTCGCTACGCACAATTAAGACAAACAATAAAGGTGGGCGCAGGCCAACTAGGGACCTGAGCAACCTGTCTTATCGCATACATTAGTATCAACGTGTAAGAAAAGTTTGAAGTAAATACGAAATAGGTCAAATCTAAAACTTGAAGACAGTTCATAAGACATCTCAAAGCTATATTCTGTATAACATTTACTGGTTACTTGCACCAGTCGATTCTCTGCGTTCTAAAGACAATAAGGCTGCTATTAACTGTAAGGTGCAGTACAATGCAGTAAAAAATCACGAATTTGTGCACTATATGTATTAATAGACATAATGGTATGAACATGGTATCAAAATAGTAAAAAGAGGTATCAACGTCCGCTACCAGGAACTTACCTTTCTTTGTGAAAGCAAGATTGGATAGATGTAACTTCAAAATGTCCTATCATAGATTGACTATTACCTCGTCTTTAAAATCTAAGAAATCTCATCGAATTAAAAAATCATTGTCAAATTAATCTATAACGTAATCCAACGATTGCCATTATATTTTTTTGTTTGATAAGAGCCGGTTCTTTAGTTGATATTGCCCGCCGCTTCACATGGTTATTATCACGTAACTGAAAAAAGTACCAAACTAATTTGACGCAATCGTTCCCGCTCTCAATGTTGAACACAGTCAGTGATAAACTATGTACATGCCCGATGGAATTTATAACGGCTTACGTATTTAAAAGAATATGTGCTGCTTATGGAGTTATGATACATTAAAAAAAATTGAGCATCTATTTGATCTCTGTACGTATAGTAAATAAAGGCAGACCAATGTTTTAGTCATATACACCACATGATTTCAGTACTTGTGATAGAAATTCCCCTCCTGGTATGCGGAGGCGTTTAGAACTAAATGTGGCACTAAAAAAATGCAATGATCATGTATGTTATATACTTGTATATTAAGCAATTAGTTTCGACCTTAAATTATATATATCGGAAATCGGATAAAAAGACTAAACAAGAAAAAGCCTTTCTTTGTGGCTAGTTTCTTTTTGTTCGACTTGAGATCTACACGTCTCCTAAGTGTATTTGATAAAAATCTATTTGGGCATAGATACATTTCGTTTTGAAAGCATCTAAACGAATGCTGAGCAGTTTAACTACCGGACATAAGTCACAAAGTAACTCTATTTCTTAGTTTTTTAAAGTGATTTTCTTAGTTTTAGCCAAAGTGGAGTTAGACTCTTTGTTAATAGTATTGTGACGGACTCGGTCCTTCTAGCTCTCGCTTCAAAGATTTTCTTCCATGCTAAAGTTTTATAAAGTAACCACACCTTTCAATTAACGTCATGTTTAAATTATGCACCCCTCTATTCCCTTACAGTTTACTTTGACTCGAATTACAAATAAAAAGACTTTTTGCTTGTTCAACAGGACATGCAAATAGCTAGGCGCCGCAAAATGTGGTTCTATGGCCCGTGAAATGGTGTACTACTTTATAGAGGCTTCAACCATTTTGTACTATAAGTCTGGTAACGTTTACAGTCTTTCAAGGCAAAGAAGTAACAATTTCTTTGCGTTTTAAATCGGGCATCTTTGATGCTATTGGGATGACAAATCATGCACACGAGTCAAATGTACATGAGAATCGTTTTACTGTAAATCGACTTATAGTCCAGAATTTCGGTAATGTACTCTGCTAAATAGAGGAATCGTATAAATAAAGCAGCACTTTCAAAGACCAAATGCGGTACCAGCTATTCTAAGTAAGTATAGCGATACCTGTCTTTTACTGCGTTTTCTGGCAAGCTTAGCGTGACATGTCAATGTATGTTTCTGTTGAAACGCCTTACCGCGATGTCTATCTCTTCCGTACAACGGGTCCGTTTATGATAAAATATTCCAGCAGCTGTAGCTGCCAATCCGAATCATCTGCAGTATTCGTCGGTTAGCCAACATCGATGCCAACCAGTTACATGTAAAGTATAGTAATCCTGGTTTCAACTCATTCGTTCATTAATTCAATTCAAGCACGTTGTTTCAATTCAACATTGTAATGTTTACATCTTCGAGGCCTGATTCAGTGCCTTCATTTTGTAATCGAAAACGTGACCCATTACGGACAAATGACTTCTCCAAATCTAATAACGCACAGTGGAACTGCAATCGTTTGAAATTACTAGATTTGCGCAAATAAGAGCAAAAAGGCCTACAAAATTTGATTCAACATAAGCCCTTCCATGAGTACCCCCTATATTCCAATAATATATGCAAACTGTACGCATTATTCAATAGATACTAATAATAGTTATTAGCAAATTACGTATTTTTCGTAAGTAAAATTTAATGCTTATTTTACTTGGGTATTGTCAAAAAAAGCCCGCGTCTCATCCACGACAGCATTCACTCTGACGGGGCATAGCCTGCCTTTGACCGTAATAGCGACCGTTTGTCAACATGCAGACGGCTACCTGGCGCAGACGACTATCTTTTTTCGTCTAAACTACCGTATACCGCAGCTAATCCGAACCGATTGTTGTACTAGCGCTTTAATGAGGTTTTCTTACACAACCTAGAATGATCGCAGCTTCATCGCCCAGCAAACAAATCCTGAATCGTGCTGATCGACATGATATTAAACCAGTAATGCATCCGAAAGAGAATATAATCGGATTTAAATAGTGCTATCTTACGCGGGCGTTTTCCGCTCAGTTAAATTGAGCAATTATCAATACCGCATTACTTTAGATATATATGATAATAATGTGGAAATCCTATATGACGTTTTAGATCACCACTTACGATTAGAAAAAGAAACAATTTAAAATACCGGTCGTTTGCCTAGCCCCCACCAACGATAACAAATTACAAACCAGAATTATTTCTAACTTAGTAGTAGTAAAAGGTATAATAATATCTAATATACATATTATATATATATCTAATGTAACATATAATGGGTGTGGAACAAGTCAAAATTTATAATAGAAGGAAGATGACGTCATCGGGCGGGCAAAAGGAAAGGTGCTTCTATGGTGGGCGAAGTTCTCTGGAGTATGATAAAGGGCACCTGGCTGTCGCTACTTTCGATGCAGAGATTTTTGATGGCTGTATTTCGTACCAAAACGAGAAAATTGTAGTCATGGTCGAGGTTCTGTAAGTCGTCAGGCACAAAAAAAAAGTAATTTTAACTATTTAACTCAATATCAGTTATCCAATAAATTCAATATTCATATTAATAGATAAGGTATTTATCATTAAAGTGAGAGCAGTGTAGAACAAGCACGAAAAGTTCCTACAAAGATTTTTCGACGTCGGCTATGATCGTCCTATAGATATATACACAACCATAAGAATGAATTAGAAAATTAATTCAACTACTAGTACTCAGAATTGCTCGAAGTTAGAACTGATAGCACCAACAGGCTAGATTTAATGGTAACATCACAGATTATAGTTTTATTTATTTCACAGTATTATTTATAATATTACTTTCAGTTTATTACACAAGTTATCGTGGTCTTAATTTTATTGTATGTAATGTTCCTCTTATATATAATTCAGCTAGCAACTCGGCATAATGGTAAGTAGGCTTATGTATCGTAACAAATACTCTCCTAAAAAATGGCCAGCTTAATGCATTAAAGCTAGTTTACGTTTGGCACATTTTCATGCTGGTGGCCTTTTAAACCTTCTGGTTCGGTCACACCAAAGTCAGGAAGGTCAGAGATGTTAACACTCTCTCTACCAAAAAAACCAGCTAATAAGATTTACTAAAGAAGGTAATAAATTAAAATTTCTGATCAAATTATATATATTAGAATTAGAGTAAACCGATAAGGGAACACGAACCCTGCCCTTAGCTGGACAATTCCGCAAATATAACTGATGCCATACCTAGCCCTCGGATTAGTGTTTTAGAATTTAAGCAACGAACATTTGGCTAAATCCACTTACCTTGCAATAATCGCTAGTATCTGGTTGAGTTTTAAAATTCTGGCCGATCCTTGCTCTTCTAAATCCTACCAAACAAATGAGATATACTTAAAAAATGTTTTACCAGTACTGCCGCTAAATATAGTTTCATATGCAAATTAGATAATCTGTTACCACAAATGCTATTCGCAAAAGTAGAAAGTTGTCTAAAATCATTAACGAACGCGAATTACTTATCAGCCACAAAATATTGCACTTCAGCCTTTCTACTACAACGGCCAAATGCCATGCCGATGTCGATAGCAGCCTAAAAACAGCTTGTACTTCGAAGAATGTGGTAAGAGGCTTGGCAAGAATGTGCTTCAAGATGCAGTATCAGTAGTCAGATGAAGGCAAGACATCAGTAGGACTATCGGAAATAACACCTGGTGGTTACTGGCAGCGGGAAGGGGCACAACGCCTATAAGGGAAGCGGAGGTAAGCGAAGAAATCAACGGAAATTGGTAGACTTTTGTACCTGGGGGGGGGGGGGGGCAACAAGCTAAGGCTAGTTGTCTTCTTCTTTGTAGACACATATGATTAATATCGGTTAATCTTAACACTTGTCTGCACACTAAGAATGACAACAGTACAAAGAGTGCAGCAGATGAAGTTATCAATTACTCACTTGAGTTAGACTCTAAACGGTACTTTGAACTGCGTTAAGTTTAAGCTGATCCTTATATAATCTATAAAATTAACACTGTAGGTTGTTAAAAATTAACATTATATCTTAACCAATTCTACATAAAGGTATGACAAGTTTCACGGTTTCTGCATACCTAAGAATAAGCTTCTTGGGCTACGTTTATGGCAATGTTTTTTTTGAAGCTGCGACGTATTTTCTTCGATTCATGGTGACATAGTTGTGTAGCTTCTCCACCACACTTTCAGCAGCTCAAACTCATCCTTCTCGGAGGTTCAGCCAGGACACAGAGCACCTACATGTATCTCGAAGCCTGTGAAAATCTAGGTTCTCGCAGAGCCATTAGCAGAACACATACACGGCAAAGCAGATAACGACAGGTCTGTTTACCTAGTTCATTCCTTTCCGCTCGTTGTTCTTCATCATACCCGAAGTAAAAAAATCTCCACCAGTCTCCGCGAATTTTTCTTTCCACGTGCTATTGTCTTACCACCGTTACTAGGAGCTCAAAACAACGACGTAGATCCCAGGATAATAGAGAACACGCGAGGTTAGGCGATATGTATAGTCCCAGCGCTCTTTTGAGGAGGGAGGCTTTGACGCAATTTGATTGTTCCAAACTCTTAATCCTAAGGATCTTCTCAAATGACTCAGATCCCATGCGTTACAATCAGAGTTGCTTTGAACTATCGAACACGTTGAAAGTGGTTACGAGTGACAAGCGATGAGACAATCGCCCTATGTGGCCAAGGGTGTTATGTTCGGTGACGTATGTTATGAAACGCCTGCTGTTCGTGAAAAAGAGCAGCTCCAACACTGGACCGGTTTACTAAAGCAAGACGCGACCTAATAAAATACAAAGCATCAGCCGCTATCCTGTTCCCTCTCGAAACTTCATCGCCCCCACCGTGGTTGGGTTTACGGTCAGTGTTAGTCTATGACTACCACGAGGAGCCGGGCTACAACTTGTTGACCTTGAATGAAACCCGGTTGATCCGTATATCGCTAAATCATCTGCATACAAGATGACTCTGATTATATCTCTCGATCCTCTTATTTAATCACGCAGTAAGATAGAGAATAAAAGTGATGTTGGGCCGTTTCCCTGGACCAGGTCGATTGTTGTATAAAGGGTGGGAGTTTAACCACTGCATCGTCGATAGTTATTCTATTCCCTATCGCGAGAACGTGGAGAACATTTATAGAATCATTCATCTTGGCCGGTGTAAGCACCTCTGGGCACCAACTCGAAAGCTGCCTGGAAGTAGCAAATGAAATTATGAATCCTGAAAAATTTAGATAGCCAAATTCAGGTAATCGACAGACGGTATTGTAAAGCGATTTGCAAACAATCACGTACAGAATAATAAAGGACTGTTAACATAAAAGCGTTCGGAACCTTGTGTTCGAGCATTCTTCTTTAGATCATTTTAGATAAAAGCGAACAAAAGGCTTTTTTAGACAAATTTTCGATGTCATTTATCGAATCTTATGCTTACTGTTTATAGGTCTTGCTTTAACCAGTGTCGTTTGTTCTTACGTATCGTGTTCGAACCCATGAAAGGAGATGCTATCTATAGTGCCCGTTGAAATGAATAGCTCAGCTGGTGGCAATCTGATGGTCACTGACCCAGAGGAAGAATATACAGGGTTCCGTACGTGACAGCTGACTCCAGTAATCGGCTAGGATTGGAAAATCAGGTAGTAAATCTGGCATATGTACGTATTTGGTATCGATAGCTCAATTGCCGTATACCGATAGCGGTGTGTTATAGATAAATAATAACTGTTGGAGTCCTTGATACACTAGGCGTAGTAAAGTCGAATTGTGCTACCTGAGCATGATGTAAGGTCTGGGCGTGAACCTCTCCTTATAGATCACTCAAGAACGCAACAGACCTTGGAGTCATTCGATATTTTTTACCTGATATTCTCAGAAGTACTCTCACCGCAAATAACAATAGGACATCGTTGGGAGTTCCCTTTCCCATTCAGCTATGTGTGCAGAAATTACAGAATTAAGTTTACCAGTAGATTTAAAATGCTTTTAACAGCTAGCTAAACAAAATAGTAAAAATTTTTAAAAGCCACAGTGGACCCTCATAGAATTCAGAAACACTCACTGAGCTTCAGGTTCACAGAACAGTTTGCTACTGTTGTTCAAATACTCATCAAACGTACTCTTAGGGAAACAGCTAGATTACAATTGCTAGCCATTTTCCATTTCCTATGATTGGTTGCTTGGCACACTTTGCCCGGTACTGTTTCCATTTTACGTCTAAATTTAGCTCACATCACTTTGGTTTCTATGTCCTTTCCTTAATAGAAACCAGGCACAAGTTACTGCTCTGCTCCAGTCCTGGCAGACAACAACGATCGTACAGCGTTTGACCTCGAACATTCTCCTGCAGGCAAATGAAATGCTACGAACAGTTTAGGAAAACATTCAACTTATCACTGCCAAGTAACTGTGCCTGCACTCTTCTTCGCAAGATATTCAGTGTTGGCGGTGCTGCATCTCAACGTGGCAGTAATGATATCTCAACGAAGACCAGTGGTGGAGGTTTCGTCTGGTGGTTTCGGAATCGGGGGGAGGCGGGCGGAGGGGCTCGATTCGGCGAGTAGAGCTTCAGATGCTAAAGAAGTGTGCACTAACATGACCGTTGATGGAGCAGCCTTGGGAGGTTTTTGTTCGAAAAACCTAATTCCTGCTGTAGCACTTCGACATATTACTAAAATTTCTACTCAAGCAAATCAATGCATTAAATCTAACTACAGGCGACAAGCTTTATACAAGACTATATGACAGAAAAGAACAGAATATCCGCTATAGCCATATTCAGCATGCTACAATCCCTCAAGCTGCTGCAGGACTTTTCGTCACAAATAAAAGAAATCATGTTAATTAGTTAACGAACACAGAATGAATAGAGAATATTCATCTGCCCATATGAAGACAAATTGCCGCAGTTACTATATATACATACATCCTCCGATAGCTCAGAAACGACTCACCACACAAATATAGACAATGCGAAACGTTGAGATCTCAATGGAATTACACGACACTTGACTTCATCAACATGCAATGTTTTTTTTTTGGGAAGGAACACGAAAACAGCCACATTATCAATTCGAGATTTCGTCGCGAGCAGTAGTGACGCCTGGTGGTTAGGAGGTACTGGGGGGGAAAGGGGGGAGAATAATCGGACGAAGAGGTTTTGTGAGCGAGAGGAAACCTAGCAGATAGCGAAGGTGGGCACCAAGATTGTTAATTGGCAACAGATTAGAAAATATATCTTCGATACTTTTTATTATTGATGTGCAATAATTGCTTGAGGTTGAAATCATAATTACCTGTGTATTATCTGCGTATCGTACGAATTTAAGAAACACAGCACTACTTATATATCAGGCAATGCTTGACTAAGGCGGCATTCAACGTAAGGCTCAAAACACTAACCAATATATATATACGCGATATGGGACACTGACTTCGCGCTAGGCCTGTCGGTTACGTGAAGCACACACGTTATTTTTTCAGTTAGTAGATTTCTAACGTTTATCGTGTCTGCTATGGTTTATAGAACAAAAAAGTAGTGTGCTCACAGTAAGGCTCAACTAACGTCACACAACTAAACGAAGCTCATAGTTGCAAGGGGTACAGTATTCGAGCACTCATCATGCAGATTTGTCTAGCGTTTTCAGTAAAATTCGATATCAATAACAATGTAATTTATTGATGGTAATCGTTGGCTTTGTTGTGACTAGATAGTTCATCTAGATACAGAATGCTACTTTTTGAGGTCGCCTAATTGGAAAATATTGGTTCGTTCTTTATGACAGTTTCTACTATGATGTATTTGCTGATACGTTAACGCTTACTACGCATTAAAGGATCGTGCTCTATGGACTATTCACAAGTGTTACGTAATTGTTGAGTCAATTTGAGGACTCTTATAAATGCAGGTATACGTGCTTTTCATGGTACTGATCCGTCTTTTTTCCCGTGATTTTGTCATTTTCGAAACAACGCAGCTTTGAGCTCTCTCCCTCTTCAAGCACCATACGTATGCGTACGTGAACTCTACTACTGACCACTTATTGAACAGCTTAACTTAGATGTTCTGGTGGCGTATCGTTGACCAAATGAAACTGGAATTTAGGTATCTGTTCCTTTTTTGAGGAAATGGTCAAGTCGTCTCGTGCCAAATAATATGACCTCGATTATATGCGATGAAGGGCCACAGAGTATTCTGACTTTCAATAAGCGCGTGTGATTCTCTGGCTTTGTTTCAGTTTGAGTAAACTGGCCACCGCTATACAAAGACATACTCACATTCGCTCGTTCGTGCAAATTGCATTCTGGAAATATGTCAGATTTTTTAATAATAACATATGACAATACATCTGTCAATTTTAGCTGTTTTTGGCAAATTACTCCAAACTAAGCGTAAAGAAGATAAGTATCGTTTGTAAAAAATATATTTTGATAAATTTAAGCCACTTCAAATCATTGCATTGTATCACTTGAGCATAAACCAAAACGTTCGTCCACAATTAGTTCGTCGCCCGACCGAGAACCCGCTTGATGACGAATGTCCTTTTCCCTCTCCCAACTTATCTATATTAAGCCCCCCTTCAAACAAACTTGATGCGGCGCCCTCTCCTACCACCATATTTGTCCGCCCCCTAAATTATTGTCCCTGATTGTTTAGCGATGAAATAGCGCTGATACTTGTACCTACTTGGTAAATGGGTGCGAGTTCTTACGAAAATTTACCCTACTTATATCGATGATTTGAGCATGAGGCGAAAGTTTTGATTTTTAAGTGAAAAGATCAAATAGTTAGATAAAAACTAACATTAAGCTACGTCTTGGCAGTTGAGAACCCATAGATAGATAAGAAAAAAAAAACTATCTGTTCTAAATAGTTGAAATGTTGTTAATCGAAGTAATAGTATTGGACACGTTTTAAAACGATTGAAGGCAGTTATACGATGATGTAGCGGCTAATACATAAATATGTATGAATTTCTACTGTTCAGCCTGTGGTTTTTTGAGCTGCAGTTGGATCCCAAAGTACATAGTGAGTACTTAAATTAAGTTATGTACTTAAATTAATTAAGACCAGAATCGTATCTGCTATTAAGTATTAGATTTCTTCGTTTTTAACGTCATTTGTGACTGTCCACTTGAATACGGTGCTTGAAAAAAAGCTACTTTAGCTGAAACAGCACGAACTTGGCCTATAAGTTGCTTGTTATTATCAAACGCACACAACCTTCGCGTATATTCTGTCGAATGGTTCTCGGCCTGAAAAACAAATTAGTAAGGTTTTTTCCAATTGTGAAATTGGGTAAACGATTACGGTTTTATTTATGAACTTTTGAGTAGAAAATGTATAACATCTTCCTAGGCAAAAAGCTTGGAACAAATCTCAGGCCTTGATTCATAGAGACCGTGTTAGATTTATACACGCGCCTATAATACAAGCATCGACATATGCGAATTTTTTTCTATTGAAGCTTTCAATACTTTGTTAGAGAGAACAGGTGGTCAACAGATATCAATTGGCAACAATTTTCAGTTTGGTAAGTCCTGCCTGCTTTATTGCTCGATGTTACCCCTCTCAGTTGCTTTTGGATTAACCACTATATTTGATTCTATGGGTTGTTACCTGTAACTGTCTTTAGTGTACTAGAGAAAAAAAATCGAGAACGCTTTTCTCCGTATGCCATAGGGTAGGACGGGTCCCTTCTTCGAAGTACTTACCGCTCAACCCATTATTGAACCTCCGCTTTACATAGCGGTGGAAACGATAAGAACTTGATATATAACAACCCGAACTACAACAAGCAATGAAGAGCTTTTTCAGGACGAATGGACCCGTATTTAGAATATATACATGCCAACAACATTTAACTACTACACAGTTTCAATATACAGGAAGTTCCACTCACAAAAAAGCTGATGTACTAATTGTTTGCGCTGCTGATTTTAGTATTGCCATACATGAAAAGCAAGGTGACTGTCCTAGCGAATGCCTTAGTGTTGTCTAGCCATCTATCGTGTTAACCCGCTGAATGCTTGCCATAGGATCCCAGTCATATTGAATGTGTTTATGACCCTTTAAAGCACTAACGTGCTTGATAAAAACCTGCTTCAGATTCCGGGTACATCCATAAGCATAAGTCGAATCACACATTAAAATGTTTTTAGTGTAGGCAACAACGCCTCGAACGTTCACGCTGCGAGCCTTGCTTTCATGAACCATTTAATGAGCATAGTTCAGTACCTGATGGAACCTGGTCACAATTAGCTCCACTAGTAAGGAGAACCCGGTTACCTAAACGCCTGGATTTAGCTCACTGGGGTATTTATTGATAGCTAACATTTTCATTTATCTTAAAATCTATCTACTATTGTCGAAATGAGCGCTGGGCTCCATTGAAGAACGCTATTCATCTGGCGAGAACCTTACAAGCGGGCTTGTCATAAAAAGTTAGTGACATCGGGTCGCCGTTACCTACTAATTTGAGATTTTTTTTTCACTTCTGTAATATATAGAAGCAGTCTTTATACATATGCTTTTCTGGCTTATTCTGTTCTCCTGAAAATAATCCTTCGATAGGATCATACTCAAAATTATTTGTCGGAAACTTTGACGATCTTGCTATCGATAGACAACTTTCCAAACACACACAAATTTTAAACTGATTGCAGTCACGTATATCGTACCACCTTAAAATAACCAATGCAAGATGCAGTCAAAGCCTATTCAAAGCAAGCCTTCAACATTTCGAGAGCGTCTGCGACTGTTAGTCCGCTATTAGGGACATACAAATAATCAAAAGGGCTGATTATTTAGACTGTTATACTTTTGTTGTAAATTGTTAAACATTATTGAGGCTTATTTAATTTACAAGTTCGCCTCGCCGCTGGTGCCGACATAGCTCAATTACTGAGAGTTTTCAGCTCCGTCTAGATAAGACACGAATGAGGTCTGAAGTGTGAAATGTTTAGCGCCACCTATTTTGACACCTATAGAAAACTGTTCGTATTTTATTTTACGCAAAGTTGTGCATTTGCGCGGGCTTCTATACGACTCTTTATTTAAATCGGCGCGGGACGAGTGGCGACTCTAAATAAATGTGACGGCGGAGCGATACACCTCCGGAAAGGGCTCTTCAATTGGCGTTTGGCTTCATCTCTAGGTTAACGGCCACCAGTAATTGCCGTAGACACCATACAAATCTGAGCTGGCCTACTGGCGCCTACGTTGGGCGTTAGGTGCCAGGGCACCTAGCGCCCCGCTGGTAATTTCTGTAAATTTCCTGATTTTTAATTTCGTGACGGTTTTGGTGCAAGCGGTGACAGCCGGCGCCAAGCTGGGTTCCCTACAAAACGACGCTCTAAATTGCGATTGGGAAACCGTGTAAAAGCTAAGTCGATAACAATAAGTTCCGAGGCGACAATGTTAGCGGTGGCTAGTGACATCGGTGAGAGTGTAGTAGACTCGCTAAACTACAGAATGACCTAACAGCCTTTAAGCCTGAATCGTTGCGAAAATAGGTGATAAACGTTATTGGTCAACGAGGACTGCTACACGAGTATTTCATTCTGTTAGAAAATTCTCGCATCTACTTCAGCAGAAAGCTCCCAGAGGACATCACAGCTACATAATCTGAACAAGCTAGTGAGACAAAAGCCTTTTGTCGCCTCGAAAAATCGATAACATAAGCTCCTTACTAAACGCTACCTGAACAAAGATATCACGTATAGAGACACGTAGCTGCAAGTATAGCGTGTTGGTGTTTAGTAGTCGTCTATCAAACTTGCTTTTGGGCTTTACTTATTCTACTAACCACCAATGTACCGTTCTGTAACCATTATACCCGTCCTGAACATAATATCATGTCAAAGCCTTATACGCTTACCACTTCTGTTGAAATTGCTACGCGACAAAGTCTTTCGTTAGCAAAAGAGTCAATTTAGCACGGTTTTTCAAAAGAAAAAGTACAGTGATTATAAGAATTCAATAGCAACGCTAACGAAAATACTTTTCACCTCTACACTTCAGGATATATAGGGTTCTTTTTAAATTTTGTGTATGCTGCGTGTTAAGGACAAACACCTGACAATTTCTATGTTGATGTGCTCGAGACAGATTTCTAAGCCGCATAAGACATATGTACGTTGTTCAGATGATTTGGAACCATTTTAGATAGTTGACTACAGATAAAAATTATGCACAAGTGTACAGTGAACTTAATTATGTAAAATGCTTATCTCAATTTTATCCCTTTACAATTTCATCACCAGGCAAGGTTTTTTTTCATACTGTGAATATCGAATGCGTTCTAAAACGATACTTCTCTGTGCGAGCATTCTGAATGTTTATACCTGAAACGAAACCATAAATATATATATATATATATATGTTGCATATACAGACTGGGTGATAGTAAGATAAAGCTGCCTAATAAGTTCGCGAGAAAAGTATCGTTAATATTTCATCGCATTCTGCACAAATAAATCGGTGCTCGGGTTAGTATCTGTAAATCACATTGTATGATGGAATCATGACGGACACCCTTTCAAACGCTCGCCAGAAGACATTGTTCAATGAAAACCGTATTTTACTAGTATTTATATGATTATCTAATTATTAGCTAAAATTTTATTTACTTTGTCGAAGACGTCTAATGATATTTTGGCGACGTAATGCATTCGGTAACAGATTTTTAAATGATACCGAGGTTGATTGCAGGGTAATTTCTAGACTATGAACATGAAGTTTCCGAAACGACGTTCTTGTCTAATGTGCCAACTATTCTAGGCCAATAGAATCAAGTCCTGTTTGTAAAAACGACGAATTCTATCTTAAAGTAATTAAGTGAAATTTTTCTATAGCTAAATCTTACTCAAACACATATGTAAAGGAAGCCTACTGATTAAATAGACAATTAATTATTCAGGTTCAATTTATTTCGCTCGTACTAATTATGGGAACATAAGCGATTTTCTAGTTTGCGGACATGTTTTGGATTGACGAATGGCTGACCAGTTCATTCAAGCATAGCCCTTCCTTTAAGGCACATCCGAAATTTGCTATCCGAAGGCATAAGGTAGCGTCTCGAGTCTACAAACGACTCTCGTGAGTGTTGTTATCTATACATTACTAGCAACATATCTTCTAGATGACCTGTCTGTCCTGAAAAAGTCTTTCGAATGTAACAGAATCCGCGTAAGTGACTTACTAGTCAACACTAACAACACATTTCGTACGATACATTATATATTGAATAGTCGATCGTTAGCTTAATAAATTCTGATCGTAATAAATGGATCGATCAGGATATAACTGGAGGCTGATGCATTGAAACACGCCAAGTTGCATTCAGTTTTAACTTATATTGCGCAGACAATCAGATTTGTAAGTTTCTGAGCCAGTAAATTCAATAAACTTTAGCAAGCGTTTCTAACCTAACAGCCTTTACTATACCTCTGGCCACAACAACAACAACAACAACCGCATAAACTAACCGCTCGTTTGTTTATCTATTCGTTCGTTTGATAATGTGGCGTATGCGTTTCGGTAGACGGTCTACGATTAGCCGCTACCGATTCCGTTCGAATCTGTCTGCCTATGTGAGTGAAGCTGTTCGCAAGGAATAGATGACAGAACGTAGAGCCGTCTAACAGGTTTAAAGTGCACAAAGAGGTAGCGTAATACATACATTATGATTAAGTAATACTAGGCCTATGTGTGTATTGAGACGAAAATGCCACACATACGCTCCTGTTATTCTCTGTACAGTGTACAACATCGTGTGGCCTAGCAGCAAAGCCTTGTAATTACTGGACCTACCATTCTTTGTCGGGATTTTTTTCAAAGGACGTATGCTTTGATCTGTAAACTCGTCTAACTATGATAAGATATGATAGATATGCGTACGATTGGTGAGATGTATTAGGAGTACTATGATGCACTACTTTTGTTAAAAATTTGTTCTGGCTAGTACTAGTATTACAATTACTGCAGAATGATCATAGCTGAAACTAGAGATAGTCCAAAAATACTGGTAATAGCATTATTTAATAAGGTACGAAGATGCTCAATCGACTACTAAGCGTACAGCCCAGGTGGGCGACAATATGTATCCATCTCAGCATGCTTCAAGTAGGAATTCAGTGCGTCACTCCACAATCACCTTTCGTATGAAAATCCCCTTCTTGATAAAGGCTATAGTACTGAATACTGACACCGTATAGGGTTACGATGTAACCAGTGAATCAATAAGCGCTGCCTGTGATAAAAAAGAAAATTGCGTCTCAACGTATCTGCTTGCGTTGTGAACGCCCAATATTTGTTGATGACGAGCACGTAGACGTTAGTACGGAAAAAAAACATCATGTGAATTGAAATCAAGCGTCCGGTAAACACGATAAATAAATTTGTTTATAAAAATCATAAAGACAGAATCATTCGTGCGCGCACACACACTGAGCGTAGGGTAATACGCTCAGTTGTCGAAGATACACACATATGTTAACAGGGCATCAAAATAGATAGGTAGAGTAAATAAAGGAAACCTAAAGAGAACTATAGGCTGGGCTATGTGCTATTTAAATGACCAACAATGTCTAAGTATTATAAACAATGCTATACCGTATAATGTATACGCTAAAAATATGTACGTGTCAAGTGAATAGAAGCAGCACTAAACGAATACCCCTTGAATGAATATCAGAAATGCTGCGTACGACTTGTTGTAGTGCCGGTGTTTGCCTAAATCGTCCATCGATCGCTAAATCGAGCTTTCGATGACCTGCAAGTGCTATGTAAGTTCTCGTTGTTTCAACGTCCTTCGGGAAAGATTTTCAGAAATCTATTAATCTATATAGGGAAAAAGACTCTCGCAGCACATTATTATGATCATATATTCAATCTCTAATGTGTGCTACCTGCGTTTTATCAAAACCAATAAAAGTATTCATATACCTATTTGAGTGTGTGCGTTTTAGTTTTCAACTTCGATATTGGAGAAAGACGTACAAACATTACTGATAGAAAAAGGGCAGTCCTTTTCCAGTGCTCATATTCGGAGTAAATTGAAGCTGAGGCCGAACCACTTCTTATAGGTGGGAAGATAGAAAGTTGGAAGTGAACGAAAAAATTGGTTCACGGTGTTAGAAAAAATCACTCTGTAATTGTAATAGTATCAGTTTCAATTGGAAGCCGATTCGTCTTGTGTTTATGACATCGTACTGACCTAGTGAAGACCTAATTACGAGATCGCGTACTTTGAGCGTAATCAGCGACAAATATATGTACTGAAATATTGATTAGGAGTGAGTCAAAAATAACTTTCCAAATACGATAACTCTAGGATGTTTACCATTATTTCGATTCGACAGACTGCGATTCCTCGGCAAAACCTTATGCCGTTATTCTGAGTACTGCATAGAAGAAGCTTAGTTTTGTCCTGAGTTTTCAAACACTCGCGCCTAATAAATTCTCGAAGTAGTTCATTGAAGGGAAAATCGCTTTCTATTTACAAACGGATCCGGCAGCGCGATAAATTACCTCAGTACTTCAGGCACTTCAGCAATGTAAGAACGTTCTTCCCGCTTAGTATTATGCAGACCGACAATGAAGAAGCTAGTGTATTTGATATAATTTAATTCTGCTTTTATTCGCATCTAGTGTGGAGCGAACAATATCGAAACGAATGCTACAAAGTTACAAGTGGAATTATAGTGAGGTAACGATTTCTTCGCTAACAAAATGAAGGCTAGATTGACGCACTTAGGGCTAAATGCTTGCCAGCAATGTTATTCAAAATATAATTCTTCATTTTAGCAATCTAGATACAAGTCGTGCAAGGAAAATGTTTAAGGTATTACAGAAGACCAATTGCCTCGACGAGATCTCATCTATGTATTCAGTGATAGGGAAAGTGGACATTTGCGTTACTGAGAGAGTTGGAGAAACGTAGAAGCATCGTTGCGTCCCAAGGCCAGTACACTTAACCTCTTGCGTCAAGCGAAGACATTAACAACTTGCAAACTATGTCGCAGCAATTGCCATCCAAAGGGGGAACTAGCCTTTCCTCGAATGAAGTAAAAGGTAAATCTACATTTTTACCCGACGATTCCCAACATGGTCTAACATGACTCAGACGTTCCAGACAGTGTTCTTCGTCTTTTTTTTTATGCTAAGTTCCCATAGAAGCGGAGTCGATGAGGCGGTGTGGCTAATGTGCATTCCTTGGGTCTGTTGGCATGGTGACCACAACTAAGGAGCGGACCACCTCTGTAGTTAAAACCCAAGCATAAACGAACCATGTTACCAGAAAATAATAATTAGGAAAAATATTCTTAAGAAAAAAATAAAGTATCATTAATGTTAATAACTGCTCGTATAGTTGCTATGCTCGTTCATAGGTCGGTTGAAAAATGTCCAGCAACACCTAACCGGGCTAGATTCAAGGGAGATTTTATGAAGATCACTTGATTCCCCAATTCTGTCTGTCAGAAAATAGATGAACAAATTTGCTTTATACTCTTCGTAAGTTGTTAACGATATAATGGACAATGGACTGACCTAAGAACCCAAATTAGTTGAAAAATCACAGAGTTTCCATCGCAGATAGCATAAGAGATCTCATGGTTCTCCACCCTACTACCGGTTAGAGCCTGTAGTTGCAATACGAAGTTCTTATTGTTAGACCGTCTTCTGTTGAAATGTCTTCATTCTAGTTTTAAATGGAACAAACAGCTACTATTTGGACCATGAGGTGACGGCGATGATTCAGCGTCGAGTGAGCACATTGTCGATAGTCTAAGTAGGGACTTCAGTAGAGACTCAATCATGTCGTCTGTTCGGAACACACCGACTAATTCCTCCTATAGAGCATACAAGAAGCGCTAGGAATAATACGCATTGAAGGCTTATAGAAAGTTTCGTCTATCAGAAACGTATCCGACTAGCGCTGCGTGCGTCATCAATAAGGAAAGTGCGCCACTGCTATTGACCGGTTTATTCAAATTTATTTTTTAATACATTGCACAATTTGCACCGCAAACAATCCACATACGGTTTGAAATCAGTCTATGAAAACTGAAGAACTAATGCACAATTTTTGAGAAAAACAACCAGTGAAAGCTTTTTAAATATACTGTTATCTGTTTGGAACGTACCTTAAAATTGATAAATAAGTTGAAATCAAGCGCATTACTCGCTAGCGTAGTTGTAGTTGAGCCACAGATGGATACATCTGGGCACATTAAAACAAATCGTTCCCAGAATTATCCGGGTTAATGTAGCAAATTTAGGCTATAGACTCTATATTCGGTAAAAAGCTATGCGTCAAAACAGGAGCAGTTCTTGTTGCCTGAACAGGCCGAAAATTTTCTGTCATCATAGGTATCTGGATTTAGTTTTCAATTGTGCCTGTTTATTGCGTTAGGAATAAATTACTTCAATGGATATAAATGAGCACTTTTCCGCAGTTGATCGTTTGATTTTGTCTTCCATCAGACCTGCCCTCCTGTGTGGCAAATACTCTTCTAAAGCTCAAATAATTTAGTACATGAAAAGTGAAAAAAATGAAACCCATATTATGTTAAATCGTATAACTATCTGAATGTATCCAAATGGTCTTTTTTTTTTTTAACTTAAGGGAGAGGAATATGTGCGAAGTGCATTGAGACTCATAAAAATACCGACTTCTCTGCACCCATTGCAACTGAGATATTTTTAAAATTGCTTTAGCGGTAAATAAACAATCCTTTTATTGTCGATTATTTATATTTCTTTTGTATGTGTCATTAATTTGAGTAATCTTCTTTACACTTATGTGAGAACGTGCATATTCTTCGAAGGCGGAAACATCCAAGGAGAACCCTTTAGCATTGGTCGGTTGCAATGGAACTCTGGCTCTCCCAGGCTTCAGTCTGTATCTTCGCATTCGTTTTTTCGTTTCATAATATATCGTAGATCCTACTATCAATGATATTGTTAATTATGTTTCTAATTTTGGTGAATTATTTATTATATTTATTACGAGAATATAGAGTATGGGAACGCAGCCACATTTATTTAAAAGTTGGTTTAGGATTCTGAATATGTGTGGATTGTTACTAGAAGGGATTCTAATAATGGATTGATTATTAGGATAAGAGATACAGTTTGAATATATGGAGCTGGGTGATTTCAACAAAAAGGCATGCAATAAGTTGTTAAGTAAAATAGAGGGGATGCGGGGAGTGCCACAGACCTTATGTTATATAATTCCACAACTATGGTGAACTCTTCAAGCTACTAGAGAGAGACTTGCGACGTGGGAGACGCGTACATTTAGAAAAAAAGGCGATAGATATAAAATTATAGAACGAAATTTCAGGCTGGACGAAGGCCCAATAAAAAGGCTAGATAACGAAAGACGCAGGGACTGCTAGGAACTATACGGGGCGTTCAGTTTTTGGATGGTTGAGCGTAATAAAGCGACGATAGTAAGCCAAAGTTTAAGATAGTTACAGATTGCTTTCTAAGCTGAATCAATAGTGTGGTGCTATCAATGAAAGCTTTAGCAGAAATGAGCAATTGTCCAAAAATAACAAAAGGCTCACATAAAGTGAAAGATAGATACAGCTTACGCTCTCTCTTAATCACAGTTTATACAAAGGCGCTAGATAACACACAGGCCCTTAAGAGCTTGGATAAGCCTCATAGCTGGACAACTCATAGACAAACAGTAAGTATAGTCAGACAATCTAAGAACCATGCGAGAACACTATGACCGAGACAGGGGAAGGCTTTAGGCGCCTCTGGGAATACTTGAATCTTGCGCATTGTCATCGACAAGGTTCGTTTTGATATTGTCTAGTGTTGCTTAAAGGATTCCTTTAGTAAGGTAACTTCTGCAAAAGCCAAATGTAGTAGAAAAGAAAAGCTAAATTTAAAATGGGATCGAAGCTGGGCACATCAAATAATACTGAAATGTTTTTTTTTGTGAAAAAAGAGAGCATAGTAGTAAGTCATTTCGGAGATAAAATCACCTTTTGAGATTATGTAAATGGGAATAAAAGTAACATTCTGGACAGGCGGATATGTTATGGATGAAGGTATCGGTGATTTCGCTGAGTCGGTGGTCGTTTTGAAGGCTTTGTAGCTAGAACTTAACTGAATCTGTCCTAATTAATTTTGTAAAAAATCCTACAAATGACCGATAGTGATGGAAGGGAGCGGTTTGGAAAAGCTCTATGCAAGCATGAAGGTACGCAACATAAACGGCACTAGGGTGAGAGAGGTCCGACAGGCTGGACATGCTCCATGCTTATCGTAGACAGGTCAGATGCGGCTACCCAAGGTCAACGCCAGTGAGAAGCTTGATGAAGTTATTGCCTATGGATAGAAAACGCAAACCTGCAAAAATAGCTCTTTGCCATGAGTCAAGAAGGTGGCACTGAGGTTTTTCAAGAAAAAAATATTGTGGTCGGTAGCGAGATTCACTAAAATAGAGTTCACAAATTACACCAACGTTTTCGCAACGGTTAAAATAGTTTTGCTTTTTTCTTTGTTGTCATTGTCAGTTGGGTAACAATCTCGTTCACATATTACAGCAAGAGTCTGCATAATTTCTCACTAAAAAAATGAATAGTTACCAATGGTTAGTATTAGCAACTGAAGGTATCTTGAAGGTTAATAGCAAGCAATGTATGGATGTAATCGGTCAATCGCGTCTCGTTAACGCGACATGAGTCGAACTCGTGCTGGAGAAATCCTGTAGAATGCTCCGGTTTCCTTCTCAGTCCTTAGCTAGCATATCTAGATGAAAACAGTCGTTACCTACTTACGTCCTTATTTATGCAAGCGCCGAATTATTTACAGATGTTTTCATTAACGGCGACTTTGCCAGTTAGAATACTCATTTTTTCAAGGACCAATCGTCAAAACGGTGAGCCCAACTGTGCAAACAGTATGAACAAAGGGGCAATAATAATAAATAAAATAACTTTTTTTTTTATTTGTTCCCATGTCTTTTGCTGGAATAATTTTCTCTATAAATAACAAGAGAAGACGATTATAATGTTTTGTTATCCTGGAAGCAGGTAGGGCACCAGCAACAATAGTTTTTTTGTTCCTGAGCCATTGAATTACGCTTGAATTCTTCATTGACGATCAACGAGTGATACCGGAACTTATGTTAGCACAACTATTCCTTAAAGCACCATCGGTAAGGAGATAAGTTAATTTTTTACTCATTCGAATTTAATTTTTCCACACGCTTTTTTTCGAAATGCATAGATGGAATCGAGCTGCTTATCGTGCATCCTCTCTCATGGCCATCGCCCTGATAAAGCACGCAGCCGATAGATTGCCATAGAGCATGACTGAATATTTGGTTCAATCATAGTGACAGGGTCATTTTTTTAAGAGGTCTGTGTTGTAAAACTGATTGTCAAAATTTGAAGGTCGTTGGCACTCAGCGTATCCTTTCTAAGGCCACCGCCTTCACATCGATTGGCTGCAGCAATCGCCAGAGCTGATGTCTTAGTTATGAATAGGCCTACCGACCTTTTCCATTCTTCCAGTATCCTATTAAGTTGGGCAATATTGCGCCACTTAATATGAGCACAAGAACATAAAAAATATACTTACCCCATGATATCAGACCTTCGGAGCTACTTGCAACTGTTATTTGAAACCTACCAAAGCGTTCTTATGACAGCGAATCTGAAGGTCGAAAATGGTATTTTTCACTAAAAAAAGTTTTGTTAATTGTATAAAAACTTATAATTCTTAACGGTGCTTATAATGTTTAAGTATTCTTCGGTGACTAATTGGGTTTTGTGTATTCGAATCGAGATATTACACGCACCATATCAGAGTACGCCCGGTGCAATGTGCGATAGAAACCTACTTTCATTCCTGACGAGGAAATCTGCAATGACGCCCACAAACTTTAAACGTCCCCAAACGTTAGACATCGCATGAGCTTGAAATCTTTACAAAACAAAACGGTATGATCAAAAAGCATTTCTAATTATTTTTATTCTTGACATTTGTCTTATAAACGAGGTATTATATGTATATATATAATTACGTGATCGAGGGAAGAATGAGTCGAGTAGCAATTATAGACCTAGTCGTACTTAAGAAAAACTTTCACACGCATGTGTAAGTGTCATAAATATATCGGGGAGCCATACGTAAAGAAGCCTATCACACCATGTAACAATTTCTAGGAAAGGCTATAGGTTTCGCGTATGTTAAACAGGCGCATAAGGAACACGTACAGTTTGGTCGTGCACACAATGTGGCGGAACTAGGAAGAGCGAGTATGGTAAGAATATTTCGTTTGGTATCGAATCGTCATGCCTTAGTGGGTCAAAAGTGGCGACAATGGAGAGTGCGAAAGCGGCTTCATTCAAAACAATTGGTACATATAACAATGCACTGACTTCCCAGCCACGTCACAGCTGACCCATATCCAATATGGTGTACAGAATATGGTTGTTCACTGGAGCTCGATGTTGTTATATAGTATATAACGTCTATTGTGTGTCTCATGCTTGATCAAGGACCGTTTTTTTTTTAATCACTATAGCAGTTTTTCTTTATGAGAAAATAATACTAGTGATAAGCGATATCAGTTAGTTGTGCAGTTGAAACTAAGGGATACGACATAAGTGGAACTTGCGGACGATAGCGATAAAAATGTAAGTTATTTTTACCAAAAACTATAATCTTTTGTATGTATTGTTTGCCATCGTGCAAATATTGATTACTTGCATGAAGTGCATCTTAAACTCGATTAGTCTGTGGTATGACAGGTGCTTTTGCTGCCTATAAATCACATGATACCTTCGTTTTGGACTATTTCCTGTTAGCGTTATCTTGTAGATTTGCAAAACTAACGTAATCTCAGCCGCGTTATTTTACAATATGGAGCAAGCACAAAACAGCTCTGCTATTGGGGTACGTGGCCTGGCCTAAGTAAATAAAAACTGATGGGTAGATACAGAATTTAATAGGTTTCGTTTTTAACGCCCCCATTAGAGGCTGTAGAAGGTGTCTTTCATACCGACCCATTCACAAGGCCACTTACAGACTAGTTACACTAAAGTAACTTTTCGAAACACCTTCGTGACGTTTGTAGCCGGTGTTCTATATGGGGATCGATCTGTTGCTTTTTCGTAAGAAATAGCATTTGCATCTTTATAAAAGCCACAATTTTCAAGTAATATAATAGGTATTGCCATACATTATATCAGCATGATTTTGCTATGAGCTTCAATATGTATACAGAATAAATGCGAGAGGAACGCTCATTCGAGAATAAGATTTTCTAGTAAGTTTCCTTATAGCTTTTCAATTACCCTAAGTAGTGCTCTGCTAATACAAAATGCCAAAGATAATTCAAATATTAAGAAGTATCACGAACAAAGTGCTGCCTGCAGAAGGCATCTTAACCCAACAGAACACATGTTACTTCAACCCAGAAAAAAAAACACTTACAAATGAAACTTAAAATATAGAGCCAGTATATTATTGTCCTTCGGCACGAAGGATTTAGCTCAAATCGTCTGCGTATCGAATCAAATCATTATAAAGTAAGTAGTAGTATCGTCTAATTGTTCAAACATTCACTACAAAGTTTCAACTTTTAACCTAGAAAGCGAAATTTTATGCAGTATATTCTTTCCACAGTTCTACTCCTTTTTTGCCAAAAAATTTTCGATGAAAATGAGATCCGTCTCTGACTGTTATAGTTCTACCAGACCTGACTGAAATAAAGTTTCGAGTTGCGAAGTTGGATAAGCTTACTTCAAGCAAACTTATAGTTCTTTTACCAGTTTATGCTGAAAAATATGTTTTACCATATCTATTTAGTAATGAAGAACCTAATGACTAACAAAAAAAAAGCTCTTGTAGGCTTTCCTTTATTTACGACATAGATGTCATTGTCGTACGAAAACAGTTTTACAAATTTAGATATTCTATTATTTCATGTTAAATAGAACAACATCGACTAATTCTGTCTTTCCAAAGTTTATTTAATTTCTCATTGTATGTGTATAAAAATGATTGTATCCTTAAGGTTCGTTCGTGCATAAGTCCAATGGTTCCCTTAAGTGACATATGAAACTGACGGTACAACGGCAAAGCACCTAGTACTTAGCGGACTGCTGTGGCCTTGAAAAACGCACCCCTGAAGGATCGACCTCGACAATAAATGAATATCCAAAGTTGATAATTAAAATCATGCGACCGTCATCGAAGAGATCGGTAACAACGTATCCTCTTCCGTTGGTGAAACCTAGGTTCTCGGCATTTAGAGTGTGTTTCGAAGGTTTTCGAAGCATATGACCCATCTTGCAGCAGAAATACTACAAGCGAGTTAGTTCGTGGACAGTTGTGAGGACAAACATTACGATAATTAGAGCTGTCTTACTATGATTGACAAGACTTTCCGAGTTAAGCATTACAAATCATTTTTTTATAATCGAAGTACTAATTAACTCGGGAAAGAGTGTAAGTTCCTATCGCGACGGGGAACCTAGAACTATCCTCGTGGAGCGCTGTATGTAGACCAAAATATCAGTGGCCAGAGGCTGATATGAAATAACAAAGATAAAACTAAATATTTTATGCATCCAATAAACTATTATCGGATTGATGACTCTGATATTTGTTTCTCGTACCTCTGTCTGAATCTACTCGTTTTGTTATTCGCTATGTTTATTACTCGTTTTCGTACTACATTGTTTTCGGTAGTGAAACTTTTACGCACTCAACAATTGTGTTACCTGCGTAATGGCCTAACTAAAAACTTTCCCTAATAGATGAAGCGCCGGCACCACAAATCAAGGATTTATCTGGTACTCCATAAACCCTATCATGCCCCTAGGATCCTGGTTGATAGCGATCACGTAACAGTTCAAACGAATTTCACATGATCCACGTTGTTCGACATTAGCAGAGGAGCCGCAAAGATAGCCCACAATGCCATCTGGGTTCGCGATTAATCGAGATTCAGGCTATAGTTACCAATGGCTAACAAACAATAATTAATGTCACAGTTTCATATTTTTCGTGTTTACGTCTTAAGCGTATTTGGGCTGGGATGGCTGGCCTTTGATACTAAACAAAGTATGTACACTTGGATTCGAATCTAGACTGCCGCGTGTCCGTAAGCTTAGCAGGCAAAAACTGCGTTCCTATGGAAACTAAAAGAAAAATCATAAATTGAGAGAACGAAATTTCTGTTCGAATAGAATTTTATTGCGATAAAGGTTATATTTGAGGTATGAAACACGTACCGCCTTCATTAATCATCAGCCCTTTGTCCGAGTTAGGATGCGCATAGGTATTTCAAGTGTCTTTGTGGGTTCGGCAATAATTAATCAATATAAGGCTGTTCGCCTCACATGCTTGTGAAGCGCTTTTATTTATGTTAATATGTTTTGTTGTTGACATTGTACTTGTATCGAAATAGGCAGCTGAATCGAAACCTTGAAGGCCCTAAAAAGCTGCTCCTGTTTTATGGGTGAAAATCAAACATCCCATACCATATCAAGATCGTTGACGACTCCAGGTTTAGAGACAGAAACAAGAATGTCCTGGTTTTTATTGTAGAAATCGATAGTACTCTTTACTGAGGTCCATGAATCGTCAATATCGTTGAAGTTTCGCCCGATGTTGCAGTACTTCTGAATCTTGACGTAGTCCGGACGTAAGGAACACATATACAACTATATACGTCGTGTGTTACCAATGCACACTGCTCTGCCTGACATAATGTAACTATCTGGCAGCTATGACCGCGTTAATGCTGATTCCAGCCGGTATTTAGGCCACCTCAACTTTGACTGCGATGGTCCTCGCTTGCGATAACCGCTAACAAGCAAGTACAGTCTCCAAATGATGGCCAGATAGGTGTTTTGCTAATAAGTTTAAAAGTGTCTTAATCCGGTAAAACCTGTTTTTTTATTTTTTTTTATAGAACGTTTGTATATAACTCGTGAATTGTACCAAGAGGCTATGGATAAAGTGGATATGATCGCTTGTCCAAGAATAATGTTCTAGTAGTCCTTATAATTATTGCGATGATTATTACATCAGCTTATAAATAACTTAAATCTATGTGTGTTTTTAATGTTGGGCACACACATTCTGCTCGATCTGGTAGGCGGGCCAGCTGCATGAATTAAGGATGGGTCTGCCCATCTTGTTCAAGGATCCAGTCATCAAAGGATATAAGAGATGTGTGAATAATGAACAAATGTATAGGATGAATGTACGTGATAATAGTTTAGTGGTTCAGAAACGAGGTGTTACAATGTTAACTGCACTCGGCATCGGGGCATTCATAGAATAGGTGTAGGTATGCGTAAATTTAAAATCTCGTTTTCAATTCCAGAAGTGTATTTAAACCCGTATGTAACTCAGTAACTCGTTAAGGGTAAATTACATGGATATCGGCGAATGAATGACAAAGGATAGAAGTACGCACCATCAATCATGCGATTCGGTTCCAGATGGCATCCGTCTAGTTTGAGCCTGTCGGTCTGTCAGTGAACGAAGGTCTGTGCATCGAGATCAAAAGAGCCCTCGCTACCAGGATAGCCAGCGCAGGTTTTCGTGCCAGCGTCGCCGTAGATACCAAGCTTCAGGCCTCTGTTGTGCATATGTTTATTTATAGTTGGTTTTAGACCACGCATCTTACGTTGAATAGAGGCCCCCTAGAAGTAAATTTGAATTCAATAATTTATCTCGGTCTACCTAACTGAACCTTTGGTTCTCATAAAAGCTTCAGCTAAATGTGAATTGAAACTAGATAGTGAAGGTCCTAACCACTGTATAAAAGTGTTAATGAGAGCTCAACTTAACTTGACGAGAATCGAAGAAACCAATCCATCTAAAGTAGCCTGACGCCGACTAGATAATTTTATGATGTGAACTTGAGCAAAAATGACGAACAAAATTATTGAAATCTAGCGGTCTTGGCAGCCTTATCCGCCTATGGTCCGTAGTTGCGCTTATGTAAATAATAGGAAATAATTGATAGAATCAATCAACCCCACGAATTGGTACGCACATATTTAGCGATAGCGGGGATTCCTGATGGGAACCTCTGTGGATCAGCAACAAGATGGCGGGCCGCATTATCACCGTCATGCAGTGCCTAGCAGTCGTCGATGTTTACATAAATGTAACCTACATCCCGGTAGCCATTTTGCACAAGGCGATTTGCCATTCGTTTATACAGACCCTCCTTGTTTCACATAGCACATTTTAGATCGCACAATATATATATATATATATATATATATCATTCCAATAGTTCTCCAACCCAAAAACCCCTTCTACAGCTATACTGTATATATAAACTTCCATTCTTTTGTGCTAATCAGTTATCATATACCTGAGAGTGTAGTATATAATAACAATATATACTATACAAATCGGTACAAAACGTACCTAGTTTTAAAGCTGAGTTAGTTGAACTTGCAAGTGAAATAAACATTGGTAGCTTGAAGTGAATTGATACTATTACCCGAATTTATTTGAAGACTTGCTTCCATTGTGTTCTAAAAATAGTAATTTGTCTAATACAAAACCGGTGTTAAACAAAAAAAAAGGCTCAACGTTTCAAAAACGGCGTCAAAAACGCAACACGTTTAAGAGTGTCGAGAACACAGGCCTACGTCAGCGTCCATTCCGATGCTAATTGGAAAAATGTTCATTTTTGTATAAGTCCCTCCAAATTCTAAGACAACATATATGTACATACATGTTTAAAAGTCGAATGAAACAAACGTAGATAATGGATGTTTTCTCTTTAATCTGTTAGTATTTTTAGAATTTTTTAAGGTAGTACAACGGGATAGTTTTGCGCATCGGGTTGTTTTGTGCAGTCGATACTGCAGCGGTGCAGCCGACCCATTAAGGCCCAATCCATTGTCTAAGGCCAGAGTCGCAACGGCGCAAAAATCAATAATTGAAACAGTTTGATTTACATCAGGAAAATAGAGACTTTCATTTGAAGAAGACATCCACGCAGACGCCGACGAAGAAAGGAACCACGTCCATAAAGCTAGAAGCTCAACCTCAATGCGATCCGACTGCCAATGGTGAGGGACCTACATATCAGTAACATTTCCAATGGGTGTATTATTAACGCGTAATTATCATGTAGCTAACTGACAGATCAAGTGAACTTCAGATGAACCGATAACTTCGACCGTTTACAGACTGCGATATTCGATATCCCTTGTCCTATAATTCTATCTAGCCAGTTAATAGCGCCAATGACATTTCTAGAAATTAAGAGTCTTTTTAAATGGGTAAGTTTTTTTTGCCTATTTCATTGTGCGAACTTGACACAGTTAGTAAATGTTCCTTTTGCTTGCCTCAAACGCTATTTCATTCATCATAGTTCGTAGCATATAGCCTCGTCCAACAGCTCCTTTAAGCATGTTGCTACTTGTTTCTTACCACTGCGTCATCGTTGTTTTGACACTTTCCCATGAATCACCCGTAGACAGACGTTGAAATAATATGTAAATGTGTAAAACTGGAACTAGAACACGTTTAGCGTTTAGGAAACTATTCATTATACAAATAGCTATTCTGTCAACGCTGTGCATGACATTACCGTTGAAATTATAGAAAGATTCCTAAGATTCCTTTAAGTTAACAATCTGCCGGTCTATAAAGCGTCAGCCCGACCACTTTCCAATCGATAGTACGATGCATTTTGCTTGCTTTGATCATTTTTGTCTATCTGTCCAATCCAAATATGGACGAGGACATCGTCAGTACTGATGAAAAGCTGATACATAGAAAAAGGGGTAGAGCACAGTAGTGATACGTTGAACCCAAACCGAATCGAATCAAAGTTGACTTGTACTTAAAAACTGAAAATTTTACCAATTCCTTTTATTGTAGTAAACAAACACACAAGTGATCGATGCGATAAAAGTTGTTGCCCAGTGATGGCAACTCAGTGATGGGAGAAGTCTTCATGATCTATAACTTTCTTACAAAAAGCTTCATATGGTCCTAGCTATTCACTTCTCTCTAAAATGCACATCGCCTAAACCCGAAATGATATGCCACAGAGCATAGATAAACAAATAGCAAGAGGACGAATCAGCGACAACCGTAGACCCCGTAAGAGACAGTCGATCGGGTTCACATCACAGTCTGTTAAACTCTTTCCTATATAGACAAATATGCACAGACTAACAGTGTTTCTTTAAAAATGGCCAGTAATTCTATCGTCGAACGCTCGACCTAAACAGGTCAACCATGCGCAGTCTGTCAGCGTGACACATGTGCACTGCATGGCTACATTGAAAGCTCTTAACTACATTGAAGGAAGATCTATTTTAAGATTTATTTAGACATTTTATCTTATATATATATATATAAGATAAAATGAAATCTCATGAATACTAGATGTCAATAGAAAGAATGTCTGTCGAGTGAAATCAATATCAATCCAACTTCCTATTGAAAAGATTCGCTGTGTAATCACTTGAAAGTTCTGAAAATGCAATAGTGCCAAAAGGCTGAATTGGCTTCTTTACAGATTTCGGGTCGGCGTTGTCAAAATTTTGACTGATACATCGGCCCTACTCCCGAGCCTTTGTTAGGGTAGGTCGGCCATGTCCGGCCTCTCGTAAACATATATGGATGGAGTTCCTCGGTTTCTGGCCAAGGTCGATCCAGCCGAATCCATTGAATCGACCTCTCTACTGAACAGACAGAACGACATTGTTAGCCATAAATATATGACAAAGGAGTTTTTGGAACGAAGAAGCGAAAAACGCTTGTGTCAATATAAGCGCACAAACGCGGGTCATGTCGACATGGCGCACAGATGGTGTGTCACACAGGACAAGACACGATACAAGCAGCTCCTGTCCGCTACATTTCGCATGTAAGTTGCATCCAAAACAGATTAAGGCAGAATTTGACAGCTTTACGGGCAGGCACTTGGTTCGTTGTTGCGTCGAACGTGGGCGACGTAATCGGCAAAATCGTCACCGCTTTCTTCGATCAATTCGATAAGTTGTTGCTCCAGAGGCTTTGTTTCGGCAAGCACCACCTGTAAAAACACATACTTGCACTCTTTATTCACAGAGAATCAGGCCTCTTCGCAGGAGTTTCATGAAAAGGTGCATGCTCTCACGAATGGTTGAAGGCACATTAAAGATTCCTGAATAGACAATATACCTACAGTTTCGAAAAGTCCCTATAGTTATTTGTTACTTTTGCAATATGCCCTCGCATTATGAAAAATCAAGCATTGGCTTAAAGCTTTTTAAACACATTTTTAAAATCAACTAACCATATTTGTACTGGGCATTTCAACTTGGAATAGGGTTTGTCAGCGTTGGCTTTAGGATTTGATCTAGACATAGCCAGAAGCTACCTGGAATTTATGGGACCAATACATGCTCCAAATCAAATACTGATTCACAATATACGTGATATTTCATCACTGTTTTAGCGGTCCAGATTTATGTAACTATTTTTCAATTATTTTAAATTAAATTAGCTAATATAACTCGTGTTTCCTAAGGTATTATCTAAAAGTGGATTTCGGCACGGCAAGCCTTAAATCGAGCATGGCAAATTGATCATATTGTCCTTATTATATTATCTTATTATATATCTTACTATTAAAAAGGAACGTACTTATATCTTAACAAGTGATTGGAAAATCCATTTACCTTAATAGCGCAGCGATCACCGACTTTTTTTCTCACGAAGCAAGCGATATGATTGATAGCAGGACACAATTTGGGTACCAGTACAACGATAGTAAGTCGTTTGTATGAGCTGGTCTCTGCCACATGGACTAAACGCTCGCAAAGGCCAATAAAAGCCTTTTTGACCGCTACGCGACATCTGGCTCTACCAAGCTCTAGACTCGGTTCGATGATTAAAGCCCACTGAGCTGAACATAAATCCACATCATGCAAGGAACGTCCAGGGCATGATGTCAGCATCACCGGAAGGCCGTTATGGTCGGATACAGTTTCCATCCTAACAAGATATCAGTGAAATCTGTTAAAACGACCCTAACGATCGGCAATGGAGAACTAAATGCAAAAATATTCTATATTGTTCTTTTCGAACACTCCCATCCCACGGGCTTTTCAGGAAGGAATATATAACTTCCAGCGGCCAAAAAAGCATACATAAATGATGCTTGAATATATCAAGCAGCAAAAACCAAGATTTTACCAAACGATTTTGAATTCTGTTGTGTTGTTATCATCATAGTAGGTAAAATGCAGTCCCTAATCCAGTAAGGAATTTACACGCACAATACAGATTCAGTTTACTATCGTTTATAGTGAGTGACCCAGCTACGAAGTTACTTTTACCGCCACTCGAGTTAATTTACCTTGCAATCAGTGTTTCTAGATGCTCATTCACAAACGCATTGCGACAAACTGACGGCAGGTACTTCGACGGAAGGTCAGGCTCAATACGAAACGATCCACAGGTGATTTCCGTCCACTGTTCAACTCCGGGAGGCAGAAGTACCCCATCATAGGCGCGTTGCTTATGCCCAGCCGGAGGTCTTATAGAAGGTACCAAAAGTACACCATTCTCGTTGAGGGTGTGCCATGAAGGAGGTTCACTAAAAAATTTGCATACAACTCCACGAGCACGTAACTCTTCAGAGAGATGGAAACGTTCGATGACACTCGAAGAAGGAAATACGACAATCATATCGCGACCTCGCACATATTCAGCTAATTGTTCAAGGAACGAGTACGGAAGGTTTGCAGGTAGAAACGCCCACGAAGGACGCCTAGATGGTAACTCGTCGAGTGGCGTCGGCGATGCTAAAAGTAGTGCCTGAGTACATGCACCCGCACAGAGCAATTGAAGCAGTCGTTTTCGTTCTGTACTTTCCGGGGTGGCATCTAAACGAAGTCGTACTGATTGCGTCGGGAAAGGCCGAAGTCCCTCAGGACACGGGGGTACGTCGCTTAGCCTCTGTGCTGCTGCCATATAGAGATAACGGAATCGTCCCAAGAGTTTACGCTCTGCTTCGCTTAATCGAATGTTGATAACGAAATTGTTCTCTAGTGGAGACCTGCGCAACTCTGGTGAGTCAGGTGAAGGTACAAGCACTGGAGACTCAGTCGTACTTGGCTCGCTTGCACCCTTATGTTCAGAAAGTACCCTGTGGTCTAGTGACGCTTTCCCATCTTCAATGTAAACGGCATCGGTCAATTTTTTCTGATGAAAATACAAAATTAGTTAGTTCATCGGCTTATAATTATAAATTAGTTAGATTATAACGAGTCAGGGAATGAGTTATTATATATATATATATATATACACAATGTATAAGTGACACGATGCCCGGAAATTGTAGACACAGTTTCTTTAACGCCAGAAAAATATTACCTTAAGTTCATGACGCCGAAGTTTTCCATCTCATACAATTTGACACCTACTAGAATCTTGCAGTATCACTTCCTTTTCGTCATGCTCAGAAACTTTTATTATATGGCTAGTTATAATGTGCTGACTATAAACAGCAGACGATCGAGTCTGTGTGTTTGAAGGATCATACGTTAATCAGCGATTTCAGAAGCGGCTTCGTAAAGAATTGACACAGAGCTTAAACAAAGGTAAATGAATCACCAGCTATTCACATAATAGCGATAATATTGCAAATAAGTGAACAGCTAAATATGTGATAGTTTAAAGTGTATTTGTAAATAATGGCGCTAAAAAATCCAAAAAACATGGTACCTATGAATATATCAGAATCCATTCTGATGACACTACCAGAACCTGTTAATCATGTGTCAACGTGGCAAACGAATACTAACTAGTAGCCCATTTATCTTCAAGTTCACATTAACTGAAAACCTACTTTTTCACAAGCTTAACCTATTTTTCCTTAGCCTTGGACTCAGCTGCACTCTTGCAAAAACACCACAATGTTATTTTCTCCTTGTACTTTCTCGGTATGTATCCCGTATTTCTAATACACAGACATCGTTCGCTATACGATAACACCAAAATAATGTTAAAAAAAGTATTTACTTCATTTGCTGTGAGATGTCTAGATGCGGCACTAGGTTGCAGGAAGCGCACAGGGTTTCGCCTGCGGTTGATCTTACGTCGCTTAGCTTCTGGAGCTGTTGCACAGGTACGCTCCTTATCAGGCCTTCGTAAGGTAGGTCCAACTGGGAGTACTATTCTTGGCTTGTAGTTAACAAAATTTGCATCTAACTCCAGCCTCTTTACTGAAGACTGTGTTATAAAGGAAGGATGTTCTCGCTTGATAGATTCTGAAATCTGCTGCTGCTGCTGTTGTTTGTCAGATTCCTCGAAGTAGCGTGCCGCCAATCGAGTATACGCTACATGAAGTTCTTCAGGTCGTAAAGATGAGTTGCCGCCTGTCGATAGATGCGGCACCATCAGTGATTCACTTAAATTTAATCGACCACTGAACATAGAAAACTGATCGGAAGCCGACTGAGCTTGCTGGTGCCAGCCTGATGACTGCATTACGGGTGGGGCCGTTTTCAGTGAACTATTCGAATGAAAAGACTCTTGACTAACTTGATTCGTGGATGGTAACAGCGGTCGCGTTATTGGATAATGGGTTGCGACTTTCTCTGTTGACACTTTTCCTGGTTTTTCAAAAGGCGCTGCGAACGCCGATTGAGTCTTGGTAACAACGGCCAAGGGTTGCAAGGAATATTTCGCGTCACGGTTCAGTGCAGGGACCACCTGATCGGTAGATGTGTCTGTTTCAATAACACAAAAATGGTTATAGAATAGGGCTTCTATTTTCAACTCACTCGCCGTTACTTCGTGTTCACGCTTAATATGGTCAAGCTGTACGATGGTGGCCCACGAATTTTACTGATTCTCACTAATACATAGTCTTATTTCAGCTTATACATTTCTGCTTTCAGCCCTATGTAGGATACTCTTTAATTCTAGTGGGTTGGTTACTAGCTATCGCACATAGATATACTTGCATCTATGTGTGACATATTGGAAGCCACACCTGAAAACGATCGTGACCTAGCAACTGAAGCAGGAACCGAGTACGTATCTATGAATTTTCCTGCTTATGGTTAAATTCATAGGCTCGCCGCGCCGACCTCCGTCAATTCATCATACGATAGCAGAAAAAGCAACGGACTACAGTACGATTTGCTAATGCACTACTCACCAGTACGGGGAGACATAATTGGGCTGTCTAGCTCTTCAGCGATAGTCTTCTCCTCATACCAAGGATCTTGTTCAAGGATATCCTTTGGTTGGGTTTGGCGTTGTGGCAATCTGCTTGCCTCGTTGGCTAAAAAACCCACCATTATCATCAGTTCTGTAATGGTCAATACCTATGAACTATGGGCGACACAGAAATGTAAGCTACCAAACTAATCGTACTAGAGTATTATATAAAAGCCATTTAAACCTTTGTTCCTCCTTTTGTTTACGATGTGCAAGCTACATAACGGTTTTTTATTCACCTACTTAAAGTGTGGATAAATGCTTTCTGCGGAAGAAAATTATCAAGCTCAAATAAACAGGTACGTTCCCTTGTTACTATGATAAAGACGAAATTTTTTAAAACAATTTAATAAATGATGTTCGAAGCAGTCCCAACCAGTATTCGCAGGTCGCTTTATTGAAAGTTTGTAATGTGATAAAGCATCGTACGTCGAGATAAATAACAGTTCGACGAGTGTCAAAGTTGATCGTCTACAATTTTGTGAAACGTTACCTGACGGATACAGCGTAATATACCTTCAAAAGGATACTAAAATGATGCCAAAAGTTCAATCTTTTTTACAACAATTTTTTTTGTTTACCTACAATTATAAACATCCATAAAATATACATTATTATATTTTAACTCACTGTAATTTTATAAAAAAATTAAGAAAAAGCTAACCGTTATTAACTCTGTCCGAATACGCCAGGCAGTCGATCGATACGGAACGTTACATGATTGTCCTATCAGGAGGAATTAATACATTAGATTATTTCAAGTTAGAATTTTATAAGGAGCCTATAAATTCAATCGTAGCTCGAGCGACAAAAAATCGTTTTGAAATGGAAATGCTCGCCATTTTTTACGTTTCTGTGCGACTTGATACCGTGAACTAGCTTGTCAATGGAAAACATTAAAGCTCAGATGACATGGAGCGTGCAATATATGACCTGTTGTGACACACACACACACACACACACACACCGATTTTTCATACAGACGATTCCTTTTAGCTGAAATCACACAACTTATTTATTATATATGACCAGCCATATGTAGCGACTAGCCAAACATCATGATCAGAATTCAATCAATTTTTCGTAAAAAGAAAAATGGCCTTACATTACAAAAATCGCGGTAGCAAATAATTACAAACACCAAAATCTAGCTGGTCTAAGTCATTAACATGACCGTGATTTATGTCGCATTAAATCCAACTGCTATACTTCGTGGTAAAGCTTTTACCTACAATTATATTTGACAATGTTCTTCTGGTAAAGGATGATTGTAGCATTGTTGACGTTGATACCAGTATGTGTCTTTGTTTTAACAATAGAGATCATGTTTTCACATACCTGAATCTTGATACTGTATTTGACTCAGGTTGACATAGCTTTCTAATCGAAAAGCTGCGGTGCTACTGAGTAGCAATAGCGATGTTGCAACTCTTGTAATGCAATAAAGTAATAACTGTTAGGCTTCTGTGCAGGCGCGCGGTGTCAACTTCAGTTGCAACTATGTGCTTTCCTCGTTGTCGGCCCTTCAAAGCGAGTGTCGAGCACTCGTCGTCGATTAAAGTTACAGTATATCCCATTGTATCCAGCAATACTTGATGTTGTCTTCAGCAGCCCTCGGTAACCCGCACCGGAGTTTGAGCCTAACGCAAAGAAAACTGATACGGCCTCAGCTTTCTTTGTGTTATTCTTCCTCGCCGCAGCTAAGGACTGGCAGAGTCCAATACGTTTCGTCTCGGTGAAGAAGCTAATTAGAGGATATAAACGAATTCACGTACGTAATGTATGTAACCTTGGGCATCGTATCCTCTCGTAGCATTCCATTCTTCGTGGTTTTGAGCGTTTTTTTGAACATTTAGAATATTTCGGGGCACCCCGTAGATTGAGCTTGTCCAAAATAACGGCTGTATAGGTCCCGGCGGTATAGTTATAGGGAGATGTCGAAAGGTGTTGGGGAGGTACCTCATCTTCCTTGCATCCATCGTTGCGATGGCAGCGCTAGACCAACAAACAAAAAAAACAGGAAACAGAAAGCGTATTCGCTACCTTTTAGTTACGCGTTAAAAAATGATTTTTTGAAATTTTTTTCCAATAAAAAAATTGTTTTTTTGCCAGTTTTTTTTTTAAGTGAAAGTAGATTATTAGCTATCGGGCTGCATTTGTTATTTTAGATCGCCATGATTGTCTGTTTCAACTGTTAGCCGTACTTCAGCGGTTCCTTAGCTAAAGAAGTCGTTGGCCAAAGCTCGGGCTGGGTTACAGTTAGGGATTCTGTTGTACCTAAGCTAATGGTTTAATAGGGTGCTGTTAACAGATGACAAGGATGTATTCTGAAGAAGAAAATTACGCAGAACTTTATTTAACCGTCTTTTTTGCTCTATGTTTATTTGGGCGTACAGTTTTAAAAACCTATTGACTTCAGTATCAAAGGATAGCCTTCATGAGGAACATTGACAAAGCTTTCAAATATGCAGAAGAGAATCAATTGTTTCCCATCAGGAACCGCGTTGTTCATTCTCATTATACGACAAAAACCCATGATCCCAAAGTAGTACGATGGACGTAAATTTGTCTTAACGTATTTCCTTCAGCTTGTCTTCTCGAGACACTGAAGAGAGAATGAAGTTTGTCAAATTATACCTAAGTTTTATTCGAAAACTATAGCTCAAAATCAATTTCACAACTCTCACATTAATAGGAGTGAAATAAGAAGGATATCAACCTTGTCAGTTTTAATAAAAATGTCAACTACTCGCAAAAATCAATAAGCTAAAAGAGAGTGTTTAATATAAAGGGTTATATTCCTTCGCAAAATATCGTTTTACCTCCAGAACAGCCAACCTCAATAATCACAGAATGTAGAAAGTAGGTTTATACGTATTATTCCGATTAACTAAAAATTATAACTTTACCACGTAATGCCTACGAATACCGAATACTACCTTCTGTTTTCGAATAATATCATTGTTATTATTATTGCAAACAGTCTTAATTATGTAATTATATAACACTAACATAAGTCATGATCTTGCAAAAAAGGTTAGTTAATGTGGGGCGCCTGAATTAATCTGATTAAGACTTTTGTCTCTCGTTACCCCAATATACGTAGGCGGACCACAAATGAAGACTTGTCTGTGGCAAAAAGGAACGGCTTTTTATTATATACTTATAATGTGTTTCACGCTCTATTTTTAAATTGCTAGGTATTTGTTCAGAACTATAAGAACAACAGTCATAAACCATAGACTAAAATACTCCAACGCAGGCTGCGTTTTGCTTACGCTAACTATAATCACAGCCGTTGCTACAACGAGCTATCTTGGAGTCTGTCAACTGTCAGAAAAATTGTTACATGTAATACTCACAAGTTCTGTATGAAAACATAATGTATTGGGTCGGCGGATTTAAATCAAATGGAGATCACGATCCGATGTTAAGCGGCCTGTTTTACGACAGTATTAGCGATCATATTTTCTGATCAGACCTTCTGAACTTCTGGACCGCCAATTTCGAACACTGATATTTTCTAGAGCAACATATCTTTTAACTCTTACAATTTTTCTTATACCGCTACGAAATAATGTGCTTACGGCAGAATCCTACCACTCCAGACACTACAATTCTCTATGGATAGCTCACACAATAATACAAAAGTAGCATAACTAGTACCAGATTAAATGCTTTAATCTGGACTAATTTTTTCTTCTAGGTATTTTCTTTTCTAAGAGGTACGTCGTATTTAAACGAATGTTTCTCGAGAATTAGATATGTGCAGCCGTTTAGACCCCATTAGGTATGCAATGGTCCGTTAACCTGTTTTTACTAGAAACACCCGTTACGCACAAAAAACATCTGCCAGATTGGCATGCGTGCTCCTATTAATTGTACAGTCATTTGTGATGAACAGTATCGATAGGGAGAATTTCTAATATTTGGCCAAACGGACCAAATTCAAACGGACACAACTATTTTCAACGCGTCAATTAATATGTTATTCACGATTAAAAACAGCAACTCTTCAAAAACAGAAGCGAAAGGCTGATCTGTGTAGAGACGTAATAATTTAGTATTTTTTTTTTTTTTTTTATAGTATTATTTTAGCTCATTTGAGTAGATTTTGTTAAGGCCACCCAAAAGAAGCATGTGACCGTTTCACACTAGTTCAACAAACTTCGCGAAGAGAACAACTTCTATATTAACCGCCCAGTAATTGCTATGAACCGGCAGCAGGGACAAAATTACGCTTCGAGTGCGGAACTATTTTTAAAGCTATAGACCTTATCAATGGAGCCCTTAATCGATCGGAAGTCCCTATGGTTTCAGGACCATATGTGTACATAACGAAACTACAAAACAATGCAAAAACAAATTAATTGTCTGCAAAACTTTACGTCATTAGGAAAAATCTCGCTTAAGCACACATAGATCTGAATGTACTCGATATACAGAGTGTGATTTATGGAGATACGCGACTGTGATTTTATCGACCATCAGATTCTAAACAGGCATTAATGTACGACGGTAACAAGTTAATATGCAATGGTAGATCATTTCCATCGAATGTTAGCTCTTATTTTGAACCGTATCAAGTTCTGTGGTTAAGATCATACTTACTTTAATCTTCGTATTATCAATATTGACTAGATCGATATTATCTCAATATTAAACTAGGGAGACTTTCAAGACTAAACTAGAAATTTCATGGCTGGACCGCAAGTTTCGTCAGTGACTTCTCGTATAATTCGTATTCTAGAACGCCCATTATACCCAGACAGTATCCTATATGTAAGACGCTGTTTTTGCTTTGAAAATAGCAGACGGTCAAGTTTCTTGTAAATAATTTTTTTGGCTTCTAATTGCCAATGGTGACGATTTGTTATCTAATAGCTGCGTTATCGCGTAACCGTCGTTCGACCATGACGGCTACACAATAGTTGACTTTCATATCTAATCATAATCGTATAAAATGTATCCTGAGCAAACGTCCTGGCACATTTTTATTGAAAACTCTCGTAGACATTTGCCCCGATTTACACATACAATATAGATAGCCACGTTGCTGGTACGTTCCGATTTAAAGTGATGACCTATCGACAATATTGTTTTGGACACAGATATACTAAGAGCAGAAACCCTATCGAGTTCGAAAATACTCGGTGAAAATACGTATTAAATGAATCGCAGTAAGTGGAAAAAGAAAATAGCTATACGTACTAACGATTAGAAGTGGGACCTGAACAACTCTATACGCCCGAAATTTCCCGCCTCGCTTTTCAAGCGCGTTCTTAAATAGCCGGGTACACTGGATCGGTCCGATACACAATATGCCAAAATCCCCAAAAAAAAAAAAATAGATGTGTAATATTTGACTAGGCATACTTTTGCTCAAGACATATTAACGCTGAAGTCCTCTTATTTTGGCATTTACGTTCTTTCATTAAAACAACTATGTTACTCGTTCTGTTATGAGAATGGAAGTATACGTACACCCGTAGCGCAATTACAGGTTCTCAACGCTGCTTTAAATAAACTTATATCAATTTATTGTCAGCCCCTCCTTAGTAAACTGTCAGCTAGAGTGATGGTATGTGTGAGACAATTTTTTCAAGTTAAAACCGCACCGTAAAATTTACATTACGTGGTAATGTAATGCAGCGTAAGGGAGCACTCGGTTTTAAGGGAATTATAATTCGATCAAGTATTAACGTATTGATGATCGATAAATCCTTTTCATTTTGTGATGATTTGGACGTACGCTGATTTCTTTTAAAAATGAGTAATATCAATAGATATTCGGTTTGGAATAGATTTCATCAAGTCCCAGAGATACAGCAGCCAACTTTGGGACGACGACGACGACGATTTAGCTGTCGCTTCGATTACTTGATCAATCCATGGACGGTAAAAAGAGGTCTGCATATAGATCCCGGGTACGCCGGGTTCCGCACAGCGAAGGCCATGTGATACCGTACCGGCTAGAACCCATCGGCCACTGGCTGAATGAACAGCTAACGGACCCCCCGAATCACCTTCGCACGAGTCAAACTCGCCTTCGTTGTATCCAGCGCAAAGAAAGGACTCGGGCACCTGTTTGACATGTAGAAAAGATAGGCTCAGTAGCTTCTTTTTGCATTGCTCGTGAGCTATGATAGGCAAATTGACACTCTGCAGCTTTTTCGGCAGTTCTCCATTAAAGTAGAGTCGACCCCAGCCGCTTACCACACCGGCCATACCAGCGAAGCTATCTGTCGATTTGGGAAGGCATATGGGCATAATTCTGTCGCTGAAGTCGGCGGGAGTGTCCAGTTGGAGTAACGCGATGTCGTTGTGAAGAACCGATTCGTTAAACTTCTTGTGTATAGTCATCCTACGCACTGGTATGACAGGCAAATTTTCTTCATCTAACGAATATTGCCCTAAGACAACTACAAGCCGGGAAAGAATGGAATTTGGTTGGCAATGTGCGGCCGTCAATACGAAACTTCTCGAAATCAGCGCGCCCCCACATTTATAGTCTGTGATGACACCGAACAGTTTGCTCTCTTTCACCATGACATGCCAGGGCCATTCACCCTTTAGAGATGATGAACCTCCTACGATCCGCTTCACCAGACGCTTTCCGATCTGTGATTTGCTGTCATCTTGCATATATGGTCTGAGACCACAATCATCTTCTAAGTTCAATTTGACAGTTTGTTGAACTGGTGTACTTATTAGGTTTAGGGGTACAGAAACTGCCCCGAGGACATACACAAACAAGAGGAGCCAGGTGTTTGACCTTGCGAAGTAGACAGACATTCTGTTAAGCACTAATCATAGATTACTCAAGTTTCAAAACATCGGTACATTCAAAACATGTCGGTAACGTTCTTCTCAGACTTGAACCGAACGCAGGCTGGACACTTGGTCAGAAGCCACTATCCTGAAAGCTCAAGGAAGCACCATTAAATTGCACACAATTACGAAATACTTGCGAAGCCTGCGCTGCGTAATGGCTAACAATTTACTGTAGAATATGGCAACACTCGGGAGCAATAAGTTTAACAAAGACATTAGGCTGAAAGGTCTCTTAAATGTACCGATAACAAATGTAGGGCTCGAGCTGCAGCCAAAGATTCGGCCTAATAAGAAATACAGCGGCCTGTGGGTCGGGGATTACTTCGGGTTTGGTATAGAGCACTTGGCGGGATTCAGAAGTGGAGAGGAGAGCTTTACTTTAATAAGTAGCCATCAAGTTCTCATTCAGCTTGCCCGTCCCTTGCATAGAAACCAATTTAGAGATCAGCTCAAAACACAAACTAAAAAAGTGTTCATCGAAAACTCTGCGTTTAATAATTAGCTGGAAAATTTCGGCAACGGCACCCAGCGTGTTAAATTAGACCGCTGGTTCTTTTTTACGCCTTTCTACTACTAATCAAACAAAAGGTGTACATGTATATCTGTTATTGTCTGCGTTGCGACGTTCACATATCAGCGTCAAGTCGACCATTGATCATTGTTAAACATCTCATAGTGCTTTATTACTGGCTTTTTTTTTCCACTCTAAGATGCTTTTTTACAACGTAATGCTATTTATAATATAATGTATAATGCAAATTGCTATTTATCTAAAGCGCACCTTATAAAGACGTTGCATTGAAAAGTTAACTCTACAGAATGTTAAATATATTGCTTAGTCTCCCTGGAATTATTGTGTTAGTCGGGTTCGTTCTAATTTTTTCATTGAATTCCCAATTGAAAATTTTTCCAATGATTTGCTTGCGTGTTTACCATTTGAACTCTGCTAAACACTTTCAGTTTCACGGCACGCTACTGCAGATCTTTCCAACTAAAAGTTCCTTTCCAAACGCCTGGGCACTTAACAAAACATTGAATCTAAAAAAAAGCTTACTATCAGGCGGTTTATGACAATCTGACAAGTTGCTGAAATCCGGTAAAAGGGACATTTAGTTTTTTTTTCTTTTATAACTTTCATGCACTCCTAAAAAATCAAGTCCATCCTGGCATTTTTTTTTTCTTACAAATTATGTCCACGGATAGTTTCTGTATCAGCTATTGCCAAAAATGATATTAGTTAGAGAGAACAGATTGTAAATATAAATAAATTACTAATGTGCAGTATATATCCAATAGTCAATCTGGTATACTACAATTCTGTGACAGCAGCTGTTCGTGCCAATGGGTCTTAACAGTTACGCTAACTCGTGCCAGGAGCATGTAACAAAATATGTCTGCTATCCACTTCAAGACCTATACATATATTTTGCCTATCTATTATTACCTTGTTCATTTTAGGATCATATTTTGTTTAGGACAAAAGTAGACATCTGCTTTTGTCTAGTAAACGTCTCTTAATACGTTTCATTAATCAGCTTGATTCTACTGCAAAAAGCGGCTCAGTCATTTTAGCCATATAAAATGGACGTTCATTTGGGCTTCGTTGTAATTAGTAAAAATATATAATTACTGAAAATTATTATTTAACGATCATTATGCTGACATACGGAACCGTTGTGATTTTTCCAGGCTGGTGCGGGGCGCCAGTCTAACGATGCCGAAAGATCGCTCAGCTATATTATGAAAGACGCTACCTGTGCTTTCCGGCAAGTTCATATGAAAAAAGTAGACGGTATAAGTTGAACTCTGATTCCCAACTGGGGAGCTAAAAGTTAGGTTAGCTTTAGAAGTACCGTGTGCGACCGGAGGTTATTCAATGCAACGCGCAAACTATCATCTCGAACGCTTAACACGTGCATTGCATGCATGAAAGAAAGCGGGATGTATCGCCACGACCAGCCAGAGCGACTCATTCATAGCTAACGATAAGGAGAACGCGTATCTGCACACATTGCGCCGTACACAGACTGGAAAAGATGCGTATGACGGATCCAGAACGATTTTTATCATTCGAAGAAATGCAAAATGGCAAATAACAAACTAAACGTTTGTAGACGTAAAACATTTTTCAGGTCTCTGAGTATACAGCCGGCGATTTTACCTGCCTAGGTAAATGTACGTTATCTCTATTGGTATTAATCATTCCACCTGGAAGATGTCGACGCTTCCGATACTGAGTGTTCCTTTCCGTTATACGTGTACGAGTGTCTTCACCTCTTCCATATCTGGACAATAAAATTCTTTCCTACGGAAGACGTTTCTCAATATAGTAGAGTCTAGCAATAAGGTTTATACATTTATATCTAGCACGATAAGGCCTCCACATAAAACATTACTCGAAGCATGTGTAAATCTAATCCTGCTTTTTAAACCACCAGTTTCCAAGAGTGTTCATCGATCATACACTAAGTATTCGTGCTTATTTTTCTCTTGAACCCCTAAGGAAGCACAGCAGAATCCGGGTGCGCGGATCAGCGACGTCGATACATATAGACGCGACACTCTATGTGCCCTAGATACGTTTCTTTGGATATTTCCTTGATTATTACTTTCGAAATCGAAGGTATATGGTATTGCCGGTAGACGAAAACGAATAGTAGTGAAAGCATTAGACGAGCGACGGGTGGCAAAGAAGGAGGTAGAAAAAGGCAAACTGTGAGTTGAGCTGGAAAATTAGCCCTACGGAGAACCGCCCTTACTGTGATCAAGGAAAAAAATAGCAAGCGTGACGAAAACTAACGAGAACGAACGAGCGAGCGACGTTAATTCAAGCTATTCGTTGCCACTGAAAGTCGATAGCGAACGGACCAATGCTGCACTTATGCTATTGAGCGGGTTGAAATACAATGAGGAACCCATAGCGTCGAAGACCAAACAGGTGCTCCGGAGACGAACGGTATGATCGACCAGGTTTGGTTGGCGTCGACTGACTTCTAGATTCAAGATGAAGTACTACCCGCAGATTTGTGATTGATTGATTGATTGATCAAAAGCATCAATGATATGCGCTACGTGCATCAGTCCCTACGAATACGCAAGGAACAGCGTAAAGGTCGGTTAGTTAAGACCCTCGGCGTAGCTTCAATTCATTAGCTGGATATGGACAAACGGTTCTAATACTTAATTTTTCATCATAATGTAATAACGAACGGTTTGTCGCCAAACCGCAATTAGCTTAAGAGAATGTTTCCACGAAATGTCGTACAAAAAGAAAATGCTAAAGGTCGAATCTATCAATTTAATTACATTAATTAATGGTTCATACGGCTACAGTGACTGTAAGAAGAACATCGCAAGTTGGCGAACAGATTTATTACTGAAAACCTCAACATCATCGCGCACTCAGAAATATCTACTATAGCTATGTGAATAATTAGCTGTTGCGTGGGCCAAAACCCACCTGTCCAAAATAACCAATCACTTGTATGTACGCTACATATATATATATATATATAGATGTTTTCGTACGTATAAAAACAATCTATGCAGAGCAAGTTCGACAATATCTGCGTGCATAAGGCAGCAAGGACTTGAATAAGCAGAAAAGCACATATTTCGAATTGACAATCGTTACGCGCTAAAATTTTAAATTTGAAAATATTCGAATCGAGAAAAATTTAAAAAAGTAAATAAAAAATCGAATAAATGCATATTGCTTTCAAAGCCTACTAAGCATCTACGAAGATGTCTCTCTATAGAGACGAACGCTCTCTATAGGAATGTCATATAAACGTGTAGACCATTTTATTCTTTTTTTTTTTTGGTGTAATACAGAGTATAAATCGCGGCCCAAATAGCAAGAAAACTGGCGAAGTTTTCGGAAGTCCAAATAGACTTGGTAGACGAGGGTGAATGGCCACGCCAAATGCAGGACGGATATTTCCAGAAGCCTGGCTCGCCCTTCAGTGATTTAAGGCACCTTTGCCTTGACAGGCCAGCGACTCGATGGGCCACTTCGAGCTCAGGCAGTGCGTGGCAAAAGGCCTGTGGTCATGGTCATTATCAAAAATTTTAAGGTAAGTTCTGTAAGGTTCGCTGAATCGTTAGCAAAGAACAGTGTATGAGTTTCGAAGCATAGATCAAATCTTTTTTTACTAGCTTGCCGCGCATCTTTTGTAAGCAGTCGCTAGAATTGCAGTTTAGAAGCCAGTGCCAGGGTTTTCCAGAAAGATCGTATGGCAATGGATGGAGGCATCGGGACTTATTTTCGCGTAAAACTTCAGTAACTTTTTAAGATTTATTCAAACTATCATAAACAGCTACTTAACATAATAAGCTGCTCTAGTTCAACGCTGTTGTGCAGCAACTCGATTCAGAACTGCTGGAACTCAAAGCGACTCAATGCTCAACTGATTTCCGAGGTTTTGAATTGCTAAATGGCTTATTACACCATCGAAATTATTCCTTGTATACTTTGTGTATTGATTTACCGTCCATCTTTTAATATTTGTTAGTTTCTTTGCTTTTCTTCTGCAATCTGAGTTGTGTTTCATAGCAAACAAACGAGCTGAAATGCAGGTGTATATATAATCATCCGCTATGTTTAGCTTCAAAAGGAAGTTCCTTTGAAACCAAACTCCAGACACACCGTGGGGTTGGCAGCAGGTTCGTTTTCGTATCATATCGGCGCAGATCTGTTATTATTAAGCTTCTTTATAATCAAAATCGACGAACGAACACATTTCGATTAAAGCGCCACTGGCGAAGAGATAAAACCAGGATTATATACACCAGAACAAGAAGGACGCGGTAAAAGACGCTCTGCTAAAATTCCATAAGCTCTGTGACGTATTTGTCCGCTAATTTTAGAGGCACACTGTGGTCTGGGTTCGAACATGGGCGTAAACAGACCTTGTTTCGTACTGGGAGCCAGTCGTCCATTGTTAATAGTTAATTAAAAAGGCGTAAGAGTGCCCTTTTGATTTGACACCTACTTCGGCTACTAAAATTTACGTGCCCCGAATTGTTTACAAAGACCTTAAACATCAAGTAACTATAAAACGTAATCAACATCAAATAAAATCTCTTAGATGACAATGAGGCCGAAGGTTTTGATCCAGACGTAACCGTCAACTGCAGGGACTAGCATTTGCCTGCTTGCGATTCAGACGATACCACTATTCTGAATAAAATTATTTTTATAATTAGTTTCGTGCCTGGCAAAGTAGACCTTGTTTCCTCATGCTTCTCCCAGAAGAGTGTATCTGTTACCAAGTAAATTTATGCAAGCGGTCTAACATCTACAGTGGAACCGCGGACAGACGCGGTGGATAGATACCGTGTCAGGTGGCGATCCACACGTCGTTCAGAAGCAACAGCACAGCTATTTGAGCGAACAAACTTGAGTATTGCGGAATGGCTGAGTGTGTCCTGAAACAGGACCTATAGCTGGCTTGTTACTTGAATTTATTTAGTATCATTTAAAAATATGGACAGAAATGTGTGAGTACGGTTTTGTGAACTCGCTAATACTGAAACTGAAAAACTTTCGAAGCGAGTGGCCATTGCTCTCTCAGTAAATACGTCCGTCACAAATATCGCTGTCGGCATATACAAAAAAGACCATCCGAACGTCTGTTTTTGTAGCGACTCAATACAAAAACAAGCGATATAAACTTCCTACGAATTTATACGGTATGCTTTGGTTAGTGCCACTTGGTTGTTATAAGCAGAGCAGCAGGGCTCAGGCATTATTTTCGCCTGCCAATAGTAAGCAAATCACCAGTCGATAGGTTGTATGTACGGTCAAAGCATGCCGTCCTGTGCATTTGGTCCGAAGCGGAAAAGGCCTCAAGTCAATTAGAAATTGTCAACCAATCGCGTTTTTTTTTGTTGTTGAAAATTTGCAAATAGGTATTTATTTTTCATTCTCGCTAAAAAGCAATGTTTTTTGTTGTCGTATACGACGACGCTGGTTACGTTAGAGGTAATCAGTACGATCGGTATCCACAGGTGTTAGTACCAGGGAGAAATTATCTCGTTGTTTCAGCGGCGAACAACGTCATCTTCACGATCCCCACGTAATCGTTCGCTGGCTCAATGGGGCTGTTATTAGTCTGTACGCTAGTCCATTGGTTGGAGTTGTTTGTCTGTTAACATCCAAAAATGCACCGGATCTGCTTACGATAAAATGATTTGACGTATCAATACAGACAACACACGGCACGGACATTTTTTTTGTGAAAAACAGGCTGGGTCTGCCAGTTCAAAGGTCAAAAATTTCAGCCAAAGTAAATAATAGTTGCCTATTTGAGCCATGGTCGGCAAGGTATTTTCACGCAGTGGGCTTATTCATTAAGTCTATAGCAAAAACAATCTATTATGAAGAGAGAATACACCAAGCTGAGTGAACTATTCCTGGCAATGCGTCTGTCTGCAGCTTCACAACTGTTTTTAAGGAATATCTAAAGTGAGTCCTCAAACTCTATTTCGGGCAAACAAATCAAAAAGCCTATATCGCGAAATACGTTATAGCAATTCTAGATCTTAAGTATGTCTCGAACAGACGATGGGCATTTCGATATCAATTTTTTGATAATATTATATGTAATTAATATAAAATCACGGCCGGCGTGCGTATATGTACCTGTTTAGGTTTTCAACCCCCGGCCCGGAGACTACAGGGAGGCATTTAGCGAACGGAAACCCTAAGTGAGACCTTTTTATACGGCGGCATGGCGGTATTTGTGTGCTTACGAATCAGTGGCGCTATCGCGCGTATCATAACCGATTCCCATACTAAATCTCATGTTTTAAGTGTTGTATTTTATCTGCTAGTACATAGGTATATTCCTCTGTATATACATATAGATATAAACTTTCTCTCTCTCTTATCTCTGTCGTCCCGATAAAAATACTAGGCTTTCTTTGGCATTTAGCTCAGTATTTTTTATGGTCGCTTTCCTCCATTATGCGGAGTGAATATAACTTACCTCCTCTCCTTATACACGGCGTTCTTAAGAGTGTTCTAGTGGGTGCTCTTATAGGCAGCCGTGAATAAACGCCAACTCTGCCATACAATAGTCAGCGTACGAGGAGAGCACTTGCGCAAACAAAATATTTACTATCTCCAACGGATTTTCGAGTAAGCGGAGGTAATATTGTGCTTAGAGAGACATCTGCATCGTGCTAACGTGTTTAAGTTCAAGAGAACACAAAAGGTTGCTCGTTTCATTCTGGGCTCACATGATGCGTAGCCTTCTGCCTATAATGCTCTTACCTTTATTGGTAATGGGTCCGTCCGAGCAGATTGGCGTATCGGATCTATTACCTTCGAAAATTATGAAAAATTCTATTAAACGTATCACGAACAACGATGACATGTGAGTATTGCCTTTTACATCTCTATAAATAACGCAATGTAATTGAATGAGAAATTGAACTTGTGCGTGTATAAACCGAAAGGGATTAAGAACGATAGTCGTGTGTGTGATCGTAACGTTGTCCTATATTCATTTTGTTCTTCTTTCGAATTTATCTGATGCGTTTTATTTTTTGACGATAGACCAACGCCGATCATTAGAATTGTTCATAGGCTCAAGGCTTCGGGTCGTGTCGACTGTTGCCGGGTGTTTTACTTTTTTTAGGTTAAATGGACCTTTGATTCGTTAGCCATATGGCGTGATGCAATCTTCTAAGTAAACAAGCACTAGCTAAACGAAATCTATGCTTTGGTATAGATTAGTTGTAGGTTTCTGTTTTTCATTGTTTTAAATGAAAAGTAGGATACATGAGAAGATAAAAAAACAAACAGGAAGGAGCTAATGTTGCATAGGTTATTTTAAATCAAGTAGCCTAGGTTTACTAGGTTTGATCTATTGGGTTGAGGAAGAAAGGCGTACAGTTCAGTTAAACCAGCTGACTCTAGGAAAAGTCGCAAAGTACTAGTATTGCTTCTAACTGCTCCTAAGGATTTCGTGCCGAGGGGCATGTAGATTAGGGTTTGCCCAATCTACTAGAGCACGGTCATTAACCTGTCCTGCAAGTAGAAGTTGTTCTCGTCAAATTGGCCCGGGGTGTATCGATTGTTGCCCACGGGTCGACGATTGAGAGTTCAATTTATATCAATGCTGACCTTCAAAGAAGGCGCAGCTACCTCCGTTTTTCTCGGGCAAACATTTCCTTATATCCCTCATGTACAAAAGACGAACAGCTGAACAATCGATCAACACTTTTTAATTATCCAAGATTTTGATGCTCGAATAAAATTAGCTTACGCAAATATTATACATGCACGCTACGTTTTTTTAACTTTTCAAGCATTTTCGAAATTTGAATTGAAGTCACGGCGAGCGGCGTGTTCGGTTTTTAAGCATTGAAGTCTTTTATCTATCTTTCAAATTGTCTCGAAATTAGGTCCTGTGACTAGACGGGTTGGCATAAAGAAATCCGTGGAACTTTTTGATTACGTTCCACTCACACTGAATACTGAATACTGACGTATTCTGTGATAGAGGAGTAACTAGATGTTTTTCCATTTCGTTCAGCTAGTTCGTTACAGATTGTAAAAATTATATCACTGGCAATTTCGATTTTGTTCATCATTTCGTCCACATCTAGGCCAGTTAAAATCATTCGATTAAGTCTCCCTGGCCGTCCTGGAAGTAGATTGGTACTTACGCCCTGTAGTTATTTCAGTTGTATTTGATACAAGTTCATTGCTATAATGTTTAAAGTTGATATACACATTCCGAGGCAGCGACGTTTTCATCAAAACAAAACTGACACACTTATCTCATGCAAGATTGTTTAAAAGACAAATGTTTGAAGTTCTTTGATTCTCCTTTAAAACAGAGTCTATTGCATAGTAGCTTTGAGCGATTATAGTATCACTAATGACGCTGCCCGTCGTAGTGGCTGGTAGCATGCAACCGAACTCTGATAACGCATGGCTATATGGGAAGCTGTTAGCGCGGCTTCCTCTAGCACTAGCATAGAAGCAAAAAGGTAAACCGACCGCAGGACTAAATAGATTAACAGCTGTATATGCCAGATTATTTATTTAAATATCTGCATATATATAAT
>NW_019211456.1:14612289-14695671 GCF_002443255.2 Varroa destructor
TATATCCCAATGGCTCTGGAATGATATCCAACTTCATGACACTATCAGTTGATTGAGACAAATATGTCCTCTTGTTAAACATAACTTATGCTACATGCCGAAGTATAGCCATTGAAACTGACCTTGACACGAGGAGATGCATTGCTCTAGCTATTGGCGATACGTAAATACGCTTTGTGGCATTTCGACTCCTCTGATGGATTTGTGTTGCCATGTGCCATGTTTTATCGATTCCCTCGTCTCGTAACAGCTAAAAATGATTACTCTGGCTAGAAAGAACCTTAACCTGACCGATAGGCCTAGGTAGCTTTTAAAAATTGCGTCGCAAAATGTATACACGTTTTGTCATTCGGTTATTTCGCTCAACATGTGTTGTTTCATTTGGCCCCCACCCTAAAAATAATTGCCACATACATCGCATTAAAATAATAGTATCCGTAGGCGTACCATATAAATACTGTGTTAGAATTCTCGTGTGTATATTATTTGTAGTCCAAAGTTTACGCTGTTGCGAGGGTATCTCTACCCGTTAGTAAAACGCTCTACTCTCTAGCTTTTACTAGTAGAAATTACTATCCACTAACAAGTTTTTACCCATAGTTGCTCACCTGTTACCTCACACAGCTCTAAAAAACGTTTGCTAGGAAGAAGAGGATTAGCGGGGTCAAAAAGCAAACAAAATAGTAATCTACAACGCTTTTTTTTATCAATTGAATTTTTGCTGGTCTAATATATTCGTTAAGTAAACTGGCCAAGAGGTCATTAAAGTATGCAAAGCATAGACCTTTATTCGATGTCTGCAACCACCGAGTACTATTACATTGGGACTTCTCTTTATGTCTATCCCATAAAAGCGTTATTTACTACCCATATAAACATCTTAATGTGACAGGGTGATGTGTACTTTGATTACCACCGTTATTCATACACACACACACACACACACAGTTCGTCCCTAGATCTGTCCCAAGAGCCAAGAGTTCTTGTCGGCTCATGTGACTGTTGTTGTAAAATTATTTTTTCAAACTTACCTAATCTACATTGCATTGATAGAGATCGATGGCACCGGCCTGTTCGGAGAACTGGCGGGGGCCACAATGACCCAAATCCTGCTTTGCTATGAAGCCCATACTTGGCTATTGCACGTTGACTTTTATTCGTACATAATAAATACGTCCCACCCGAACCAAGCAGTAACCGGCAAATGCGTAACATAAAATACCGAATACGTAATGGACGAACCCGGACAGAAGAACTGATGAAGACTACGTGTTTTCTTCGCACATTACACACGCCATATACACGCACACGTGTCATCAAATCATCGGTATGCGTGGCTATTATTATGTTACTTTTCGTTTTAGAATTTGCCTCATTTATGTCCCGACCTTGTTTTTTTATACGTAGCGCCCGAGCAAATTGTTCGCCAATAATAACACGTAGCAAACTGCATTTCTACTACTCGTATCCGCTAGTTGGCAGGAAATGCGTTAAAAAGTAGACCTGTAGGTATTACTCGGTACTTTCTCTTAATAATGATTCTCATATATACTCCAGACGTGTAAATTATCTATTTCCGCACAAATTCGTATATCCTTCGTTGCCCAGTTCTCTGTGCACACTGCTTATATAGAATTTTAAGAACAAAAGGTTCTAGAGCCTCTCGTCAATATACCTCTATATTTAGAAATTTACATCCGGTTTCACCGTTATGCATAGTTCCATCAGACGGCTAGCTCCTAGTTCGAAACGAAATCTGTTTATGGCCAGTTCGAACCTAGAGCTCAGCGTGTGCCTAAGGTTAGCGGGCACACACGTTTCTTTTTAAGCTATCGGGGAAGCCCATCAATATACCTAAGGCCGCTTTTGAGCCTCGTTGACTTTGACCTTTTAAAATACGTTCGTTTTTTAATAGAGTTGCCGTGGTACTATTTTATATTATACGACATATTCCGATACTATTCTTAACGACTTCAACTCCGCTCCGATAAACAGTGTTTTTTTTTGAATGTAGCCATAACTAGCGATGACAGCTGTTACTACGTAAATTATTGGGTTACCTCAACCCCTTCCATCAATCATATCAGTTTACTAATGTCCTTGGAGTATAGAATGATTGAGCTAAGCTGCCTACTCTTGCAGAATTTGATTGATTTCAATGGCATGGCACCGCGGCTATACTGATCCAACGAGGTGTAGCCCGACGCTTAAGTGTGCCTGAAACTGTTCACCGACTAGTTCTCGTCACTTCGTTGAACATCTTTTCCGCTACCTGTGACAGCTTACTACGAAGACATTAACGAAAGACTGAGTGGAAATGATGAACAGATTCCGCGTAAAGACACGTGGCTCTATTTTTTTGTGCACGAAACCTTATCGTCACCGAGGCTTATAAATGGCGCGCAATAATTTATAAAGCGATTTGCTGAAAGTCACTTTATCTTTAATAATAAATAGGTTCGCCCTATAATAGATTAAATTCCTTGGAAGACGCCTAGTCTGTTTGTACATAGTATTGTATTTATGGGATTCCAATTTCGAGCTCACTAACCGCTACCTAATATCGATACGTAGGAGCACTAAAGAAATACGTAAAGCTTATTTGGTGTTTAAACTTCCGTGTAGATAATACATCTGATGGCCATCGAAAGCTAATGGATACCGATATGGGCTAATGTAATAGAAGATGTGGTGTAATGAGTGACAAATGTAAGATCTTCAGTCATTATCTTCTCATTCGCGTTCGTTTTCGTAAGTAAACATCGGATAATGTTGTTCGTTTAATCAACGATTATGTCGACAACGTTTTGACAATGTATTCCTATTTTTTATGCACTCTATGGTTACGTTCACGCTACGGGATCACGTAAGCCCTATCTATCTAGCCACGTGCTAATACATCTTACAGAATCAAAATGTTCAATAGACATGCTAAAGTATCTAGGCCACATACGTGGACTGTCTTTCGAATGTCCATCTACCATCTTGAACAGTCAGTAAACCATCCCTGTGATGTGAAATCTCCCTACTTTTCGGAACAAATGTCCTTAATAAACTATGTTGTACCAACTAGTATCCAGCCGCCACAGAATCTACATGGACAACCGTTATGTCTTCAACTCTAAATAACCCGTGTATGTATCCTATAGCCAAAGAGCAGGTGGCAATGAAACACGAAAAACAAAATTGACGGATTGGGCTGGAACACTGGGGGGTTAAGATGCACTTCTATTCTTTTTGACTTTCCCCGCCACTACTATAGTTTCTCTATCCCGCCATAACAATAAGCGAAACAACAAGTCGCTTTAGGAAAATGCCATAAGCCGACCAGTCGAATCGTGACTACCTTACCGAATAGTACACAAATGACGGTTTCGATCATTCTCATGAGCTGCCGAATCAGTTAATATGGACAATAAAACAATTTGTGAGGTCGGCTAATCGATATTGTGTTTCGTTCGTTCGTTCGTTAATATATTAACGCATTTCATTGCTTGCGGGGAGAGAGAGAGAAGCAGACATATCTGCCGTAATATTGCATCTATCATTCGATGCGGACGTACTTGTTATTATTACATCTTTCATCGTAGGAACTCAACGGGCACGTATCGACAAAGCTATGCCTTTAAGTTTTTTCGATCTTAAAGGGCCTCAAGAACTAATCTTATCCGCACGATGCTATGGACCTACAAACGAACCACACGTATATAATGCGAATAATCTTTGGACGTGGGGTTACATATATCTTCATATGGGAGTAATTCGAAATGTTTTCATGTGTGATGTAGTATCGTTTATGTAGCGATTGTCCCCCGCTCCCCTCACGCTTTCCTAGTTCAGATGAACAATATTCGATCCAAGTTTTAGCATCTGGCTGACGCTGCTGTGGCTCAGTATGGAATCACCACCTATAGGGACCTCTATAGGGACTGCTTCCTGTCAAGCTCGTGAGCCGTACGTACTTTATATTGGTCGTGAGCTGTGGATAGCTCCCACTAGCAGCTTTTAGCTTTATAATCGGCAAGTCCACTTACTGGTCTCTTGAAACAACAACAGGAATTTGCACTTCCTACCTCGAAACTACAGACCTGGGAACTTGACTTTATATTTTCTTGGTCTAACTATGTATATATCTGTGAAAACAAAGTATTCCTGTGTTAAAGATAGCCTTTGGCTTCAGTGACTAGTAGGGCATAAGAATTTAATAATAATTTATAGTAGCATAATAATATAATAGTAATAACAGAAAAGACAATCCATTTTCGCATTGATGTATATAGGAAAGCCGTATTATTACCTGCTCCTGATTCATTTTAATCCGCAAACTTTGATGAGGCATCACATACCCGATGAAATATTTTTAATATCAGGTCAGGTCAGGTCTTAAATTAAGTCAAAAAGTTCATGGGTAAAAAAAATAACACTTTTTGGAAGGCTAGTTCGTGTATGATTGTTTTGATTATCATACTAGTACATTTTTAGATACAATTATCACATATGCCAAGCTTCATTGCACTGGCTACATTACAGCGAGGAATTAATTTTACGGTTTGCGGTTTAAAGCTGTATTTTCTCTATAGCGTTTACTGTCTCCTACACCCTAGGATGGAAAAAGGTACACTGTGCCTCTTTGCTATAGCTGCTGCGACAAAGAGGGCATTTTATTCAGAGTGGGATTGCAGGACGCCACACGCAGGATGCCACCGCGCGGAATGTGTCGAATAACATCGTAATAATATACTTGAGCATCATAAAAACGTTTCCTCTATGAAAAAAAACCTAAGACAAATTGAACTTTTCGCATGCAAAAATACCTCTCGTTGACAAATGTGTGGATAACAGTGTTGCCCGCTACCTTTTCATAGGTTCACGTTTTTCAGCTACAGAAGCTCATATCAGTTTAAAGCAAATAATCTTGACTTTTCCATTGTCTCATTTGACATAGTAATTGCACCGTAAAATAAAGAAAAGAAAGTGGTAAAAACAGCGTCGTTTTAGTTAAAGCTTTGTTCTAAGTTTCGTGCACAAAAATTATCTTTATTTACTTGTTTCGCCTTATTAATACGAGCTGTGTGTCTATTGATGGCAAAATCGAATCAGCGATGTCCTGGCTTTGTTTCTAAATGACGGGTCGAAATATGGATAGGGAATGGCAATCTAGTCTGGAGCATTATGCTTATGTACAAAATCATCTATCTATTAGTTGGCATAGCAGCTATTTGCCTCGTTCTATTTTTGGCCTTTTTGTCACACATATCTACCTCTACATTGAAAGAATGGCACGAATATTTTTCGTCAGCGTCTTCACCGTCAGCGGATTGTCGTACTAGAGCTTACTTTATAGACACCCCCGTAGAAAAATAGGGGAACACGATTTAGGGACCGTCCGACATCATTTTCGTAGAGATCAGCGGCTTACTGAACTAACCCTTCGATGACATAGTTACTTTACTAATTTAGTGAAGGGGGTGGACCATTTTACTGACACCACATGTCTTGTGAACTTTTTTCTACGATAACAACGGGAAAACCTGGAATCATCTTTTAGTAGCGAACAGCACCGCATCGGGCAGTGGGCTTTTTGGGATATAAACCTTTTTCGTGGGCAGGCCGGGAATTTTCGGTCTGCGATAATACACGGACAGTGGACGAACTTAAAGAAAACACTCGTGCAACCATGGTTAAAGTTATATGCGAAAAGATCACTCATTGAACACTGTGTGAAGCATATAACTGGCGTGATAAATGCTAAAGGAGTTTATGTTATTGATGTTATATTTAAATCAAATCTTCAATGTATGAAGCTTTTAATAAAGATTTGTGCTAGTGCACTCAGTCATCATTGTGAAACTATTTCCGACCAGGTAACTGTTCTAGAATTTGTTTTCGGATATTCGTACGCTGTGTTTCTGTAATATGAATAGAAACTAGAGAAAAATCAAGCTCTTGTTATCTCGCAGCCTTTTGTTAGTATGACATAAATAATAATATTTATTTAATACAATGCTTAAATATCCCGCTTCGAGCAATACAAGTAAGTAGAGTCTTCACTAAGCCTTCACTAAATGCCTAATTCTTACCAAGACCACCCTTTCCGAATTAAGAAACCGTTAGAGTACGATCTTTTATAATCAATAGGATTTCAATTTGTAAAGTGACAATCCAAGAAATTGCTCACTTAAATCGAGTTCTTATCGCATCTCTGCTGTTATATACATAACAGAAATAATGATTTGAGACAGCTGCATAATAATAATACCAGGTAATAATATGACTGCGTTTTATACAGGAAGATTTTGCCAGGCTGTGTGGGCAATTTGATAAAAGAAACAAAGTAAAAAAAAAAAAAAGAAAAAGTGTACAGTCATGTACGTCCGATGAAACTCTAACATTCTATATCGATTTGTATTCGTCTAATTTCTGCTCTGCCGCAGACTTACGCCCTTCGAAACGAAGTACTATACAGATTATTATTATGGAAATAATACACACAAACTTTATCGTGAAGTGACGGCAAAGTTTAACGGCCAAGTGCTACATTGCACTTACGTTGGTGACCGAGAGCTCATAGCGGGTCTTATAGGAGATACCGACACGAATATTAACGGTAAGTACGATACTCAACTAAAAAAACACAACTTATCCGATCTGTAAGTGTCTATAAAAGGCAATCGAGTAAGAAACGTAACGACAGCTAGCTTATAAGTTGTTATATAGAAAAACGATCATCATCCGTAACTTCGAAGTTCAACCTCTCCATATAAAATAGTAGTTTATTGTTGTTATTTCAATGGCTATAATTGACTGGTTGACATCAAAATGCAACATATAAACTTAATAGTTTAATATCATGAAATATAACTTTCGTTTTTTTTTTCTAACAAAATAATTTGCCTCTTTTTGTCGTGTATCCGTTTGAAGTTGTAAGTAATTTATACAGTACAAGTCTTGTATCAGATAGCGTAACATTATTTATATCAAAATGATTTTTATACGCGTGAAGTAAAGAAAAATAGCCTCATTTGTTAATGTTAAGCCGAACGCTACAAAAGTTGTATGGAACAGCAGCCATGATATGATGTAGGGTAGGAAAACAAATACATTTAAGATACTTGTTTATTTGTAGCCCTAGGACTGTTAACTTTCATTTTCTGTTATGTCAAGTCGATATCAAGCCTTATCGCCGACATGATTATATAAGCATTATGCGTATTAATCGTATTGATTGGCCAAAAGTCTTAAAAATGATAGAAAGCAGTTTTATTATCTTTTTTTTTGTAATGCAGAATTTACGCAGCTGGGCAGCTGTCTCTATGCCTCTGTTTTCAGTTTATCTTGATGAGCTAACGGGGCCGATTCTATGAAAGGGTATTGCTTTTTTCAGTTCTGTTTTGGTAACTGAGGGCAAGCAGTTGAATTGTGTTATCATGCCAACATTTACATTTTAGGCTCTTAAATAAAGAAAAAACCTAGTTACAAACTCTGTTATCCGTCTCTATTTCGCGTTTCTTGATCTCCTTCGTTATACTATCGCCAAGTAAATAAAATTTGTTAATTTATGATCTTTCCACTTTTTCATTCCATCAAGATTCTGCGTGGTACGTTCGCTCACTGTACAAACAGGACATTTTTGTTCCTAAATTTACCTAATGCAGAGGTTTTTTTTTGCTTTCGTGTGCTACTTTTCTGATCGTAGCCCAAACAGTATTGCCTTTTAAGGTGCTTAAGGTGTGAGTACCAAATCTCAGAGAGGGCTTGCCTAAGAAGCCTGGCTGCTTTCCTAGGTACCAGATGTTTTCTGCCTATATCATTAACAAACGTATTCTTTTTCAATAAATGTTAACTTATGAAAATTAATCTATCATTGTTTTCGGCTGTTTTATTGGTGTATTAGAGGCGCTTTCTGGGGTACTTCCTAAGACCTTCATCTCGCCTATCAATGTAACTACCGACGAAATTGACCAAATGATCGATAGCTGCCTTAGCACACCACCAAATGCAACTGAATCATCAGTACCTGGCTTTAAAAAAATTATCGACGGTATCACGGATGGTGCCAAGAACATTGCCAGCTATTTGTTCATTTTCCCGGGTGAGCTGGGGTTATTTAATTTTTTATTATAGATTAACACACATATGAACTGTATGGAGTGATGTAAGCGACCATATATAAAGCTAAATTTATTATATCTATAATATTTTCTAGATAGCTTACTTGTCTCAGTGTCCCAACTTAATTCAATTATGTATGTATGTATGTATGTATGTATGTGTATTTTTTTTGGACTACCCACTATACGGGCTCACTTATGTACGTCGGACAGCTTAAGCGTCTGTACAGGTATACGTTAGCAGGGCTATACTCGATAACATTGCATGTGTGTTGATGAACGAAACAGGGACAAAATGGTGCGGGCCTGGAGACGTTGCCCGAAATTACTCGGACCTCGGATTAATGAAAGAAAGCGACAAATGCTGCCGTGATCACGACCACGCCCTCGACTCGATTCCCCGTGGAGAATCCCGTCATGGTCTCGAAAATCCGCTATTCTATACGATGTAAGCGTGTGTTGTTATTGACGACTGATAGATTGATCGCCTTACCTCACTTACGGATTAGAAAATTTCCAAAAACGTTGAAGAACGATGAAAGATCCTCTCTGCTTACGATAAACCAAGCATATATGTCAAGTTATTAACGAAGATTAACTTAGGTAAGTTAAGAAACCTCTGCATTGAACGTAATCTTACAATGCTAATAACCGAGGTCGGTATTTGCCTTTTTCATTGTACAAAAACTCTCAAGCCGATTACGCTGATAATGATGAAGCGATGACTTTGACAAGCCTAAGTTGATATGGCTGTCGAGACGACCTATCAGAGTTCCATTGTCTAACTTATGAAAATTGATCGATCATTGTTTTTGGCTGTTTTATTTGTGTATTAGAGGCAAAGCATTCAGTTCTCATTATGGGGGGCCTTTTTCAGAACCAATTGCGCTGACGACAACAAATTCTACAGCTGTTTAAAGGACAGCGAGAGTGCGCATGCCAGTGCAATCGGAACCATGTACTTCAATATTCTTAAGACTAAATGCTTCTCTAAACGGAAGCAGGCCCGCTGTGCTAAGAAGTTGCCGTAAGTTTACGAAGTTATGCTCCATCACATGGTAATACCCATATCTACTTTTTGTTAAGCTGAACAAAGGTGCAAGCCAGCCACTCTAAATCACAATACTTCATTTGTCGGCTTGTCTATCTGGCTGTAGTCACGGCTAGTGTCCTTTTATCAGCACCAGGCACTTAACTGAGACGAGTGGTACGTTGCTATGAAATGTCTTAGAGCTGCATTATTAAGAATACCTATTTTCGCCTCTCGCACATAGTCCCTATGTCTGATCAGATTGTTATACGGGCGTCTATCAAAGTTCGTTTTTGAGCTTGAGGCGCGGATGTTTTTCTATAGTATACAAAAGGGCTTTAGAGAGCCTTATCTTTCTAAATGAAGTACTAATAATCTAAATGAGAGCTGGGCTGTTCAAGTAAATATTACAAAACATCGAATCACCACCGATACTGTATTTGGTCCGTAAGTCAGGATTGTGAAAACGAATCCCTTGATTCTATTTTTGTTATGATGATCTCTTTCATGAAAAATCTGACCGACGCCCCGTATTTGCCAATACATATAAAGGCTATCAGATGTGATAAGGAATTAGAGACTAAGAAAAGTACTTCCTTTTAGCACTAGTGCGTTATCCTCGAGCATCAGACGTGGGCAACGGTAACAGTACTTTGGTGTAAAGCAGTTTATTTTCGAAAGCCCTAATAATCGCTTATACTCATCATCCTAAACGTTGTTACTATATCGTTTCGATCTCTTACAGATTCTCTCCATGTCAGAAATATACGTACGATGAGTCCTCCGAAGAGAAGTATCAAATATTTGACCCGGTTAAATATCAACCAAATGCATCGATACCGACAAAGATGATCAATAACTTCCTCTTCACAGTACCAGGAGTTGACAACGTAATGAAGTTACTCTAAATAATTGTGAAGATAAGATGTGCTTTGCAAATCCTAATACTTGAAAGGAATCTATAAGCTTTGTGCTAGTGAATAAACAGCGAGCTTTTTATTATCACATCTTAATGCAGTCTTCAGAACAAATGAGGTGCATCATAAGGTAACTACTATTTCGTGGATTATTACTGAGGTAGTATATTACATCACACCCTGAAGTGGCTCTGAGCAGATACATTTTCGAACCTCTTCTTCAGAACTTTGGCATCTTCGCATGATTAGGACAATTTTTGAGCATTTAATGGAAACCAATTTGCCGTTAAGTGAAGCTAGTATTTCTGATACAGTCAGAAGGGTTATTAGCATTGAGCCTTGGAGTAGAGAAAGCGTGATGATCTAGGCCCTGGATTTGAAAAAATCAACAGGTCAGGGATTTGAAATGCTGACTATTCTTTTTTTTCCGTGTTCGTTATAACGAACCAGAATCTGCTCGTTGATTTTAACGAAAGCAATGAAATTGTGAGGAGCTGCGGTACTGCTTACAACCTCCGTAAACCTATCCGAACGCGAGAAATATATTGTTGTAACTGTTCTGCAAGAATTGACCCGGTTTCAGATTTGTAGCCGACTCGAATCCATGAACCTAAACTTAGTGTTTATATTAAGCTAAACTCCTGGACTGGTTTTAACTGTGACGTCTTAAATCCATGTTTGTACCGCAACCGTTTTCGAACTTAAAGAAACGCCGGAACGCTAATGGCACGTGTGCTAATAAAATATCTAAACGAATAGTAGGATTACCGCAATGAAAACGCTTAATCAGTAAACCTCATAAAAATAAAACAAGTCGCAGAGATGTTATCTTAACGTGTTTCAAGGATCAACGGCAATTTATTCAGTAATCGGAACAAAAAGAAACGTTGTCATAGTGTGATCAATTCCTCTGTCGTCGTGCACAGATATAATAATGAGAAATTAAAATCTTGTAATGTTAGGAAGGTTGTCCTTTTTCTGTTTCGTGAAACGTAAGTATCGGTGTAACGCTTATAAATATCTACAAGTAGCTAGTCATATTTTCTAACAAATTATACGTGTTGAAGTGTATTGGATCACCTATTACTATTCACAATGATCTAATTCGGGAAACAAAAATTCCATCGGTGTGGAAACGCGTATCCTTAAGTAAACCATAATACTGCGTAATAGGAGATGATCAGGGCTAAATATTCCAGACACTGCCCTAATCATCGTTACTCGAACTGTACGCTTATATGCACGATGAAACTTTGTTGACAAAGCGATACTCTTATCTACTCTACAACGCGCCTATTCCATTTACGTACACAGACCTACGCACACTGCCGCACTCACATCAGACATCGATAGACGCTATGTCCGTCGTATCGGAGTACCGCCAGCTAACTTCGGTTCGGCCACCATTTACAGTCCCAGACAACAACTAAGATAGTGATAGTTTTGGGCGAGAGAGCTGTTGCAATAAGAACTTTATCAGAGTCAACGCTGCTGCCGGCGACGGTGGCGATGGACGCTTTGACGCCAGCTGCCAGCAAAGCGGCTACGATTTCTAGCTACATCAGCTTTATTTCATGTACTGATCTAAATATATCGACCAATGAGAGTGGGTTGTCAGTCAGTCCGTCTGTCTGTCTGCGGTCACACAACCGGACAACTTTGTTTGACAACGGCGATCTTTTAGCCGTCCACCACTAGACCCCCAAAGTTTCGCCTGAGCCGCCTTTCATTTTTGTCTGCTGGAGTATTGTGCCGCGGAGCTATCTTCTTCCTTCAGCTAGCAGGAAAGCTTTTCCAACTGTTGACAAGCGAGACTTGTTGTAGTTGGTGTTGTCGCTTGGCGTCCACACAGAGAAGCCGGACGCCGTGCAATGAAGTACCTACTTTGTAAACTTCTATACACTCACTCTGTCAGAGTTGTATCCTATGGTCATGATGGTGCTCCGGCGATCTGTGAGTTCGATCTATCGGATGCTGTGTCAATCATATGCTATATCACTGCGATAGAAATCGCAGGTTTCTTCTATGTTATAATACATTAAACACTGTAGGATACCGCTAAGAGTTCTATGTATGATAATGTGTAAGATTATCTTCCATTTGATCCGTGTTTTGCTAAGGGAACTAAATTTCTACTTTCTATTTCTATCTTGAAGGTCCACTTTATACATTATCGTTTAAGGGTAGCATTTGCAATGTATTGTTCTCTTATGTCGTAGTTATTTACCGAACGAGGATTAGAAAGATTTCGCTATTAATGATCCATAGTCAGCATGATAGCTTATGTCATCACAAATTCATTTTGCTACAATGCCAGTAGCGCGTGCATTAATATAGTGCACGTACACGATATGTGTTTGTCAAGAGCACGATGACTTGGGGCGAAATCACGCTTCGTTCCATCGTGTATTATGTTTTGACAGCCAGATACTATAACGTAGTGTACAAACCAGGTCTGTTTTGAGTCATTGTCTCTTAGGGTATAGACACTTGTTTACGGGTCCAAATCGTTAACAATTAGATAGATGGCGGGATAAGTGTAGCAACAATGGCTAAACATTTCGTGTGAGTGTCATTCTTAAGAAGGGCCACGCCTCCAAAAATGGGAGCCGATACGTTATAGAATTAAAATTAAAATATTTTTTGGACTTCGTTTAATAGGAGATGTTTCAGTCCATTAATAAAAATCATGTTTTATAATGCTAAACAAGATTCTATTATCTTCTACTTTTTTCTTCAGCTTTAAATGTGTCAAAGGCAAACGTAAGTAGAAAAAAAACATCTAAACATTTGCCGAACAACATTGAGACTTTATATTTTTTCCTTTTTTACAGGAAAAATAATAACGTGGTGCAAATATCCACATTTTACAATCCATACTGACTAATATCCTGATCTATACCAAAATGGAGGCAACCGTACAACGGTATGATGAAATTTGCATGCATGGTACTGAATTATCAGTAGTATTATTCAAAAACTATCTACGGTTACACTCTTCCTATAATAAAAAGAATAACCACTAATTATTGGTCTGGTGGGCCTTAGACGTGTTTGTGCGTACACGAAAGCCAGCGAACTGCTGGCTACTGTTTATTTCACAAAGGCTACCGGCAAACAGGCTTTAACGCGGAAAAATATCCATTAAAAAAAAACGTCAACATCTACAACAGCCACCTGTTTGCATTCGAGCAAACAAGCATGTGCGAGTATGCTATTGCGGAAGCCATAGGTATTTTTTTGTGTTTTTACTTTTATATAATATAAGCATCTACACCGAAGTAGATCCCGTAAAAAAATCCCCGAAAATCTCGAAAAATGGCGGATTGGTTTCTGAGTCGATGTTCTATTGGACAAATACCGCTTCGTCTTCATCACCTGGAACCTCCAGCTCTTTTTTGTTTTAAGAAGAAAAAGTTTACTTTGTATGATAACTGTTTGTATGAGCCGTGTAACATATTGAAATGAAGACCATTTGATCAGAATCTGAATTAATCGTTGAGCATTTTTCCTTAAATACAGTAAGCTTATTTTAGCTGCGGTTAAAAAGTTGGTATTATGCAAAGGAACATGTACGTATTAGGGTATGACGACGAGTTCTCGCAGCTGTTTGTCAAAATTGATACGGCCTGCATCACTAATACTTAGTGTGAAAACGAAGCATAGAATGAACAACAGATGGTCTTGCGAAGATTTTTGTGAAAAGCTTAGGGCTTAGCACGTTCGCCTGGTTACGACACAGTATATTCTGACGTTTTCAGATGAACTCATGCAAAAAACACAAAAGTTTAGAGTCACTTTATTTAGTTTTAGGGATAATGCTAACTATATTGAACCATGGTACAATATTAGATGGCACACGTATGAAATAAAGTATGTTCTATATGCAGGTTAGCTGAACCCTCGTCACTAACTGAATTTATATAGCAAACTTCTCGCAGTATCACAAACATATTCGGTTCAAATGTCTTTCTCGAAGCTCGTTTATTCGGCAGGGATTTAAACTCTAACCCCCGTCCTTACCAAAAAAGAATTTTATGTGTGTAATAACTTTCGAAACGAATATGGACAGCACGTTCATGCTTAGTAAATGCTTCACGAAGCTTATATTTATATATGAAGCATTGAGGTCGTTCTCATTACACTAAGAAGTAGAAGATAAACCGTCAGTTACTGAAAAAGAAAATTGCCGTATATAGGGAGCGCCATTAGTTTTTGGTTTTCATTCAAAAGCGGGCGGTTCCTTTTATTACTGATCTTCAGTAGAAGTGTAGAGTGATGAGCAGCCTGTGTTTCAGTGGGAACAGCTTCAATGCACCCATTCTCGATATTAGCGTAGCTATTATTTATTGAACACTCAGTTAAACAGCTTAAAGAACACGCAGCTACATCAAGCTACTAGAGAATGGCATGTCCCTATAGCTCCTCACGTCGGCCCCCTTCATGAAAACCTCTGTACATGAAATATATTTTATCTTTCGTCTTTACAATTGTCTCTACAGGTTCGATTTAATTAATATCAGCATGAGTATTAATTGATCTATATGTGAACCCCCGATCAACCTTCTAAAATATAGAAGGTTGATCCTCTGCTCGGAGAATTCTAATTACAGTTATCAGAAAATTAAGCACTTTCGCTCAATTAACACCAGGATTTCTTAGGATCAATTCTACCTTCATAGCCAAGACGGTGACACCGGTGGCCTGGTAAACCGGTGGTTACAGGATTCAGGAGGTCGTTCACTCCGACGCACTATCGAGCTTGTAATACATGAAAAATTGGTTAAGTAAAATTAAATGTGAATGCATTGTCTAGTTCGGGGCATATGTGAAAAGCTAATACGTATAAAGCCTGTATTGCTGAAAAAACTATTAGGTACTACAGATAAGGGTTGCCTCGTCTCTCCGCTTTCGTCGGACCTCTGCTTAAAGAGTTCGGCTTTTCTTTATGGCATATATATAGGTATTTTTCTTGACATTTGAAGAAAGCCTTTTAGAAATACTAAGCTGTATTATCGCACTGCTTAAGGCGCAAGTGTTAGCTGAAGCTGAGGACAGTACCCGTAGCGCTGAGAATCACCTATGCCAGAAGATAAATATATTGTAAGCTAATAATTGTTGCATAGTAAATGGAATTATTCTGCCCTCTTTTTTCGCCTTTATTTATTAACGGGTCGCATTATTATCAATTCTATTTCCCGTATATGACGCTGCTTATGGAACCTGTCTTCTCGAAATACTGAACGCATGATAACCACTCATTTTATAGTAAGTGCCAATCTCTGGGATACGCATATATATATATATATATATATATATATATAATGTAGCTCTTCGTAACGTTATCGTCACGGTATACCCTTTGTTTTTATGGGCCGGGATTTGCGATAAACAGATTAATATCGACAGCTCCAATACGTGTTGCGGTAGTGACGCCCTTTCTCGACACCCTTGCCGGAATGGCGGGACAATTTGCAAACTTGCAGCGTGCTTGCCGTCGCCTGCTGCTAATGGAATTCGCGCCCGCGATTCCGCCACATTAGCTAGAAAAGCAACCAATGAAGCCCGCTCTTCAAAAGCCCTATCGCTGTATTAATATTTGAGCGACGAACTGCGGCCACAGTCGATGCTGAGCGTCAAGCGGTAGGAGGCACATTTACATCGACATGACAAAAATATTAGAGTTCCTGTGTATACGCGCGTAAGACATCAACAGATAGAAAAAGTGGGTCGTTAATATCTACATTTAGGCGCTTGCTGAAGTAAAATCAGAAAACTCAACGACAACCATAAAAGCGTAAGGGCATAGAGCTCAGTTGGCGTCTAGTACAAGATGTGCATAAGCTGAAGGAAAAAGCCGGTGGCAATATGCATGAAGAGAGGGTCAGAGAGGCGACTTTGAAGAAAAGCTGAAAGAAAAGGTACAGTTGTGCGAATCGATACAGATCGTTCGCTGACAGGCAGACATTTAGTGACGTAATTGTGACGTTTACATGGATCGGAAAACCCACAAGAAAGATTGTTACGTATCGGCAAGCGCAAATTTAAAGGACGCAATCCAGTACCATAATTGCGCGCTTTTGCGAGTGTCTGTTGGGAAGAAGCATCGCATAGTTGTTAAGCGTAGAGCATAGTCTAGCAGACCGCTAGACCAACGGACTCTGGATGTTTCATTGACCTGTACATAGAATGCACAAGGCGTTTTCCCATCATAGCAAAGTAGGTTAAACAATAAGCCCATTCGTTTATAAAGCTAATTGGACCTGAAGTGTCACCCTATGCGAATGGTTTTGTGACGGTGAATGCAAAGATAATTGTGCTGCATTTGGAAAAATTTAGAGCGAAATTTTCGGTACTAGAGGATTATCTGCCCGCTCAGGATGAAACATATAGCAGCGGTGATTTTTCTTTGTGGATATCTGTGTTCGACACGACGGTCGGTTGTTGCAGCCAAAAGTCGTCGACCAGGCACTGGCCTAGTTATTTTTCCCGGTAAGTTGCATAGACTTAACTTTACGTGCAGATACGTATCAATACTGATCAAACGCTTGCTGTACAGCTGAAAAAATATCCCTCTGGTTACAATATAATATACATATCCGTTTATCATGTTACAGGCGCCATCCAGATTTTTCAAATCCAAATATCTGCTTTAGCTCACTCGAGTTCTCTGTTTTAAAAAAAAACCTGTTTGGAGCGCTAAATTCAGATCCTTCCCGCCGTCGCGAACCTAACGCGTTTTGCTAGCCAACTTGATGTATACGTTATTTAACGCCTTTTGATACTATCTACGTTTCTGATTGTGGCACAAGGCTGAGTCATCAGAACAAAGCAGCCATTGTTGTTTCTCGAAGACTGCACAGCACTGCACCGCGTAACGTCCAATGTGATATTTTCCCAGGTTAAGCATGTGTGTATGTGTCAAACGGAGACCATTGAGACAACTACACACGATTATTAGAGGCATACATCTCGCCTAATGATAAGAATAGATTAGGTAATCTTGTTTCCCATTCATAGAAAATATAAATAACGTCGCAGTTGTCGTGGTGTAATAAGAGTAACAACGGTTTTGATACGCATCTGTCAAGCACATGCTCCAACTAGTCAGCGCCATGAATTACGAACCCAGGAAAATGCAGTTGTCTGATGTACGATGACGACGACCCAATCGCCTCAGCAATGGTGAAACTTCCGGCATAAATATTTTTGTCCTATTACAGGACGCTTGCAGAAGTCGATATTGAACCCATGAGTGTATTCGTATCTTCGACTGACGAAATTACGATGGGTGAATTAGTTTGGTTTAGTAGTATTCCATATATCGCCACTGGAGGGCACCTCTGTATGACTGTTGCATTTTGACGCCATCATGGAGGGGATGCCTCTGTAGCGTTGTAGGTGACAGTGATTCGTGTGAACGTTTTGATGAATAGCGACAAAAATGAGGTGGTGCATATTTGGACTTTTCAATATTAAAGAAACCTTTTATTTTTTTATAAATCACATTATAATTAAAGTTCACTATTTGCGGACACTTCGTATGGTTTTTTTTTTTCTATGTCGTATATTTGTGATATTCACATTGACAAATACCTTGGGCTAATAAGCTGAAGGTAAAAAGGTGTTAAAACCTATTCAGTTGTGTGAACGTCTTGTTACGACAGTACTTCTTTGATTGAGCTGAACGATTGTTCTACTACCCCGAACCAAATTGAATTAGATTTACTTTACTTTTCTAAAAAAATCATAGGTTAATAACACAACTTCCTTATATAAGAACGAACACATAAAACCATTTAAAGCACTTTGGGTCACGTGGGTTAAGCGAGTGTTCTTGAGTGTATAAAACGAATCTAGACGATTTCCTAGGAAGCAACGATCAACATGATATTTATCACAGTTTTGCCGCATGTGGAGCACCTGCACGCAACGTCCGACTTATGGTAAGCCGATTTCCTGCAGAACCCCTGTTTGAGTTCATACACAGCAATGCCAATGACGACGTCTTTGTTTAGTTGATTTAGCTTCTTCTAATCATTACGAATTTTGCTTCAGGTTTGCATCCATGCTCCTGTCCAGCTCATCAAGTATAGACATCTCTAGTATACCATATGCGGCTTACGGTTAGCTACGTTAAGTCTGCATAAATGTCAAAAAAGCTAGAGAAATCAGCTGGTGCCAAAATTTTGGTACGAAATGCCTAGTTTTTCATGTGCCCAAATTGCTTACGCCATATGATTGCTTTTGACCGCTATTCGGATTGATGAACTGATCTTTTACTTTGTGTAGTCAAATGGATGGTAATGAACGCGGCGTACATCTGATGCCATACCGACGGCAAAACGTATGGCAGCATTTCCGTACAGCAAATATTTGAGATTAGTTATTTTGTACGATGTATAAATGAAGCGCATCTCTCATCCATCTGTACACAGAGACCCGTACATGAATAGGATAAATTTTTTTCTTGAAAATCGTCAGTGAACTTAATATTAGCACCACTGCAATGTTGCCGCTAGTGATGAATTGATCCAAAGTCACCCAGGACTACAGCTCTGCAGCTGACCGAAAATTTCTAACTTAAACGTTGCAGTCGCCAATGAAGTTGAAGTGGCCCAACTATTCTATGACTGTTATGTTGTTGACAACGAGTAATCATAGAAAACAACTAACACTGGTAAACGATTGTGAACTATCATACAACATCGTGCAGAATAGGTCGAACGGAATGAATGGATACTCCACCGTAAATCCACAACGGTTGCGTATACTTTTTCTTAGTTGGGCTAAAATGTAACGTACATGGTTACTTTTCCTCCTGAAGTTTAGAGAAGCTATACTCTATAGATGCTTATTTCAGCTTGTTCAACGTCATTTAGCTAGCCAATGGTACGGCGCTCAGAAAACGGAGTTTTAGTAGAAGCAGAACACACAAATACTATTCGATATTTCCTATTTATGTGTTCATCGATGACAGTATGCCAATTATAAAGCAGCAAGGGATTATCATCATATAGTGGAGATTGTTGTTTAGTAGACGCTCTAAATTGCTTTAGTACAATATTTAATAATTGCCATTCATGGTGCAATTGAATTGGTTTGTCACAATATTTTTGGGATAACAGATGAATAATTGTGCCTGCAACGTAAGCCAAATCCGTTATTATCAAAGTTTTTTGTTTTGAGGCACTCATAAACAAGTACACAAGAAATAGGCCTATGAAACATGGCTACAAATAACTGCTTCATGAAGCTGACGTCATGCAGCATCATGAAGCAGCTACGTCACGACAGCTCCAAGTCTAGCAATTCGTCCGCAAAGTAGGAAATAATCCAAAAAGAAAACATTGTATCACGTGACCTTCACTAGTTATAACAGGACGATTGCTAAAAGCGGCTACTGCTACAAGATTACCGAAATGAAAAAGCTGGCTTAAAATAAATGCCATTTACAGCCTAATTTTATCCAAATATAAATGAATTGTACTGTATATATATATATATATATATATATATATATATATATATATATATATATATATAGATGTAAAGCTGACCATATATATATGTGTCTACCCGTCCAATAATGTCTTTAGCTTAGTACCACGCGCATGCGCACCAGGTAAACCTATTACACACCCTTTCGATGTTCTATTTTTTCTTTTCTAGCTGAATTTTTGTATTAAAGCCGCCACTAAGATAATTTAAAAAGTGAACAGGATATTCAGAAACATATTTTTTATATCTTTCAATACGACATATGTGCAGACGCATATAAATGTGGAACTTAACTGGGCGTGCATATGTGGTACTACAGATTCCGAGCCAGCTATATCCACCCTGTATTCGTATCGCACATCTGTCCATTCTAATTAGAATAGCTATGACTGTCTAGTTAAAAGAGGGGAATAACTGGCTTCACTAATCAACTAAACAATAAATAAGCTGTTTTCAAAACGGGTTTCTAACTAAACGTCATCCAAAATAGATGTTGTGACATTTCCATCATTGGTCATTGCTCCACGAATAAGAATTTACTTCTTTATTCACGATAGACGTTTACCGGATCTTTTTGCATTCATATTATCTTATAGACTTCAATGTTCTGTCAGAGGATTGTGCTAATTATTTCAAGAGCGATTCGGCGAATTTTCGTGGGACTGACAAGCAGCGAGTAGAGTGATATTAATCATAAACCGTAATTCATCATTTCGTTCCGAGGCCGCAATCACGAAGATCGAGTCATAAGAAACATATACCTACCAATATAGTTGCTCGTTTTGCTCTTGACCCTATTTAGTTCGATAGATTCCGAATGTTTCAGAAGATTGTTTGTGCTTCCGATACAATTTCTTGTATCAGTACCAATCAGCAGACTTTAAATTATTAGCTCCTGGCGTACCTTCGTATTTCAGTTTGTGTCAAATGGTTTCAACAAGAGAAAACGCAGCGAGCAGCTAAAATGATGGTAGTAGCTGTGACAGCTATGTAACATCCGCTAGAAAAGTTCCCGAAAAGCGTTGGCGTTTCTGCAAGATCAATTCTTGGCTTGGGCGACCGTAACCGACGGCCTTGCGGCTGCCGCGTCAGCCCGGCCCAAGCCGATTCGATACGCACAACACAGACAATCATCACTTTATTATCAAGTTCAAGTTCACATGCATATAGTGGCTATTTGCGTTGCTGTTGGTGCTTATTATTGCAATGCAGTATTTGCTTTGGTTATTGATTTGAACTTACGTCGCCGTTGGCCAGCGACGACCGACGATCAGCTCCCGCGACATTGCCGGGTTTGATGATCAGAATCATTCGACTCAGTCAACTGATCAATCTGAGCGTCCCTTGGCTAGATTCCATAGAATGACTATTATGTCCACAAGTCTCGCCTCTACAACTGCGATTATAGGACAGCTGCAGACACAACAGGCCCTCTACTACTTTAGCAGTTGTTCGTTGTTATTGCTGACATTGCCCGCCGGCAGTCCTGTCATTAACAGACCTTACTGATTGGAATAGTCGTCGACCGCATACGGACGCGCGATGAAACAAGAAGCGGGGCTATGGAAATGGGCCCCAGTAAATAAAGTAGCTGACATGGCCATCCGCAGTTCTGTGGCTGTCGGTAGTAGTAATGACGAAGACAATGTCGTGATATACTGAACTGGGAATAAACGATCTTCAACTACGACCTATATGGTAATCAGTCTGTGTCGGTTTTGAAGGGGGAAGTGAAAAAACTGGTGAGTGTATTTTACTGTGTGTGCCTTGAAGAAATACTCGTACCTTTTTCGTTATAATAGTTTCGTTATAATAATTGTAATCTATTTTGGACAAACTCATCATATGTAGTAACCAACTAATCAATAAAATAAACCTATCTGGTACCTATCTTTCTCTTTCCATAAGCAAGTCGAAGTTGAAGTGAGGGCGGGTTAAACGTGAAGCACACTGAAGATAGCAGTAAATCTAATTTGCACCACCTCACGTTATTTCAGGTACGAAATGGTGTGGCATAGGAAACAAGGCTCGAAGCTACGACGATTTGGGTGGTGCTGATGATACGGACCGCTGCTGTCGAGAACATGATCGTGCCCCAGGCGGAATTAAAGTTGGACAAACACTACACAACATCACCAATAATCTCAGTTATACGATGTAAGTTTGCAATCGGTATTCTGAAGTGCTTCACCTAAATTGAAATGTCCTCTTTTAATAGATAAATTCATCTATAAATAAGGACAAAAACTTGACCCATACATACGTAATTTCTAAGATATTCCTGCTTCAGTATCTATCCAGTATCTAAATCTTGTCGTTGCGTATTTCAAATTGAATCTAGCCTAAGTTACAAAATGCCTTGTTATTGACATTAACCAGTAGCAGTCATTATGAACCAATAGATGTTGATTTTATCATCTACATGCGTTCGTACCAGTCCGTAGTAAGCGCAATTCAACCATCTGAGTGATTCTTAAACTGACGCCATAATCAAGACTAGCTGCGTACGACGTAAAAACGTTTCAGATTTAGGGACGTCGTAGAAAATTTAGAGACACATTAACACCGTTCCCAACAGCAGAGACGTCTGACCATCAAATGGTTGCACGGTTGATACAAGACATGGTCACAGATTTGATTTATGATATATCCATTATTTTCTTTGTTGAACGGTGAAGGACTGTTTTTGAACTCGTTTTGCTGTTTGTTGACACCGTTTTCGTCGCATGAAATTAGGCACAGTTAACGAGATTTGCTGATTGTTATAGCTATTGTTCTAGTTCAATCATTTTTTAGATATTATCACGTTTAAGTTCGAATACTATCTGATATACGTTACGATTTTTGAAGGATTCTACGAGTTAAAAACATCGCCTGATCTGTTAACCCGCCAACAATAGACGGAATTGCTTTAGTAATTTGTTAAAACACAGAAAGATGCAGCTTTACCGTTTAATTCGTTTCACCGTTTCATGAAAATGCCCACATTTTGTTGACCTCTATTCCCTATGCCTACAGGCGTTCCGACCATAATCAGTGATATTTGGGTACATTCAGGCGCCACGATGATTCCCGCCTTTGCAGATGGCAACATTGATTGTAGTGCTGTGTTGAACGCGACCCAGTAACTCGTCTAAAAATCTTCCCCGTAAAACCTATTCATCTCGGACTACGTACACCCAACTGGATATTTGTTATACTCAGTAATTCGTCTCACCTTCGTCTTGTGACCTTAATGTCTCTAAGGCTTGGGTTCATATTAGCCACACTTGATATTAGAGTTATTGGGCCGTACCGCTGACTAAGCTGATTCACTTGATTCAGTCACAGTTCTTGTCGTCGTCATTTCGTAATAGGATTGATACAAACGAAAAGGAACTATCATAAACGAGTTCGTATTAGATCTGTTTTTCTTTCTTATTGCTTGCAGAAAACCCTGTGAGGCTGACGAGAAGTTTCGCCAATGTCTTCGCGGGGTCGACTCGCGAATAAGCAAACTTGTCGGCCTTATGTTCTTCAACGTCCTGCGCAGTAAATGCTATGCTCTTGAAAAACCAAAGGCGTGTGAAAAGCAATCGTAGGTATTTGACAAAACTTAAAAAAATGACCGAGCATGTTCTCTTCTTACCGCACTTGTTTATATACTCTATAAACGTAAATACTAGACAAAAATGTTTCCACATGTTTATACCTTCTAATGTTTTCAGTTGTAGTTGGAGGCAAGGGGATCGACGAAGTATACAGTCCCCTGCTGTCTACCTGAAAGCGAACAAGGGATAGGACAATATTCGATTCCACAGAAGATGTCGCTATTTTTATCAGGGCACCTAGCTGTTCATTTACTTTAAACAGGGATGCATTTTATGAACGTCACAAGTAGCAGCGAATCAGAAAGGAACCATAACGTTACGTAAATTCTGGCTGTAATTTTTTCATTCAACTACTATTGTTGGCTTGGTTCGTAAAGCAAAACACAGACTGCAGCATCGCTAGATGCAGGGTACATGCAGGGATAAAATGGCTGTAGGCTCTTCCTCTAGCATAGCTTACTACGTGGCTTTTATTGCATTTCTTTATTACGGTAAATGTATTATTTCGAATTCGCACCTTTTTATTTCAGGTTCGCGGCCTGCTCGCGTTATCGATTGCTACAAAACTTCCCACTCACCTGGAAGTTAGTCGATAATAATCGATTCTAACCAACATCTGTAACTAAGTGATAACTGAAGAAGGTTAATCCTGCTAGTGAACAAATATACCAATCCAATATTAGATGTCGTATACGTTTACAATTAATAACATATAGAACTATAGAAAATCACGTTTCCGATTTTTTTTTTTTAGATTCTTACCGAATCGACAATCGGCCATGGGTTAATGATTTTTAGAAAATGGCCAACCTAATTTGATGTTTGTGGCATTGTGGTAATCATAGCAAATTGTAGATTTAATTAAGTGGTATGCAATTCAAAGCATAGAAAAAAAAAAGTAGAGCTTTGATGTGTCTTGAGCAACGCGTATTAGGGTACCTTATTGTATCATTTCTATTACGGTACTGTCCGCAACACTTTGCGGTAAATAAACTAGTCTCACATAGACTATATAACATTTCAGTTTTACCCGCCTTCTAAAGGCGACGTTGCCATTAACAGGTTCTGCCACAGAACATTATTTTTGCAAGACTGCACCCCAAAGCTTTCTTATGGACATATATACTACAGGGTATGGAATAGGAGTTATAGTGGGGAAAGTAGTATTAATAAAAGCAAAAAACGTTTTCGGGCAAAAAAAATCCTAAAAATTATAACTAATTCTGTTTCGAGCAATAAATATACGATTCTTACTCTTGCATCCGTTTAGTGTATTTCCCCTTGGATTTTTTGTTTCTTTTGTTTTTTTAAAATCCTTAGATGGTTAACCAGCCAACATACTCACCATAGGATCTTACTTTTATTCTACGTATGGCCATGAGTTAGTCGTTTAAGGGTAGTAAACGGTAAAAAAATACGACTTTGCCTACATTGTACAATTATAGTGTAATTATACAATATTGTAGAACAACAATCGATTCTAGAGAGCGTGAGATCGTGTTGAATAGCCAGTACTGCCAGTTAGGTGCAGTAAATTTATGGTGTTAAATGTTTGGTTAAGGTCCTAGTAACAATAATGGCGCTCACAATTATTACCATCATCATTGTCGTGATCATGCTGATAATCCGCCAATTTTAATTTATTCACTTAACGTTCATCATACCATCAATATAACAACAATAGTAAACTGAACAGATATGAAAAACTGAAGAAAAAAGAAGAAATTTATCGATGTCTTGGAGGCCACATTTAAAATTCATAGTATGATACCACTAGTCGTCTAATAGAACGAGTAGAACAGCTGTGTGATATTGGCATTACCCTATGCTCGTGTATAATTAATTAACTGTATAGAAATGTTTGTATATATACGCAATATCCAATGCTCGAGCTGTTGGATGAGAGCGGCAAGAAGTAACACGGACGTCGCGTACGATGATAGTACTAGCCGTTGTATATATATATATATATAGGGTATGCTTGTACGCCTTATATGCTTTCGGACAGCTGAGCGACGTTTCGTCGAAGTCTCCGCGACGTAGTCTCCATATGTAGTCATAAACGAACTGTATATGCTGCTAAAAAGCTCCCAGCATACATATACGTATCAATACACTACGGCTCTACTCTAATGTAGGTAAGCAACGGCAGCATGGATCAAGGTCTATTGGTTTGTGTCTGTTTGATTGTACATGTATAGAATCTGTGCGGACATCCTATGTCGGCTCTCAGCGACGCAGCAGACGCCGCTGGCTAAGCAATTAGTCGTCAGCAGTAACGAACAAGCGAGCATTATTTGCCCATGGTTGCTACGCTACTGGGCAAACGAAGGAAACAATCAATCGCCAACTGCAGCATAAAAGCGTTGGTTGACGCGTCTTGACAGAGGCAACTGAGCTGCGCCGATGAAAAGAAACTTTTAGCAAATACCATAATAATAACAACACCGCTGAATATTTTGCTTCTTATAGAATATAATGATATTACCCTGACTCGGGCTTGTTCTACAATAACTATAAGCAAACAGTTTCCGGAAAGCTGCTCTATTTACAGTCGCCGCTGCCATCAGTGTAAATAGCAACGACGTGTGTAACGCGCTAACATTGACGATCAGTATTTATTGATAATTCGTTTGACATCGACACGAAACAAATTCGTTTATGTAAACGACGTATGTACGGAATTTTTTACCCTAATATAAATACTATAGTGACAACTATGATATGATGATGGTGTCATTGATAGCAATGTATATGACAGCTAGTCAAATCATGCCGCGTATAAACACAAGTTATCGAGGTGCGCCAACGTTAAATTAGCTTGAAGATAAACTATTGTATAGATGCCGGCCAAGGTGTTTTCGATGCGTGACAAGCTTCGCACAGCATTCGACAAATAAAATAATCTCCTTCGGTTGATAAGTATCGCCCGTTATCGATTAGGCAAAAAATGAATCTCGCATTTATTGAAATGTTTACGTTGCCGTATGCAAAAAAGAGACTGTGCCATTTGTAGCTAAGTCGTCCGTGGTGAAAAGTTGGTGATCGAAGCCGTTCTGAAGATTCAAGGATAAATACTTATTATGAAATGCTTGTGAGATCAGGTAAAATGATAAATACGCGAAAGTGCCCGGATTATCCTCGCGAAGTGTGACTTCCGTTGTGCTACTAAAAGATCACGCCTTTTTTTAATAAGAGAAGCCTATCATTGCTCCCAGCTGCACAGAGTAGATCTGGCACAAGCTACCCAAACTCATTGTAAGCGATATCTTTGCCGATCCACTGAACAGATAATTGACGTTTCTTACTCAGTTTTTGTTCTTAATGTGGTAAAGCAAGTTAGTCTTTTGTTATCTGAAAGTGTGCTTTTTTTATTCTAGTACAATACTACTTCTTGTCATCTGCGAGAATATGAACGAAAAAAAGAAATAGCATTGGGACTGGGTCTGCAGATACGAAAAGTAAACTTATATCTCTACCTATAGGCCAATAATGAATGGGCAACTTAGTCGCAAACATTTCGCACACCTCTGCTTGAGAGCAAACAGCTTGTGAAGGCCAAATGCCATCCATACAACTCTTCAGCTATGACGTCAACGTTAAGCAAATGTTTCACTTCCACTATTTTTCCATCATTAAATTTTTGTTAGAATATATCTGGTAGTTGTCCAGCATGGAAGGTCATCACTAGCACAAAACATTCTTTCGATTAGAATTTCGGGATCGCACCCCTCGGATCAACAGAAGTGTCTCCACAGAGGGCAGTACGGTCTGTTGTGGAATGCGCTTCACTGGACTGTCTTCTTCTAAGCTTGAATTTAAACGAAACTATTCGAACGACAAAAATCAGTTGCAAGACACAACAGTCTTTTCGTATAACTTAAGGACTGTCGACGACAACACCTACCCTTATCACAAATGATGTTCGTGATTTACCTCTGTAAAGCAGAGGTCGTAAAAGTTTTCTTCGAAGCTCACTACAACTTAAACGAGACGACTTCCGGCTTAATTATAGCAAACACCCAATATTAGAGATCGAACTAAAATATGTTGGCTACACTTCTTCGAGCTAGATTTTCCCGGCAACTTGTTACAGAACGGCAACTTATTTCAATGCAATAGGAAGGCGTAAGCGCAGCGATTGAATGGATTTGATCTTTATTCGGCAATTAAAAAGCCTTTCAAAAGTAAAACTTTCTCGTCAAAAGTGTAATCTTGTTTTTATATCGAGGAGTTCGTTATACGGCAGCGTTCACATAGGTGGAAGTCAGCCAGGCATACTTGAAAAAAATAGACAAATTTGCATGAACCCGTCGGAAATATTATTGAAGCTCTCCAGTCCTCAAAAGTTATGAACAATATTAAAACTCCATAGAATATTGGGAACTATGCTCAATCTTATTTGAAATGAAGAAAACCTTAATGAAAATCTATTTTGTTTTGTAAATATATATTTAAAAAGTACCACACATTTTAAAGCAGACAGAGGAACTGGTCTCCGTTGTGCCACAAGCATTACTGCTTATTGCAGAGAAGGGGACATGCCAAGACCTAAAGGCCTTAGCCATCTTACGAAAAAAAAAAAGAGAAAGGTATCTGAGAGAAGGTAAACCGCTGGCAAAAACCAAATTAATTGCTTTATGATAATTCGGATGTTTTGGAGTTTTTTTTTTCTAGATGTTTCTTTTCTGTGCTTGTTGCTTTTTCTGAAGGTTACGCGGTCAAAAGTGCGGAACTTTGCTATGTTTTACTTTGGAAAGCTCAACGTTTTCAACATTCCGCATATGTTTATATGCAGTCGTTTGCTACTAACATAGGATTCTGACTTCAGTTTTTATGTTCAATCAGAGCATTATATACTAATAATCGATCATAAACTAGTAGATATAGCAGAATGATCGGTTTGAGATCAAGTCCAAATCTCCTTGTTTTGATCAACCGTCATTTAGTTAAATTCTCAAAATCCCAGTAGATTTTGCTAATCCTGTTTCACAATCAAGTAATGTGGGCACAAACACAGAGAAACAAAGATGGTATACTAGAAAGGATCAAGCTAGATCTTCATACATGTCCTAAAAAAGGCAATATATTATAGAAACAAAATGTAAATGATGAGGAATTATTAATATTGAAAATTCAATCAGTTTACAATAAAAACTAATTCCTTTATTAAGGCATGTGTATTCTATCGAATTATGTTACTTAGTTTATCCTGCAGGTTTTGGTTTCGTCTTTCGATCTGAAAGAAGACAAGAAGATTAGTCGATAAGACATTTTTCCATTATCGCTATCAACTCTTGACCATCTGGTACGAACTATAATCCTACTGTACTATAGTATAGTATAAGTACTATAGCAGGAGTGGCCGAATAAAAGCCGTTGTGTTCAGTAATACGGACCTTGAAATGGCTCACATTTTCTAATGATGAAAGCATGCTTTGGGTTACATGGTCCTACACAAGACTAATCGAACCGTGTTCGTTTTATACATATGTACCGAGTATTTATCCTAATAACCTAAATTTGAAAATAACCCTTACGCATCGATCCGCTCGCATCATTGTCCGTTATAAGTACACCACTGACATACCATAAGCCCAAATAATTTTTACCAACAGTGGTCTTTTTATGTAACAAGATGTTACCACATATAACAGATTCTTCAAGATCAGTTGCATTAAATATTCGCTTATAGCTTTTCTAACACAATGGATATGACATTTTTTCATCATATGATACGTTCCTTGAAACTTCTTTAAACTCAATTATTATCAGACGATATAGCTGCCGAAGCCATAATACTTGATTTACCATTGGATCAATATTAGCTCCATTTGAATAATAAATGCCCAAATAAAACATCGTTACCTTACTATTTAGTATCTTATTCGTTAAGCGTTATACCTTAATGTTTCTTTCGAAATATATTCCGGCTGCAAAACCGACACCGAACGACATCTAAAGAAAGCAATAATAAACATAATTAATTCTCTAACTAGCTAACTATTATATTAAATAAAAGTTCACTGAATCCTTAAAAACTGGTCCTCCACAAATTAAGCACAACAAACAGGGCCCGAGCGAAATAAAATGCTCGTACATTGGGTGTGAAATTTAGACATTTTATGTAAAGCAAACCATTGCACGAAATCATTTTTTATGTCAGATCCCACCATCAAACGAATACATGGCAATCAGTTGTTATCTGTGAAACGGATAATATGCGACATTATCTTCCATCTTCTACGGAACATACGGAGCATAACTCGAAAAACTGCAATCAAGTGAAAGAAAACATCAAACACTGACAGCTAGTTTGCACACTGGGTTAAGTTATTCTTGAACGAATTTGTTGATGCCCCTCGTTCTATCAATAAACACAGGCTGGCTTCATATTTTCATATTTCGTATTTACTATCTATTTAACAGTACTACGAATAGCTTATGGCAGACGAATTGATATATAGACAATAGCAAATTGGCCGATCAATACAGATTAATGCCATACTACACGACGCATATTTTTTTGGCGGACATTCGAAGAATATCAAGAACTTCTCGTCAGTAAACAACGTCCTAAATCACGTAAACATTCATAAACACAATAGACTATCACACATACTAAATTACATGTCAAACGTATGTCTTTTAGTTTCAATCCTTTTTTTCTTATTAAAATACCGTTAGAACATAACATTGCCTGTTGTACATAGTGCTTCGACTCATACTTATAGGAGGCTAAGTTACTTTAACTCCAAAAAATTCTTCATTAAAATATATTACATTATAAGCTTTCTCAGAAATGAAATATATCAAAAGTTAGACATCCAGTAAGTTAATCTGATGTTTCACCAAAAAAACAGCAGCTTTTGCAGACTCGTACATTACTATAGGACTTACAGGTATGACCCGACGAAGGTGAATCGTCTCGGTCTACGCGTATGACGACATTTGAACATTCTGTAAATTGTCGCGTGGTTTACCTGAATTCGCGTCTTGCTTACTTGCTTTGCAACATATTTATGAAAAAAAAACTCTAAACGCACTTACCAAACAGACAACCGTCGTGGTAAACATTATGTTCACAGCGTCAAACGCGATCTTTTACCAATTCTCTTTCTATGTAGGTTGGGGTCTTTGATGCACGGTAGTGCTGCTGTCACAGAACGACTACAGCAACTACTGTGAAACTGTCAACAGTGATGCTTTATCGATGTCTTCTTTGGCTCATTATAGCAGGTCTTCCTACTTACCGACTTTTTTAGTCTATATACCCGTACGCATAGGTGGCGCGCGGTTCAGGACACAGGTTTGAATAGGGCCGCTTTCGAAAAAAGCCTTTTACGTTTCATTCAGGCCAGTGCCTAGTGGCAGTTCGTTTATACAAAATGTTGCAAGCTGGTAAAGTGCAAAAAGAAGCACTAAAAGACCTCTCATCGTTACTCTACTCACAAGTTTCCCCGTTACATATGGATACAAAGGCTCATTGTATTTGGCTTGTAACGATACGATGCAACATCACAGCCAGTTTATTGAACATCAGTTCATTGAAGCACAGTATCATTGTATATCACCAAAATTTTACCTCCGATATATTCGGTAAGATTAACTATATAAAATATCACGTCATATTCTTAATGCTGTACCTTTCTGTTCAAAAGGTATCATCTATCAATAGATCGAGCACGTCTAGTACCTTCGTTCGTCAGTAGAGGATGGAAGGAAGGTAACAGATCTTTATTAAATCAAAATTCTCGAGTTGTTTTCACTTTATGACTTGGAGCGCTTGCGTTTGTCATTGTGGCGCCAGATGTACCCGCGTTTAATCCAAAGACCGGAATCTAATGTCAGCTTTCATTCTAGGGTCTCGTCTACATGTGTATCGCCAGCTCTTTATCATGATGGCTCATATCAAAGAACCAACAAAATCGTCAGTTATTCAACCTGTAACGAGCTACCATGGTATTGTATGGTTTGTGACATAACTCCTAAACATAGAAAAAACGTGTTAAATACTACTAGAGTTATCAAAGCTAAAATGTTTCATTATATTTTGCATTACATAGATGCAATTTTTCTTCACCTATTTTTTGTATCATGTAGAATAAAAATCGTCTTAATATACAATTCGGATCAATAAGGATAATTGCTATAGCTGCCGGAGACAAGTAATACGAGTCAATCAAAAAGTATTACTTAAAAATAATATTGAAAAAAATATTAGTTGAGATTAAAATCGTTCATTCCATATTCTCGATAGAATTAAACATCAGATCCACGGACGTCGAAGTCGGATCCAAAGGTTCGTCTGCGAAAATGATCGTAAGTGAATATGTCGAAAAAGGAGATAGACGCTTCATTACTGTTCATCACATAAATGTAAGTCGACGATTACGGCGTTGTATAAGTTCAATTGGCTGTATCGTAAAAAAAATGTAGATTCGGTAGGCAAAATTAAAATATTTTGTAATTAAACAAGCTTTGTGTAATTAAAATTATAGCCTTTTTCAGATAGGAGTATATACTCTGACTCTTGCAATAGGTTCCTAAGCACGCCTGTTAAGAATTGCATGAAATACTGTTTATTACTGGTAAGGTCCTCCTCCTTAGTTTGTCGACACTTATTTTGATCCAACACACTCCCGCATTCGAAATTGTTATGTTCATGAGGTTTTATTAAATGCTATACACCCCAGTGACAATCGAATCTCAATGGCGGTACGCAAGTGGGATGTAATTCGCATACAAACCATTTCTGCCGGTTGCTTGCTGGTCAGAAGCCATAGACATACACATCTAGGAAATGGTGAAAAAATTGATAAAAACGTTCTAACAGAAAGGACACCATGTGGAAATTCCAATCAGCATTAGCTCGCACTGCAATAAAAAGTCCCGGGTTGTCTCGATGACCCAGTCAATCTCATTCGAAACCATCTCAGTCTAATAAGAAACAATTCCACGGGTTTGTTGGTTCGATAGTAAACATGAAAAACCCTTTGACGGTTCATACATGATAATAATAATAACAGTAAAACCTATAGTTATTATTATTACTTAGAAATGTGCAGGTACGACGTCGTTAAGTAGTAATGAACACGTTCGTTTTCCAGATATCCCATCTAAGTTTGGAAGCTGGTATTATTGGATTTGGCCTTGGAGTGCTGTTCGTCTGGATTGTTATCATTTTCACGTTACACTTTTCCAATAGTGGAAAAGTAAAGCCTGCTTAGGCATGGTGTCGTTTTCGGCATCGTGATTCTCCACTGATTTCATTAATAAACTTTATTACTAACCTCTGTAATTCGTAATCAACTTTATTCCGAAAAAGTTAGATTGAATCAATGAACAAAAAAAGGGTTAAACCAATTTATTTACAAAATGAGATAAAAAAAAATTGATTTTAGACTAAACTATAGGTTTTGCAAAAAGCTGAACTTACTGTTTCGTAATTAAATTTGATACTCAATCATTTTAATAAATGGCACAATTATTTACATAATAAAACAACGGACGGTCAATAAATGTCTCAGTCTTATTTCAATTGATTCAGCCCACTGTAAGTCGTAATTATTGGAAATATGTGCACCGCAGGTTACTGGAGAAATGAAAATGTGTACGATGAATCTGATAAGAACCGCAACAGAAAATCCATATTTGCGTGCTATAGTTACGGTTCCCTATATAACAATAGAAAATGTATTATTATAAAGCAGAATATGACGTAGAAAGGCCTGTAAAGGCAAACTAACATGTCTCATTTGACCTGGAATTTCTTTCAAGAATTTTTCTAACAAAATGCTTCATAATCCGCAATGACATCCGCCAGTGAGCTTTGCCGCTCTCATGTAACACTTTTAGTATTTTCACCTATTTGGATAGTTTACTTGTATATAAGAAGTGTTTTTCCTAGCGTACAACTAACTTGATCTTTCTTCCATCCTACAGATATCTGAAGACGTATTCGATATACACGTTTCAGCCTATAATCTTGCTGAGTTTCGTCTGATTCTTCGGCAGGCTTCAATTGTTAGGCTAAAAGCTGACGCCGTTACCAAGATTTAGTGGTGTGCGTTTTTACAGCAAATATTGCATATTTGTCTGTTAGAACAGATATACGACTATACAAGTTAACTAAAAGTGGTATTCCTAAGCAAATTTAAATACCTCTATGATAAAGTTTGCCTGGCACATTTTTTAATTTTTCAAATTCGAGTTACGTTAATTTCAGCGCGCGGATGACAGAACGCGTTGGGCGTTTTCGCTTTGGCGCCAAATTTTAAAAGCCCGCTCTAAAAATGAGGGCCCAAAGTGAGTTTCGAAATCGAAACCGTATGGTGATGTATTTATAAATATTTAGCAGACGACATATTTGCTTCACGCGGGAGCTTGTCAGAAACCATTCTTGTTTTGTTTTGTGAGTGATTGTAGACATAAGTTTGTTTCGTGCTGACTTGTCAAGGCGCGAAACGCCATCCATTTTTTAAGGTAAGACTTATCGTAAGCCCATATTACAGATGACAATGAGATTTAAGTTACTTCGTAGTCCGAGCCGATCTTGACCCATTTCCTAACTTTTAAATGGAAAGCTGCGGCACTGCCTAATATGTTGTTCACCATATTAACCGATGATTTCAGAGCTGTTAGGGCATACGTTAATTTGTTGTCACTCTTTTCATTGAAATTGTAAATGATCTCTGCGTTATCAGTAAACAGGTTGAGTGAAAACAAAGACGTACTACTTCTTTTAAATAAGTTCAACATATAAGCCCAAAAGCATAAAACCGTACTATTCGCTGCCTTTCGTCAAGTTCGCTTGGCTCGAAAAAGCGTTTTTGAACGAATCAACTTGGAAATTCTAGCAGTTTTCCTTATTTCATTAGCATGAACTGCATAATTCGAGTTTCTTTGTCAAAGTCCCATTATACCCCTATTTATTCCTCCCGTATAATGTCGACGACTACCGATGTACTCAAATGGAACAGTGATTACGTATCGGCATACGAAATTCTTAACTTGGCTTTGAACATAGGACTTTCGAAAGAGGGAACTCCTAGATTATTTTTAAATACCTGTGTATTTAAGAGTTTGTGATTAATCGAACAGAAGGTTTAACCAATAATCGAACGACAATCCTTGCCACAGATGGTGAATTCTGTATTTGAGTTTGGAGATGTGTGGAAAGAGGACAAGGGTGGAATGTCGAATGGCCGTCTCAAGATGACAGATCAAAACATCGTCTTCAAAAACGCGAAAACCGGCAAGGTTGACCAGCTCAATAGCGGGGAGGTAGGTTTTTCAACGAAACTTATCAAAGTGTGGCTCAAATAATTATAATCCCGAATGATTACTTACAATACGTTTTCAGGTTGATTCGGTTGAATGGCAACGGCTTGGTGCGGGTTACGGAATGAGAATTGTGCTCTCCGGAGGAGCAATCCACCGTTTTGGGGGTTTCGTCAACGATGAGAAAGAATTCGAGAAACTTAAGGAATTTTTCAAGGTTGGTTTGTATTAGATTTTTTAGATACAACTCTTTGCATATTACTGTATTGAACTCGTTTTGGATGTAGATTCTTCAAATAAATTGAGAGTACATTTGCGCTACGAATTTTAGGTATGGTCTGCCTTAAAAGACCCATTCATACACCTAATTACATTATATACAATGCACGTCTATCGTTTGATTTATTAGTTCATGTGAAAAGGCTATCTGTTCATTGAGCAATGGTGAATTATGATTACAGGAATGGCAGTGAACTACTTTATTTTTGTGGATAAATAATTGCGCAGCTCTTTGTGGCCTCGTTATATGACGAGGTATTACGAGAGCTTGAACATTAGACAATATCTAAGGTACCTAATGAATAATCGAATGGTTAACCCATGAAGTAGACTGTATTTTTTCGGTGTCTGAGCTAGACAATGGATTTATTACTGTCAGCTTTATCATGTAACTTCAGTAAGTTAATGACTCTTGCGTGTAATTTCAGGAGTTCTACAGTGTAGAGTTGAAGAACAGAGAATTGTCGCTAACGGGCCGAAACTGGGGAACAGTGAACTTCGATGCTGCAAGCCTTGAGTTTTCGATCGATAAATTCAATGCATTTGAGGTATGTGCCACGACATTACGGTTAAACCATTTAGACACCAAAATTGTTTCGACATGTATTATTTCATTAAAGGAATATTATAGTAATTACGGAAATTTGCCATTTGCGATTGTTCCACTTCTGTTATGATCATAGTTACCGTGCAATTCATCCTTCTAAAGCGACGCTTAACTGACCAAATACCAGTCGTGGGACTTGAAACATTTACCTTATGTGATTCTATCCATGCAGTCTATATATTTTCGTTCCTTTCGCTATAAAACATAAAATAACTGTTCAAAATGGATTGAAACATGGGTATACCATTCATGCACGTTATAATTGCTGCTTACCAATTACTTGATATAGGTTCCCCTGCACTACGTGTCTAACTGTGCGACTGCAAAGAATGAGGTGACACTCGAGTTTCATCAAAATGATGATGCATCAATCAATTTGACGGAAATGCGATTCTTTATTCCGTCAGATGCTAATGCCGATGTGGATGCAGTGGATGCATTCCGCAACAATGTCATGTCGAAGGCCTCGATCATTCAGGCAACCGGCGACGCCATTGCACTATTCAGCGACATTCAATGTCTTACTCCAAGAGGTACTGATATTTCATAGTATGCTTGTTATGTAGCACTTGTGTCAGTGTTCTTGCTGGGTAGATGCAAAAAATCTACTCAGGAAGAAAATAGAGGAAATTTATTATTTTCTCCAGTAGTGACAACTGTGTAGTTGATGAATTTCCCCTAAAGAGATAGTTTTCAATAGGATACATGAAGCTAATTTGACTTTAATTTGTTTAACCTTCTACTCGTATAGGTCGTTATGATATCAAGATCTTTACAACATTTATCCAACTGCACGGAAAAACGTTTGATTACAAGATCCCTGTAAATACGATTTTGCGTATATTCCTTCTACCGCACAAAGATGGACGACAGATGCATTTCGTACTCAGTCTTGATCCTCCAATCAAACAAGGCCAGACCAGGTAAGAATTAGATTTTATTTGATTGTAAAACAAGTAACCATAACCCTCAGCCAATTTTTGTTTGTAGCAAATCTAAGATGATTAGAGGATGTACATATAAAAAGGTACATCGACAGCTTTGTATATAGTTATAGGTGCTGGCGTATTTATTCATACTACTCTATTTTAAGTATTACTAGCGGTGGACGGAATGCGGCGAAGGTGTTGTGAAGGAGTGCGTTAGCTTCTTCACACATTTTTGTTAGATAATAGAATACTTTGAGGCACGCTTGGTGAAAGATCCTCGAGAAGTTTATCAATATTTTCCTGAATCGAATCGAAAACGAGCCAAAAGTACGAGGGAGGGGCCAGAGCATCTGTCAAAGATTACTTACTTCAGAGTATAACTAAGACAAATGCATAAGAGGAACCACAGGGTGTTAGATCTGGCTGCATTAGACTAACCATTGCTACAAATATTTTGTTTTTTTTTTTAGGTATCATTTCTTGATTCTGCTTTTTAATCAAGAAGACGAAGAGGATGTGAAACTCTCAATGAGTGAAACAGACCTCAAAGAGAAATATGAAGGCAAGCTTGAAAAAGAAATGAGTGGGCCTGTTTTTGAGACCCTCAGTCGTATTGTCAAGGTGAGGAAACGTACTAGCATTTGGTTAGGTTATTGTGGCCTCAAATTGATCATATTGCTACTATCAAAATATGATAGCTTTATAGATACATTGTAGACTGTACCTTAAATACAGTACGATTACTGAATTAGTGGTGTTAATAGCTCTAAAAAATGATTTCTATCAAAAGTTGACACAGGACGCGTAATCTACGTTTGTCTAAATAACTTCGCTTAGCCGCTTTTTTTTTTTTACAGGCGATTGTTCAGCGCAAGGTAACTACACCAGGAAACTACAAAAGTCTCAATGGCACGCCAGCGATTTCATGTTCATATAAAAGCTCATATGGTCTTCTTTATCCCCTGGAGAAGGGATTTATCTACGTGCACAAACCACCTGTGCACATTCGATTTGAAGAGGTTTGTTCATAGCATCCTGTTTTAGTAACGTTTTTATAATAGTCCCGCGATTTAACCGTTTTAAAATAGTGGCTCTCAACGCATAAAGTACTCAGCGCTTGCACAATAAATTTAAAAATAAACATGGTATATGCAGGCGATAAACATGTATATGTATCAAGTTTTTAGTAGTAACGAAACATAGGTGTTAGAGTTTAAGGTTATGTAAGTCTAAGCATATTTAAAATGTTCACATGAAGGTCTCGATAACTTTCTTAACAGATTTAACTCGTTCTGTAACGATTTGCAAATCTTAGGTGTCCTCTGTTAACTTTGCTCGTTCTGGAGGCTCTACGCGCTCGTTTGATATCGAGGTGGAACTGCGTAATTCAATTATGCACACATTCTCGTCAATTGAGAAGGATGAATACGGCCGTTTATACGAATTCGTAAAAAGCAAAGGATTAAAGATTGGCAGTAAACAGCGTGGCGCCGAGCAGACTTCAGCTGGACCCGACGATATGCTAGATTCGGATCAAGAAGATGATGCTGCTCCCGACGCGTATCTACATCGCGTCAAGCGAGAAGCCCAGGCACGCGATGATAATAACGACGACGATGACGACGAAGATGAGAGCGACGACGATTTTAATCCGGATAAGGTGAGTGAGAGTGACTGCAATGAGTATTACCACTCAGTAGCTAAACACTCTGACACAATATTGCGAAGAAATACCTCGTCGTTTGAGCCAGTGTTTTATTGATTCTTTTTTCCTGTATTTCGTTGTTTATTGTTAGGCCTCCGGAGGGTCCGACGTTGCTGAAGAATACGACACAGATCATGATTCTTCGTCGAGTGATGATGATGAAGAGGAAGGAGAAGATGGCAAAAAACGCAAGAAAATCAAGACAAAAACGATCGCGGAACCTGGTATATGTAGTATTATAAAATAATTGACAGAACTTCTCAGTGACTGGGGATGCAGAAAATACTTATTAGATTAATAAATTAACTTGAATCCTGGGGATGGATAATCATCGACATTATATTTTCCGCATAAACAATAGTCACTGAAAAAAGGAAGCTAATTGAAATAATATGATCTTGTCTTGCGTGAATTGTACAATCTGGCCATAAGGGCAAGGGCAAGGGGTCTTAGCAACCTTTATACAATAAGCAATATCAAACTACACTCTCAGAAACTTATAACGTATGTACAACATGTATAACACGCATTTTCTTTATTTAGGTATGGGCAAAAAACGAGAGAAATCTGATCGCTCCCGTGAGGAGGGTGGCAGCCGAAAGAAACGAAGTCACAAAAAGGATGCCAACGCTCCCAAGCGGCCTCAAACGGCGTATTTTCTCTGGATGGCTGAGAACAGGGATAGAATCAGGAAAGAAAATCCCGGCATGTCGGTAACAGAGATTGCTAAGAAGGGCGGTGAAGAATGGAAGGCCCTTGACGACAAATCGAAATGGGAAAAAATGAACGAGGAGCTTATGGAGCAATACAAGAAGGATATGGAAGAGTATAAGGTTCGCGTATCCTTCACATTATTATGCTGTATATTTATTTGATTACTAGGCAACATAAAAAATACGAATAATTGCATATTGGTAAAATTCTGTGAGTACACTTAACAATATTTGGACAACTAAGATAGTCAGATAGTTTGTATTTTCCCATATTTACAAACTATACAATATATTGCCTTTTGACTCCATAAGGGCAATCATGAATAATACACAAAATCTTTATTTAATAGCCTAGGCATTTAGATACAAGATCAAGTAGTACTGTATGTAATCCGTGCAGAAATTGTCAGTGCAAACTTGCTTACGGGACGACAAGTTGTGTTTTGCTGCTATACTATATATACTCTAGCTTACTTGTAATAGTAATAAATGTAATAACCGAGTGGATAATTGATCCCGATTATTACTATCTGTTTGGTGACTTGCTGTTTTTTAGGCGCATAAGAAGAGCGACGACGAGAGTTTGGATGATGAAGGTGATAAGAGGAAGAAATCCAAAAAATCGTCACCCACGAAAGCTTCGTCGGCAGGTGGCAGCGGAGGGGGATTTAAGAGTAAAGAGTACATTAGTGATAGTAGTGATAGCAATGGTGGCGAGGATAGATCAGGCGAGGAGGAGAAGAAGAAGCCTAAGAGGGGTGGTAAGAATAACAAAGCCAACGAATCGTTTGAGTCACTCAAGGACCAAGACGAGGAAATTCTTGACTCGCCGGAGGCATCAGGTGGCAGTCAAAGTGGGTCCGGATCTGAAATGGATGCTGATTAAATCTACGCGTACATTGAACTCTTACATCCGAAAGTATAAGACAAAACAAACAAGTGGTTCGATTTAAATGCTTTTTTTTGACTCCTCGGATTATTTTTCTATTGAGGGTGTTGTAAAAAAAACTGTTGCTTTTATCTTTGTTAGATGCTCCCATAATAAAGCCAAATAAATTCGAAAACAATTTTTACGTACCAAGTAATATTGACAAACATATTTTGATTTTTTATTTGTCATCTGTATCATACGCTCAAAGGCAGACAACTACATAATCTTTCATAGGAACAAGATTTAAACATCAATTATATACATATAAGTAGTACATATTATCCCAATAATGCAAAGAAATCGTACAGTAGCGCAATTATAGCCCGTATTTTTCTTAGCACAAAAAACCAGTCGTAATACGCATCGTTGATTTCGCTAAAAAAGTTTTCGAATAAAATAGCCAAACTTCATAAACACACCATATTGATTTCTTTAGGCAATTTTGTTGGGACCCTTCTTAAAACGCAAACATTTTTAAAAGTCCTTAAAAGAATTACAAATTTTAAGTTTTGTATAATTTTTTATTAGTTATTTTCTACACTGATCAGAGTGAAACCAACCAAATATACTTAAACGTGTCTTATTCAAGTTTTACAATGAAAAATATCTTCATTTTTCAATTCAAGAGTTCATTTTAAATAATTATCTAGGCGTGACTACGTCACTACCCCACTCAATCAAAGGCAGGTATTTTTGACAATATGTGGCACTGAACGCGAATCATTGAAGTGATGAGCGACAACGTTACCGTTGTTAAAATTTACGAAGACTTTAATTTATTAGGTATGTAATTTTTGACATATTTTCAACTTTATTTCAAGGCTTTGGTTGCAGAACCGTCATAAAATACTGGTCGTTTTCCTTCAGACCTAGCTTTCAACTTATTGTTATTTAAGGGAACGAAAAGCTAAAAAATAATATCATGGAAGTACAAAAAAATTAGAACCCTTCCTTGTTTATGAAATATCAGGTTGTTTGAGGGCAATTTTTAGTTTCCTTATTACAGAAAAATATTTGCTGTAACTCTTAATGGGGCAGTCCGATATAACCCGATAAAGTGAGCCTTGAGTTGAACGGGAGTCTAAGATCTGTCAGGATGCTTTGGCTCGCTAAAGACGCATAGAACCGAGTAATGCAATACAAAAGTATCACAAGCGAGTCCCATTGATCACTTCAGAGACTTTATATTGCCAAATTCTTGGCTCGGTGAATAAGCTGAACATTCACAGTTTTGCTGTGTTTCAGGAACTAATTGTGGAGTACCCTGTGCAGACCTCATCAAATTCTATGAGTTGATCATGCTGAACTTTACCCGGGAGTTACCAATTTATTCTTGCTCTGAAGCTCATAATAATAAACCGATACCTATATCCATTTCCTGAGGAAATGACTTCCATTTCACCGCGTAGGAACTAACATGCATGCTGTCTAGCATTAAGAGAAGGAAATTAATATGGAGTTTTTAGGTTTCATGATTTGATTATGTAGAAATACGCCATTAACGACAAGAAAAAGGTAAGCAATGCAGAAGGTATGGAACTGTTTAGCGAGCATGCTTAGTTTTAAACCGGAAGTGTCAATAAAGCATTAAATGAAGGCTGGCAAATTGTCCAAACGACTAAAAAGGAATAAAAATTTGCGCCTATCTAATTAGTTAAAATCTCCTGTTCTTCATCCGTATGTTATTCATAAACGTACAAAACTTGTAATGTAAAGATTAAAAGAATGTAAGTTCTACGGACAGTCAATTGCGAAAATGATTGTATACTTTTGAGAATATATGGAGACAAATGCGTCCAATTTGCCTTTTGTTCAGGAATTTGCTTAGGGATAATTACATACTGACAGTTTAATCATTTCAACAATATAGAAAAAAATTAAATTTTGCTGTAATGTAATTTTAATTTTTTAGCTTCGCAAGATACAACTAATAGGTACCCCGACAAATTTTAGGTGTTATACTCAAGAGACCTTATATTTGTGTTTAACGACCTTATATTAACGGCAATCATATATCCAGCCCTCATCACTGAAGATTTCGTAGCTACAATAATATCCTTGAAATCTGTTCAGTTTTTATCAATAATATTAAACGGAATCAAATTTCTTTTCTATTTTTGACCATCTATTGATTCAGGAGTAAAGTTACAAATGCTATCATTTCAGGGCGTACAATCCAGCTGCATCGTTGTCCAAATTTTAACATTACAACGTTTGTTACGAGGCATTCGCGTTATGCAGATACGAACCGTGTCAATGGTTAAGATGGTATTGGAAATAAGTCAGTAATTCGAAGAAATGCATTTACAAGAAGGAAAAAAGCTCAGATGTGCAGCCATTATAATTGTTTCGCATCCACTCTCTGTTCGCACCCAATGCATACAGGAGATTTTCTCAGAGTCAGTGGCTATTCTAGAAACCACCAAGTAGTTGTGCAGCAACTACTCATTTTTCTCATTTGGTTCTTAGGATCATGACAGTCTCTGGCGAGTGGAACTGATGAATGCATCATTCTTGTCTAAATTGGTTTTAGGTTGTGGTAGGTAAGACTCAAGTCAGTTATAGCTTATACTTCAATGCAATCAGTTCGCTTGCTATGATTTCCAATTCATAGTGATTCAACGATATGCAAACTAAAGTGGAATTGAATCTTCAACAGGTGCACATATACCGGAAATACTACCCAGACAAATTATTGCGGCTGTTGCAGCCTTGAATATGACGACGCAAGTGCAGTATTTTGTCCGATGCTCTACGGAGCGACTGGTCAACCGAATACTGCTGCATCCTGTTTGCCAAATAACGAAGTTCTGCCATTACTTATGTACTCCGCCGTTCCAAACATAGGGGTAGCCAGGCATCATTCAGGTCCAGGATGGCGGACCTTTTATATGAATATTGGAGTACAGTCGAGGAATCGCTTCTAGAGTTTTGGTATATGACCATCACTCCGGTCTTCGATGAGATCAATGATATTGTGAGCCAGTACGATTTCCTTCCGCTGCTAGGAGTATGTTTATGGCACGTCGATCTTGTTGTTGTACCTACACTCACCAGGTTCGTATTTAGTTTGGCTGTGTGTTTTTTAATATGGGGGCGTCTAAGGGTAATTGTGGCTAGTGTTCACATAGGATGGATCAGCAAGGCTATTGCCACTACTAATATGTTGTATTCAACCAAAAAGTGCTTAATTCTAGGTTTAGACGATATGACACCGATGTGCATTTTTTATTAATTGGTTGCTTTGCAAACAAATTAGTGGAAAATACCTGAACTAAAAAATCTGCAGGATGCTTGAAGAACCTACGAGACGAGATAAGCAAGATTAGTTAGTTCTAATTGAATATGCATAATTTGGACCTAATATCAGTGGTCCGTCCTTTCGAACGAGTTGCGCCAAAGACTTTATGGAGTCAAAGTACGTAAGACCGTATAAGGATATAGAATGCTTTACAGCGAAACGCGTAACACCATACAGCACGCACTTATTGATTCACATATCAACCTTTTTGAATTATTGGGAATAAATATTCTAAATCTGTCATTAATTTACGGCGAACTTGTCTTGAAGATTTTCTAGTTAGATAGTTAATCAGTAATAGGTCAGGCTTTTTGTGCTCATCTTTTCTGTTTCGTCTTCTTCTGAAGTTTATGCTGAAGAATTCCCCAGTGTTGCAAATACGATAAAGCAGGGTTTTGATATGATGCACCTTGTGTTCATTGCGATTTCATGGGAGCTGGGTTGACCGCCAATAAACGTAGGATTTAATGTTATAAAAAAAACTGTTAAAGCTGTCGTTTGCCTTTTGCAGCCGCCACCTTATGTACGTCCTTAACATTTTTACGAATTAGTAATGTTATGTATCCTTAAAGGTCCTCAATTGCGCCTTACAGTAGTTGTGGCATATAATGGCTTGAAAATCCTTTTGCGTGTTGCTTCTGCGAGCTAGTGGATAAATTCGTGGAAGATATGTAAAATACAATATTCGCTTAGCGGGTAAAAAACCACCAGAAACATAGAACTGGCAGCTTAGTGCTAGACAATTATTATTTGTTCACTTTATTCAACTACAATGTTTTAGATGTGCGCATATGAGAGGTAGAGTACATTAAAAAGTTATAATAGTATTGTTTAATAAGGACTAGAAGCTTACAGTTCCCTATCTGGGCGTCAAGAGCGTTTAAAATCGGTGGAGCAAGAAATAATGGTTTCAAACAAAAGGAGTTAATCGCCGCTGTCCCGAGGCGATCTTTGCTTATCTAATCGAATGTACGTGATGGTTTGTTAAAAGTATCACCCTACTACTATATTTCAGAGTGTTTGCGTTTCTTTCGGTAGTTGCTGCAAGCTACCCTTCGTACCTTGAGGCGGAGAATTTCGAGGGGCCAATGGGGAAGCTGTCACACAACATTGTGGGAACTTTATTTAGATACGAGACTTCAATGGATGCAATGTTCTGCATATTGAACTTTGTGTACAAGGGCATTATACTCGAGGCGCGTATGGGAACGAAGCGTTTCTTCAATATGGTCTGTAAATACCTCATCAAAAACTTTTGCCTTTTCTTGTATTTGCGGCGTGTTCTTCGCAAATCAAACTCGAATATGCTTTTCAGTATTTTCAGTACGGGGCCACTAACATTTTAATTGTTAAAAACAGAGTATATTTTGAATTCTTCATGGACAAACATGAAGAACCCTTTGAAACAGTGGTGAGCTATGGTAGATAAGAAGAGTTTTTTAGAATGCGAAACGCTAGGTGATGAAGTGAAACCAAATTTACGAGGAAGCGCAGCTCAGGAAAGCGAAAGTTCACTGTGTTAGAGGTCATAGAGGTTTTTGAGAATCTGTAAAAGAGCGAAGTGGCGTGTTTGGACAGTAAGTACCCAAGAAGCGCTGTTGTTTTGAATATCTGCATGCTGGCACTTCATCCTTTTAGTAGAAATAAGGTTCTCTTCTAGCTATTCCAAAAGAGAGGAGTGAGTCAAGCTCATCCTCGTAACGGCGTAAAATGTCAAGAGGAGCGTTTGCTACAAGAAGCTCGCTAGTCTGTTGACCAAGCATGTTTGGCTTCTTAGGGAACAGCGAAACAATTCCGAAAGAAACATGGGTTTCGAAGACAACGTTGAACGATTATAGCCTTCTAGCCTCTAATAAAATTAAGGCGCGCACTCGGTAAGCCACTGAGCACTTTGTACATGCTGTGTGTTCATTTAAACACACCATGTACAAAGTGCACAGTCAGTTGTGCGCCTAGAAATTAATCCTGCATACCCTGGCGTTGCATACCCTGGCGTATGTAGGTGTTCAATGGAGCGTGTTTTCCAGGTAGACTGCAACCTCACAGGAAAACAAGATAGGATAGATAAACGAACGCCAAAATGAAGTTTCAGGTAGTTGGGGTTAGTTGTCTCTTATAGGATGCTGCTTTCAGTAAATCAACAGGTTCTGGTATCTCGAGCTATCAATCCTCTAATAATCCTGCTTTTATCTTGCATATCATAGATGTCGAAGAGCCCTGGTACCGTCACACGTAATTAAGTTCCTAAGCCAACCTTTTTCTCGATAGTGTGTGTTCAATTAAAAAAAAGCTCGGGTTACAGCCTGCTGGGTAAATCGAATATGAGAGGATCATAAAGATAATTGAGTAACCCGAGCATGAAAATACAGTCGGCCTTCGTGAGTACGCATGCCAAGAAAGAATTACTTCTATGCTAGGTTACCGTTGCTCATCACACGTCCGAGATCCCGGTTTGAGCTTCTGGCAAAAGACGTCTTTCTTGAGAAGCAAGAGTTCACTGAATAATTGGTATTTTTTTTTAATACGGAGGCGTCAAGAGATAATGGTTAAGAAGTCGAATTAGTTTTGTTACTAACACAACAATTGACACCTATTACCACAAATTATATATAGATGCGCTTTCACAACCCAAACAAGGGATGTATACACAATAGGTGTGGGGAGATTTGTAAAATATACAATACAGCCAGCTGTCTCTTAGTATCATTCCTAAAGAACCTGGCTCTTGATTAGCTTTTACTAAACATGTATTTGAAAGATTACATAGTAGAATAAATAGGCAAGCAATCAGGTAGTCTAATTTATCAATTACTTGTTATTGCTGTTTTTACGTCACGTAAATGCATGATAGATGCTGTTAGTCAAATACCAGGTCTTTCTTAGCTCTCATGTAGCATATTGTTGTCTCCAACGAGATTTCACATAACCAATTTTTCTTATCTCTAACTGGAAATGTCGTTGGCGTAAGAGACCATACTGTATTATATTGCTTTACAATGTGTCTTAGCTGCAATGTTAATATAGAAATACCACGTTCTCAACACAGAACACTTATCGAAAATGTAGCATGCGACTCTGATAGTTGACAGGGTTTAACACAGTCATTGAGTTACCTTGAAATCTTTTGGTTGTCTTCAGTTATTTCTACTCGCACTTGCTATTGGAGTCCTGAAAAGCGTTCTCGAACAAGCCGGTATGTCGCTGATTGGAGGGATCTACCCGCTGCTTCTTAGTCTCAAGGTTTGATGTTATTTAGCATTTTTTAAAACCAGCCACTGGCTATTCTGTTCATTTTGTAACCAATTAGTCTTCAATTTTTTTGGGCAAACTTTTTACAATTCTCCTGTTTTGATGATAGTTTAAGTATATATAAATAGATCAGAATAGATAATAACGTTAGGGCTTAGCGCTTATTCAGCTCTAATTTCTAACGCATGTACTTTACATGAACATCAGTTATATTAGGTTGTTAAGAGTGAATCAGAACTGAGTAACTTTTGAACTGTCCTACGCTTGCGAACACAATTAGACTGGTAAACACTCCAGTTTTAAAAATGTGTGAGTGAAAACTGGTCGAGTTTACTAAATAGAAAAACATATGTTAAACTCGAAAATCAACGCTCAGTGGTGAAGTTTCTTTTCTTGAAGGTCACAGTGCTGCAGAAATTAATTGAAAATTGGTAAAGATATTCGGCAAGGAGACAATTAGCGATGGTGCAGACGTTTAAAGAGCGCGTTAAAGATCAACAAGGAGGTTTCAGTACTCGAGAAGAATAACTGCCCTAGTTGGAAGTTTTTCATGACTGCAGAGCTTGGAATCCAAGAGCTCTATTAGTCAAAACTAGTATTTCATAGTTGCCGAAATATAATCCAAACATTGAAAATGTGAAAACTGAGTAAAAAATGGGTACCCCGCGAATTAACTCCAGAACGGATGGAAATGCGTGTGATGTATGAAACGTACAATTGGGGAATTTCAATCAATATAAGAGCCTAAAACAGTTTAACCGCTACTGCCAGCTAGAGAGGGACTAGGCGAAAGAATAGCTTCGTTTTGGAGAAAAAGAATTTAATGATAGTTTCATGTTGGTTCAGACGAAAGGTGATGGTAGCTCTTGTAATAAAATCAGAAGCATCTGCTATTATGAGATACTCGCCGCAAATTGGACAATTAATGCAGGCGGCTGTCTAGACCGTAGGCTTGACAGTCGAAGACACGGTTACTTGATGACAGCGCCATCTTTAATTGCCATGCATCAGTTATTTCTTTGATTGAACAAAGGAATATATAACATTGGCTTGTTCTCTTGATCTAAGTCCTTATGATTACGGGGCTTTCGATGCTCTGAAAGAGCTGTCGGCGAGAAAGCATATCATGTCATCGACTTACTGTCGAAGCTATAGAGAAAGATATTACATAAGAGAACATGTTTGGTGGGTACGTGGCTGTTTCGAATGTGCCAGAATGCTGGGACGAGCGTATAAAAAATAAGAGTACCTCAAGCACATTTTTAATTATATTCTAGCTGAACTTGTTTGATTTGAGAAGTTAGTCGATTTAAAAGTACGTCGAGTTTACTTGCAACAGCGTAACATATATATGTATATATACAAAAACTAAGACGCACCCTTCTTTGTGTTAAAATTTTGTGCTTAGATCACTTTTAAGCATACAAGTTATATAGTAGCATCTTGAAAAGCAAACAGCCAAGCGTAGATGATAAAGGCTAAAAACAGATACAACTTAAATATTAATTAATTCGGGAAAAACTATTTTGCTCATCACTTATTTCTCTCATTATATTTTATCATAAACTACACCCTATTTTTAAACATCGTCATTTTCGAGTGAAATTGAAAAAATTATCACTATCTTAAGTGTGTAATGCATCCAGAAAAATGTAACATGTTATAAAAATATAAATATATCACATGCACTATCTTTGTTCCGTTTGCTGTTGTAATGTATATTATATATAACTGAATTTCTCGATGCCGATGGGGTATGGTCTGACGGATAATATTACAGGTGATTATTAACTACACGTGTTTGTTTCATCACCCAGTCCGGTACCCTATATTCCATCCGTTCCTTGTACGGAGGCTGCGATTCCTCGAGTATTTCATCGCACTTATTCGCACGCGCAGCCCTCAGGTATAGCTCAGGTATACTCAGATCCGTTTAGTATGCATGTATATATGCCACTGTGAATATATTAGATTGTCGTAAGCAAATCCGGCGGACTCTGAAGTTGAGAAACTTTTAAACTGCACGCCGCTGTAGGCTAAATTTAGCTGATAAATACTATAGTTTTCTGAAAACTTGTGAGCTAAGGCTGGTTCGGGTTTACTTTAGGAGAAATGAGTTTAGAAGGGAAATATTTATTGGTCTCAAAAGTCGACGCTAAGTTTTTCCTTATTAAAGGCCACAGTGCTGCGGAATTTGATCTAAAATTGGTGAAGACATAAGGCCGTAGGCGAAAACACATACAAATGTTTCGAGTGCGAAGATTGGGGTGTTAAAGGCCAGCAAGGAGGCAATCAGATGTTGAGACCCAAACAACAGAACGCATTGCCGCAATCGAAGTGTTCCATGAATCAGGGTTCTATAGGCCAAAACTGCTATCTTAGTAACATGCGATAGAATTGTAGCCCTGAAATAAAAAAATATACTGAAAATACGTCGCCTTGGAGAGAAATACTTAGGCGGCAGTGGCAGGTTCGGACGTAAGGTAACGGAATTGCAGTGGGCATCAAGGGCACCCGCTGTCATGAGATGCCCGCCGAAAATCTTCGCTGCTATCTGAGTTCCTTAATAGACTTATCGATCGTTCACAAAATAATGGAAAGCTCGCAGTCCAGTTACTTGATGACAACGCCACGCCTCACCATGTCTCAATTACTTCATGAAGTGAGTAAAGGAATATCCAACGTTCGCTTTAACGCCTTATTCTTTTGTTGTATGGCAGTGTGATTGCGGGACTTTTTATTCCCTGGAACGAAGTGCAACAATATCCCGCTACCGTTTTACTCTGAGAATCTATGAAGAGAAATTGGGAGCACGGATAGTAGATATTTGACTCTCCAGAAGCTACCAGAGTACTAAGATTAAATGCCTCAAGAAATCAAGAAGAATTATTCTAACACATAAAAATTAGTTTTAGCATACCTAGTTTAAAAAGGTTAAAAAAAAAAAATTTCACAGTCCGCCGGATTCGACAAAAAGTCCACTTTCTCCAATTATCGAAATCATGAAAAATCTAATGAATACAGAAACCATACGTGTAGCGAAAATCATACTACGGTCGAAGTAACTGAATGATCATAAGTTAGTTTTTGTTGTTTTATGGTGAAACTGCGCAATAATAATAATATAAAACTGCTGTCTAGGATGTTCTCGTAGGCGTCGGCGCAGGCACGACGTTGATTGTGTGCTTGAATGATCCGAAAAGCTTAATTCATCCATTGCTTGGCGAGGACGGCAGCAAGGTTACTGCTATCACGGCAACGAAACTGATCTTCCGTGGACACTCTGGTGGAATCTATCGATTTGTGAAATCTGTAACGCCTGATGTTATCACAAGCTTGTGGCTGGCATTTGTGCTAGTCAGTTACAATCTCGAACGCGAGTCTTTACCTGAAGCTATAGAACCGTTTTGGGTACTTGAAACCTTCAATCCGGAGTTTCCGATTACTTGGCTGTTACCGACAACGGGCGTCACAGGTATAAACCATCTTTTCTACCTGCTATTTTTGGTGTATCGAACGCCAGCGACGTTCCGCTCAGCCTTTAAAGACTTCAACGCGTCTCTCCTCTGTTTCTTTTCGGTATTGCCGCTATCGAGGCTATGCGGTTTGATGTTAGCTAACACCGCAAAAGAATGTGAGATGTTCGATCTGTATTGCCTTGATTTCCCTAGAAGAATCTCTGACTCGTGTACTGTTTTAGTGGCAGCCAACACGTTCGCTGAAATCATTCTACTCGCGCCCGACAATGCAGGAAAATTTATATGCAGGATTCTTTTAGAGATGGCAATGATTTGGAAGTTTTTTCCGGATATTTACATAATTGAGCTAATCGGGGCATACGGTGCAAGTGGCTTCCTTGCATGTCTCAGCCTGATTATCGACAAGCATCGAGATTATCTCGCAGATCCTCTAACAGGAACTCGTAAGGCGGATGTTTTGGTAAGAAAAAATCCTCGACGACAACTGGGATCGGTTACCGAGTCAAGCCCATCGGTAACTCCCCCCGAAGATTTGACCCCGCCCGTAACTGTCTCAAACCCGCCCGCATCTGGCGGACGGATCATAGGCGTCATGAAAGCTACCGTATCTGCCCTTTCGGTCGTTGTATCGTAGCGTGCGTCTCCATTGCAAAAGACAGCCTATTTTCACAAAGCGAGCCTTAAGAACCGCCAGTGACTGTTCGTTCACAGCCTTTACTTAAAAGCTGATGTTACCTAGCTGTCGATGTTATCGTGAAGATTATTCCAGAAGAACTTCATAGTTTATAGGCTAAAACCAATGAAATGGGACACTGGCAGTATAAGAATAGAACTTCGGTGGCATAAAATCGACCGTAAGCCTGTTAATTTATATAATGTATAGTTTTATAATAAATAAATTGATTTTTTAAAACGCGTTACTACCTGTGGCAGTGAGTTAAAACCTTTAAGAAGTATGTCAATTACAGATATAGAACTATGCTATACTGTATATACTGTGTAAGATGCTGTAGAATTAGAGATTTCATGCAACGTATATAAATATTTTTTCGACTTTATGGCCATTCCATGCTGTTATGTACGTTGAACGTTAACACACGTGATGTTTCATATCTCGCCCCATTATTTTAATATTCTCTCAGTAAAAACCATATTCGATAGTAATAGGCGATCTAAAAATTATATAAGTCAACGCATTGTATAGAAGGAAGCTCCTGCATTACACCAACCGGCCTCATGATTAGGGAAGTGGACTACATGTTTATGATGACAAAGATCTCGCTTGGCGTCATTTAGATATCATCTATTAAGAATAAATAACAAGGGCATTAAGCAATTTGCTTAATGCCCTTGTTAATCGAGGAAGTTTGAAAGTACTTTAATGATTGCCTTGTTTTTTGTAGCTTTTTCATTCAATTTCTCGCTCAATTTGAATACGGAGTTTGTCTGTCTAGATGTTTTTATCGATATCGATCTAACTTACAAATATTATAGATGGCTGGGCTGAGTTTCCTAGTAATGGGTAAAATTAAAAATATGCTGGGTCGTTAGCTTGCTTTGTTTACCTCGATGCTTATATCTAATTCTAATAAATAACACATAAATTTTCTTCAGGTTTATAAAATATTTATAGCTTTCGTTGAAGATGTTTCTTTAGAAGACCTTTTCGAGAAAAATGTCGGTGTCTGCCTTAGCAGGGTCATTGACGAAGACGATTACCCCTAACTACATGAACATGAAGCCCGAGGCCATCTTTGTAAGCATATTGCGATTGCATAACCATACCAAACGTTTCCGAGAGGTATATGTTTCCGGAATAGGCGACATAAAGAAAAGATCCTGCTGTATGTTCAGATTTCGGGTGATTACTGTTCGAGGTCTTGCAGTTTACTTGTTGTATCCAATTTGGCGCTTGCAATGGTATTTAAAATGACAGGCACGATTCAGTGATTTTGAACGGTTGGATAACACCGGCAAATTTTGTTAAATATCATTTGAAATACTCGCTGGTCACGACATATTTCTGTGCTTTCATTAGAGATACCAGTTTCGTGTTCATGCCAAATAAATGAGATTCAGGTCCCGTATGAAGTTAGGCCAGGCGTTCTCTACGCTCGCATTAAAGTTCGAAAGAACCGTTCAGCCAGATGTGAACACTGTGAAAAATAGCTTCGTTAGAATCTAAGTGCTGAGAGAACTGGTAGTTGTTTAAAGAGGCGTTACTCAAATCGTGCTCTTCATCGATGGTGTAGTGTTCACGCCGAGTTTTGATGATCTTAGAATTAGGTGTGCAGTTTCCTAATGCAGCATCAACAGGTATCTCCTTCAGAAGCTTAGCTCAGGGTCAGTGAACTTTTCGGAATTTTGTAAAATAAACGGACTAGGCTAGTAGCATGTGTCTTTACCTCAAGCATTAGTTCAGCATAAATAAGCCTGCGTCCCAACTTAGCGTCCACAATCCTATCCACGCCATTTACAGGCAATACTTCCCAAGCTAACTGTACCGGCTCTGTTACTCTGGCTGCTAAACAGATGAATTAAACTCATAAAGAGATTATTAACGCCATGAGACGGAGCGGTGAGCCAATTCAAAATACTCCTCTATTTGATTAATTCCGTCTCTCTTCCGTAATCTCGCCATTGGTTAGATACTATTGAATCTATTGGTATGAGGTTGCTTTGCAAGCACGCTTAGCAGGCATGCAGTAGTTTTCCACACATCTGTCGAGAACCAGCTCATATTCTTTTTAAGCCGATCGTATTACTAAGGGCAAAAATCCTTTGGCAGGCTGCAACGTTTTTTGATGAACGGCAGAGCAATCTTAAAGCACTAGTAAAGCACTTCATGGATCCACTCCGTGATGCCAGTATACGGATGATAATGGCTGGTGTTCTTTATGTAATATAATGATTTCGTGTTAATCTGTGGCGAAAATATCATTACATTTGCTATAATTGTTTACAGTAATATTGATAATTATAGAAATAAAAATACCAGAAATTATATTCAAAGCTCCATTCAAGCATTCCTAATTAAGTGAAGCAACAGTGCGAAACGCGAGGTATAGCATCTTTCTGATGTCTAAGAATGTTCAATATTCGATGCGAAACAAGCGATCCGAGATGAATGGCAATCAGAGGTACTTCCGGTGCGATAATGACTTTTGATTGTAATTAATATTTGTCATTCGCCCATTTTCTATACTTGAGCTTTGCAAACATCACACAATATGTAATAAAGATTGAGAAACGCTCTGACATAAAACATTTTACTTTGAATTATAATTTTCTTAAAAAATCTTCTACAAAGAGTCTAACACAAGAGTCTTCTACAAAGAGTACAAAATATATATATATATATATATATATATATATATGCTGAGTTTGACTCTTTGTAGAAGATTTTTTAAGAAAATTATAATTCAAAGTAAAATGTTTTATGTCAGAGCGTTTCTCAATCTTTATTACATATTGTGTGACGTTTGCAAAGCTCAAGTATAGAAAATGGGCGAATGACAAATATTAATTACAATCAAAAGTCATTATCGCACCGGAAGTACCTCTGATTGCCATTCATCTCGGATCGCTTGTTTCGCATCGAATATTGAACATTCTTAGACATCAGAAAGATGCTATACCTCGCGTTTATATATATATATAATATATATATATATATATAATCTGATAAAAGTTTGCACTAAGGATATTTAGCGCGAGTTTGATTTTGATTTTTCATTGGGAGCACATTATGGTTTCGACCAATGAGAAGCGATATTTATACTACAACATAAGAAATAAAAGAATAGGATAAGGATTTATTGATTTATTTAAGGATTTAAAATCCAAACCGTTAAAATTGAAAATAATTTCAACATTCTTGCAGAAATATTTTTGTGATAATTTCGACTTCAAGAAAGTTTGGGAAGTTGAAAGCTCAAATGTTTTATTTCTTAGAAAATCAGATCACTGGAACGTACACTCAACAATTCTTGTAACTCGTAAAGTTTATTGCATTATGTAAACGAGATGGACAACGTTTAAATAATGGGTACGATGTATATGGCTTATATTGTTGGCTTTTTTAAAATGCTTTAGCTAGAATTGTACTTTTCAAAGAAAATAGAACTTCTTCTATTGATATTATAAGTCTTTTTTAGCAACTAATTCATTCACATAATGATGAGGTATAAGACCTAATGATAGGCTTATTTACCTGTGAAACTCTATTTAACTATTGAAGGCAATGGTTGATACGGTTAATTAAACACTGGTGTATCAATAAAAAGTAGGAAACAATTATATACTTAGGAAAAATATAATTCGTTTAGATATATTTTTAAAAGTACGTCATGAGTACTAACTTCTATTTGAAGTTAGTACTCATGAGGTACTCATATAAAGATGACTTAGAGTCATCTTTTGAGTACCAAGCCGTTCATATTCAATATTATCTGGTATTTGAGCTAAATTTTACTCGCGTGCGTTCACATATCCGTGGATTTACCTGATTTTTGTAAAAATTTAACAAGAAACACAGTGAGTGAAAACAGGCGGCCAATTCAAAATTATTAGGTATGATTTTATCTTTTTCTGTGTACGAAATTAGGTCCATACGTTTTCAAACGGTGCTTAGACGTACAATCGCGGAGTAATGCAGGCAAATTGCTACAAGATAAAGAGAGCATTTTTAATACTTTTATACTTTTATGCAAGCAATATAAAACGGCTACCAAAGAATAATATAAAAACTATAAAATAAGACGTTTTATGTTGTGACAAAATATCAGGCACTGGAAAAAAAATATGTAAAACAAAACAAAAACAGGTTATTTTTTTCTATCCATCATCTGCATGTATCTTTAACGCTATTGACAGCGCAGTATGTCGAATGGGTTGAAACTGAAATATGATTATAATGAATACCTTGTCACGTTGATACACTTATCTTTGACACGATTATGTGCTATTTAAGAAAAGTTTTTTTTTTTATCACCGCTAAAAACTGCTCAGTACTATTCAAATGCTGTGCCTAGTCATCTTTATATAGTAAGTGAACAATTGTTGTTGAATATACGCTTGGAAACCCTACTTACTGGGTTTAACAAGCTTTCCGTGTTAGCATGTTTATCTATCACGGTGCACAAGAAAGTCCTCTAAACATTTAAAGCAGAATATGTTGGACTAACAGGACGAGAATTCTTGACGCGATTTTATCGTGTAGCAAAATAGTGCACGAAGTCTAGATTTAAAATACGTATTGATTATTCCTTGCCCCCTACAGTTATAACATATAGGATTTTGCCAAGCTCAGCTCAGACGTGCCGCCTATCCTATTCGGTCAAGTGAGCTAACGTTGTTTTGTGTGATTCGAATTGGAATCAAAATTTTCCCTAGTTTTAAGAGGAGTACATGAGATTCAAACGTGTAGAAGTACTTAGATAGCAAAACAAGCAGCGAGCATGTTCAGCTGAAGCGATTTCACGGAAATTAAAATTCCCTGACTAGTTGCAAGCGCTCAATTAGGAAATGCTCATAAACTTGAGTTTCTTGTTGTATTAAATATCCACTACTTATTAGCTCGTTTCTAGAATACTCAGCTCAACCGTAGAAACATAAGTCATTACATGAACATCTCATAGCATAGATGCTACAAACTTTACCAGCAGCCTAAATGCTACATATTTCAGTAAATGAAAACAGTTAATTTTTTGAAAAATTTAAACATTTCATTATATCCGGCTCTAACTGAATCAGTTGGTAGGAGCAGAACTTCCTAAATAATAAGTGAATTGTACAAGTAGCTAATTGTATTACTTAATAACGTGGAGTTCAGTTGAAATTTTTATTGTAACATTATTCAAGTAAACAAAGATTTAGAGGTTGAAAAAACTCGACTGAGTATAGGTAGTCGATGTCGTGTAGATTTACGCATCAGATTAGGCAGCTATCCTTCTTTGGCATAAAGACCTCCTTTCGATGTCAGACATACTCATGGAATCAGTCCGCTACAACACATATCGTTACACGTCTTTCTAAACTACTTGAGTTCAATTATGACGATAAGCACAGCTGAATAAAAAGTTTTACAAATCGACAATTATATTTGCCAAGAGTAATGTAAATCTTCCATGAGGCGCGACGAGAGGTTCTGAATAAGCCTAGACGGTTCGGCTGCCCCTTTTGTCCGCGTAGGGCAGCTATCACAAAATGTTGCAATATATATACGTATGTAGTCTTGGAATAGCCAACTAACAGGTCAGATTTTTATATTGCTTTTGAGGGCTGGCCGTCCGTGGCTTATGGTTTAGATTCAACCGAATGTGTCGCTCTAGTCCGGCTACACCACAGATAGTGAAGATATTTGATATGCACTTCTTGTTTGATGTCGCCGTATTACAGACCTGTCTTTATTAGGAATCTATTATGTGCCTCCTCGCGCAGGAGGGCGCAATATCCATGGTGACTATGAAGTACCCCAAACACGATAACACTTTTTACCATGAGATTCCGTAGTATAAAGCTTTGATGTCGGACGGAACGATCTGACTGTCGAGACATTTCATCATTTCTTTTATTCTGTCCACAATGAAAAACGGCATTGCTCATCGTAGAAGCCAATATTTCCTGTGCGCAAGTATTTGTCGGTGAACATAGCTAAAATTGCCTTAGGGTTATTATAGTAGCCTGAAACAATAGTAAAGCCTTGTACCCACAATTCACTGCTGGCAACGCTTCTTTGCTGTCAACGTCGGAGACCTTGATCGAAAAATTCCACGAACATGAAGCTCAAGGCCCTCTTTGTATTGTGCAACTATAGTGCACATCTCCGAGAGAACGTATATGTTAATGAAATAGGCAACATGAGGAAAAGATTCTTTCATACGTTTGACAAATGTCTCTTGAGCAATTAATCTCTCGGTCCGGAGTCCTTGCAACCTAACCTTTGACGTTCACAATGGCATTTAGGAACCGTTAAATGATATCGGCGAATTTTCCCAGATTTTCCTTGAGATATTCGCTGGCAACAACGATCTTCTATGCCTAATTTGGAGCTATAAACATCCTCCTTAAAATAAAAATACCCGATAAATACGATTAGGAGCTCGTCAAAGGTTTAGTAATGTCAGGGGTCCAACAGCTGTCGTAGAACGGGTATACGTTCGCAATAAACGTTTTCACAGCTTTAGAAAGATCCGTCGAGCCAGATATGAACGTCATGAAAAGTAGCGTCCCGTAGGGTCTGAATGCTGCCTCTACGGGCATCTCCTTGAGAATCCATCTCGCCTAGCTCAAGACGGGTTAGTGAATTCTGTGGTGTGACAAGTGAGCGCCTGCCGAATATAAGGGCCAGCATTTTAAGGCATGATCGTAGGCTACTCATAGCAGTAAACGTGACTAGCAGGTCCTTACGCATGCCTTCATTCTAAATATATGCAGCAAGTTCCTCCACCTCACGGTTCTACTTTGCAGTACCAAGATACGATTACGAACTATTATTTTTTTCGTGTAATAACGTTCATACGATGGTTCAATGGCGATATTTGGCAATAATGCGTAACGGTCAGCGGATTTTACTGCTATCGGATTTCCGTAGTCGTGCGTAATAATAATGATAATCACGATAACAATGGCGATTGCGGAAAGATAAATGTACCAAATTTTTTTTCGGACCTTCACATGAATTGAATAAGAGTGTGAAATATCAATTATTTCGAACTTTCGTTTATCATTGCGAAAAAATACATTTAAAAGTGGGTAGCAACCCCGACATACGGTACGATAATAACTTGTGGACATGTGATTGTAATCACCCTTTGATAATAGCTATTGCTATCGTATGTTTTCTATGCTTGGCCGTTTCAAACATCATAAAAATGAAGCCACTGTTTACCCACTGGATTATTTACAATGAAGCTTCATTCAATAAAAATGTATTAATTAAAAGTTTCATAAACGCTAACCTTCCTTTCAGCTTTCATGAAGAGTAAAACTTAAAATAATTACAGTTGTTTGCGCAAACACGTATTTGAGCAAAATTCATACATTGTGAAGCGCATCATTGATTCAAACAGTGGAAATCGGAACGAGATACGGCCATATATGCTGAACCCCCCATTGCAGATTATGACATAATAATAAACAAAAAAAAAAAGAAACAGGCAAAGGTCGACGTCAATAAACGTACGAGAGTGCGACAAAATTTGAAACAACAACAGAGAAAAACCCTATTATGCGCTTTCGTTTACCGAAATGCTATCGTGCAATTTGTTTTCCAATATTCTTTTTAGCAACTTTACAAGAGCACAATAAAGAGGTATTTTAAAAAGTTTGAAAGTCAGATTGTTGCAAAGTTTACCCAGCAAGTAATGTGTGTCGTAGCATTATGAAGATAGGATGTAAAATTTGTCACTTGTAAAATTTGTTACTGCCGACAAAAAGCAGATATAATTATATTTTTCAAGTAAAACATAATCAATCTTCCGAGCCCTTTTAGTAACTGACTCACAAATATATGAGGTGTAAGGCCTTGCGACGGGCTAATATCTTTGCGTGATGTCCGACATGCTTCATTAAATGGTCACTAATTATTACGAAAAAAATATGGAAAAGGTCGTGCATTGTATTGTTCTCTGTGCGCAATATAAATTTCATAAATTATGAACAATGCTTGGTCATGTGGGAAAGATGACGATCTTGCTTTTCCATGGCTCGCTGCAAATGCCAGAATATACAACAGTGGTGAAATTTGTATACAATCATGAGAATACCTATATTATTATTATCTAAAAGCATTTTAGCTAAAAATACCCAAAATAGCAGAAGAATTACAGTATATGATGTATTGCACCATGATAAGGTACGAAATGAAGTGAAAAAAATCTCTCTTTTGCCGTTAGTGTATATGTTTTTTCAGCCTATTCGACACAGCGTTATATCAAACAAGTCGAAATAACATTATTATAATAAAAATTGTGATTGTCATTTTACTGCATTGTGCAGTATCTTGTTTATGTACTTATCTGTGTACTTCGAGATGATTACGTAATATTTCGAGAAACACTTTTTCAGAGAATGATCTTATTCGGCATTGTTCGAGTGTTATGTTTCTTTCCTACGCCCATGGCACGTAGTGATTCTCGTAAGAAATAAACTTTCCAAGTTAGTAACATCTATAGTAGAATAAGTGTAATAGAATAAAAGAAACCATTTTTGTCAAAAATTTCATTTGATAAATATGTACCTTACGTGGCCCTGACGTCGTACTATAAGGGCTTCTCGTATTATTCATTAACTGAACTCTGTTAATAATTGATTCTATTATTTAATAACGTACTGTTTGGTTGAGCAAGGCAAGACGATTGCAAAGGTTAAAAAGAGCTTTGAAAGAGATCTTCGACATACCGACTGATCAAAAGGTGTGAGAGAAACTCGTGCATCACTCCACGTTGGAGCATGCTCTCCTGCGTTAGCAAGCGCTCCCCTGGCTAGGGGAATGCAATATTCTATTCGATCATATACACAACGACTAAATACGCACCCGGTATTTAGTCAGAATGTAATTGTGTAGCTTCGCCAAACCAAGGCAATGATTAGTTCTCCTAATTTAAGCGGCCGAAGTCCTCCACACATTATGACTCCATGCCGACATTGAATCTTCCGATTAGAATAATTTCGATCGTAGAAGAAAATGCGTCCTTTTTGAACGCAATGCTCGAGAGCTATTAGCTACAAAACATCTAACGGCATAGGGTTGAGTTGGGTTGCGTGTAAACGTTGAGAGGGTCACAATGTGCAATCGGCCAAAACCTGCGCCGTCTAAGGCTTTGCGCTCAATCTTAGCTGTCAGTGCGTAGCTGAGCAGAGCACTGAAAGGAACTCGTTTTCTTCTTATATTATTATATATTATTCTCGTCTGCCTTGACATAACCAGAACTGAACTTCGCATGGCAATTGACTATATCTATTCATCAAAGAAGTAAGCATTACTTCGAAATAAAAAAAATACAGTATAGTTACTAGAAGAAATTTACTCGACAATCTTTAACTAGTGCTCTAAGTAGCTAATACGATCTTCAGATTTATGCTTATGGCGTTTTGATAATTTATGATTCTTACAGGGGCATTTAGGGGAGACTGATCCGACGGACGGAGTTCTAGCAAAGCAAATGTCAAACTCGTCCAACTGTTTCGAGGCCGTTATCATAACAGAAACGCATTTTCGGCGGCACACGAATTTCGCATTGGATTTTCGGTAAATATCGTATATCACATTAGTATGCACTGCTATGTTCTCATAATGGAATCCCTAAATTTCTCTAAATGAGCTTACATAACGTGGCCTCTGTAACTCCACCGTTCAGTCAAAAAGTAAACTAGTGGCTAAAAATAACACCTTGAAGATATATGTACAGTTATTGGTTTTTTACAAAGTTGCCGTCGTTTGAAAGGCGAGAGCTTGGACGATGCATAAAGGTAGAGATCAACCAACCCTTCTATCACGACTATGCTTATCCATCAAGCATGGGAATACGTAAAAACGTAACAGTAGCTTATACATGTATTGCGTATTCAATAGATGCACATCTTACACACTGGAGGGCATCGAATACATTTAGTCGCTAGTTCTATAATAGTTATGGTAAAAGAAGAATTCGAGGATCAAAAATAGTGCCACGTAATTTGCATCACAAAATACTCAAGGAGCAAGAGGAGTCAGACACTCCGCTGTTGATAGCGGTCGTCATGCTAATAGAGAACATATTGAGCATTGCCGGAAACAAAGCAGAATACCAGGCTAACGTTTAGTTGCTAGAATAGAAAACTACATTTTAATGGTGATGCTAACATTGGCGTGAATTAGACGATTTAGAGGAGTCTGACGATGCCCGCACGACTTCAGTCCACATGACTGTCTCTTGGTGCATTACGTGCTACACAATTCCGATTGGTACCACATATTAGGGAAACTGACGTCGGGGGAACCACGAAACGGCATGGGCAGGTTGTTCTATAATAAGCGACGTTATGATCATAAAATGTAATGGCAATGACTAAAAACCATTAGTGTATTCTATGTAAAAGAACCAGATAAAGATCCTATTAGACTCTGATATATAACATTATTTGGAGCTAGCTAACGAGGAATCAAATAAACCGATTTTATTTAATTGTATAACGTTTACACGGATCGCCTTGACTCACCGAAGTGTCCCTGTTGAAAACACCGCTTTTTCGGTATATTGCCTATGAATTTTCAACGACATATATGCGTATACGTATATTATGGTATCGCTGTTGACGGTGCACATTATTAATTCTTCTATTTATCAACTTCACCCGGTTAAGGAATAGGATATAAATAGCATATAAGCGAAACAATGTAATCAATGGTCAATACAGCTTCGAAGTGGTCGTGAGGACTCGTTTGTTTCAGTCTATGAGGCAGGATAATGTTTGCTCTTCGAATACGTCACCGACTATGCCGTTACGGGTCGACTAATAACACCAAAAACTCTGAAAGTGTTCGATTGACCAGGGTGATTCTGACTGAGGAAATAGTTCATTCAGGGTTTGACTAAGATGAGAAGCGTGACGTTTGACCTACTGTTTCGTTTAGCACTGTGTTTTCGAAGGTATTAGCTTCCCGCAATGCTTGTGCATTAACCCTACCTCTTACTATTTATTGAGGTGAACGGATTCTCTCTCCTAGTCTCTATCTATATAACTGTCGGTAGAACGGGGATTAACCAGACAGTAGTGCTAATATGCATTCTTGTGAGAATACTAACGTTCTGTCTAATAACGAAATGTTTTTTAATTAGCGCCTTCGGTCCTCATCTGTAAGGGTGGCAGTGAAGTAGCAGTTGGTTTATCTGGGCCGATACTGCAAGCCAACAAACCGTCGATTGTCCTACTCCTAGACCTGGTGAAAACTTTTGGCATGCCCTACTGCACAGATGCACAGAAGGTATATTATAAAATCGAATCAATTTTTTGTGTTTGTTTTCCATTCGCCGTTTCATCATACCAAACGCCGACTAAAAAACTGTAAAGACATATTTTCGCATGCATAGGCCGACGCGATTCTAAGTTCAAATTTGCCGTATTTTGATACGATTGTCGAAAACAGAAGTTTGTCCCGCCATTTTTCGACATCTCTTAAATTTACATGCCACAGTTTCTGTTTAGTCATCCATTGGACGTAGGGCTAAACTAATAGCGACCCTGTTTGCCGTTCAGGAGAAATTATGCTCATTTTAACAATGCTGCGCTTATGTTAGGCTATCTGAACGGCTTTTAGATGTCAGTTATCTGTGAATGGTTTCCACTTTTATAAACACTTCAAAATAACGCTACAGATACCAGTTAAATGAACAATATCGTACAAGTTTCTTGATTTCGAGACGTCGAACGTAAGTCCTTATTTAAGTGTGTTTTTCGTCAATGCGATTCCAATTGGTTACCTGTTTTTCTGCAAGTTGGAATTTAATTAAAAGCTTAAATAGGTACATAGCTCTCTATTGCAAACTACGAAAGAACTAGTAAATCGTCTAGAGATAAGGTTAGTTTTTAGGAGTTTAATCTCGTTAAGCTTCGTTTCTAGATTTTTGGCACGGTAGCATGTGGAGCTTAAGCCATGGTTTTCCCGAGTATCTCTCCTAACACTAGTCTGACTGTTGAGGTAACATTTTCGAAAAAATGCATTCTAACTACACCTATATATAGCTATTATGTGGGATGAAAGTACCGTGGAAAGCTCCGCTTGATGTAATTGGATATAAAACAATTATATTTCCGAAGTAGACTTTACGCGCGATATGACTTTAATTCGTTCTCACTTCGATTCGTCACCTTGTATGACGCTCACTATTGTGTGACCTTAGCAGATTATAGCGGACGCTATGATTGTGTCAGCTGAATTAGTATGCTCGGTAACCGCTAGAGGGCCATGCTAAAGTCGGCAGCGAAAGTTGTAGACGGTCATGGGTTAGCTAGAACAGGCATAAACAAGCCGTATGTTTCGCCTCGCAGGTGAACGACACTGTGGTACGCTCATAGTGACGAAATGAAAAATGATCTTTTTACAAGAATGAACATGATCATGGCACAACTGGCTGAACTTATTCTACTCAAATGTTAACGCAAACACTTATATTACCTCTTACATAAAAAGATTTTTACCCCTTACGATAGTACTTCGTATCGTGCTACTGCATTTCCCAGCGTCGAAGGAGGTTCTTACGAAGCTTGCTTTACCGATGAATATATGGTCGACATGTAAAATCAATTGTAGCTCGAGTCTTCGGTTTCGTTTTCTTTTCGTGGCAAGCTTCGCACCGTGGCGATCCTGATACACACCGACGATAAATATAAACAAGCCGATATTGCTCTCATGTAAATTATGAAGCATGCTAAGTTCGCCGGTGCTCTTATGTCGGCTAGTTCTGGGACCTTCGAGCTGAAGCATTTTATCGATTATCTAGTACGCTGGACAGAATATACGCAGATGTAATATCTACTTGCGAAGTAAATGGTATGTCTAATAGGATAGTCTATTCTAGTACACTGAAAAAAAATAGCAGTCCTACCAAGCCAGCAATTCCATTTTTTCAGTATAAAATTCAATTATTGTCTCGCAATTGTTAGAATTACTTCTGCCTGCCGCTTAAGAAGTTACTGAGGTTGAGCTCAAAACTATGCACAGGGACGGATCGCGCGGAGGAGTATTTGTAGATGTTTGTCGCGACAAACTTGATGTCGTCTTCCCGTAATTTGTCGTCGTATGAATACGTAATAGCCTAATAGGCATATTTGTTGCCGGGCAAAGTTAATCGTATACGTGCCAACTATCGAAACAGTTTCCCGCGTAGCAAAACAGGGAAAAATGGCAGCTTAAGCGAAACTAACTGCCTCTCGCACAAAAGCTTTGTTTACGTATCAATATCGTTTCACCATTGTTCTTTGCGTGTTTGATATGGAGGATGATGCATTCGTGAAAATGCTGCGTCGTGGCAATAATGATGCTAAATTAGGTCGAGCCCTCACAATTGGCGAAATATTTTTCCTTAATGGAGAGGTATTTCTCTGTCATTTCGTCCTTCGTAACGCGTCAGCTCCAGTTCCTTCCGCATTTCCCACGTCTGAAAATAATACTGCACCAGCGTTATCCATGCTGATGTATCATCAAATGTACAAAAATATATCTATTATAAGCTATTAGGTTAAGGCTATTACAGAGTAGCTGACCGCTACTAGACGTTACTTCTATTTTAAATGTAGTGAGCCTTCTACCTCTACACAGGTCAAATGTGTTTTGAAAGAGTGTGTTTAATAACATTGTTTTATTTTTCAATCTTTTTGGCAACGTCGCTTAGTTTCAGGTATCAGAAACCCAGACGCCGCGCCAACGCATGTATTAGCAAAATGAACAAACAGCGACAATAGCATTTGCAGTAGATAAAATATAGATATGATTGAAAGTTTCAGATAAAAACAACGTTAACTTGAAAAGAAACGGGTTCACATTTCTTGAATTTAATTCTCATATGAACTCAACCATCCAAACATTATATGTTTTTACTTGCGGCGCACGTCATGCTGGGTAATATTTTAGTCAAAAAGAGAACCAACTATCGCCGAAAATGCGTCTCGTTTCGAACAAAACTCTTAACAGGGCGCCCGTCAAAGTCAAGATGAGATTCATAAATATCTTTGTAGTACTTGGATTTTCAGTCGGCCATCGATCGATCTGAGAAGTTTTCATGTGGCCTAGTTCTACCATTCAATAACCCGGCTATAATCAATAATCCGGGTAATTCGTACCCGGCCACGCTAATGTCCAATTAACGATGAACGGGACGGCAACACAAGCGTATACAGGTGCGCTTCACTCGTGAGAAAAAAACATTGTACATATACGAGGAGATTGTACATTAATTTTGCGAGAATATACTTTTCCGCTGATATCGGTTTATTAAGCCCTAAGGTCTCCGAATAGCTAAAAAGGAATGCTTTCTTCAGAAGCTTCAAGAGGAGTATCCGGAGGAGTCAAATTCAGCAAGTTGTGTCTGCAGTATTTTATCTTTTGGGCCTCTTTGGAGGCTTAGAATGACGGGACTGAGTTGAGCTGCTATTATTTGTTGATCGTATGTTTTGCTTGATTAATGTTAGTGCTATATGGGGGCATATTCACCATACTTGGTCCAATGTATTGACTTTTGAATTCTTATTGTTCGTGTCCATACCTTTTTTCTTCTCATTTGAAGTGTAATGCCGACCCATTTTGTTACCGGGCTATGTGGCTTTTAATAAAAGCCCAAAGAATAGGGAACCTCAAAAACTTACTGTAACCCCCAACATGTTGGTACATGTTTTGATCATGTAAGGTCTCCGGCTGAAACATCGAAAGGTGCTACGTAAAATTTATGGAAACTTATTCCATATAATTTTTTAAAATGCTAGTAGGCTTTGAGTGTTAATTGTTTATTATTGACTCCACAGCGAGAAAAATACAGGCTACGATTCCGTTTCTGCTTATCTTTTTAACAAGAGTTCTTAGAACGTGTATTTGTAGGCTGATTGGTTGTCCATTGAAATTATTGGTAGGAATTGATTTTGCACTGATTGAATGTGTTTAGCTAGTTTAGCATATACGTTTCCAATGGAATCAGTTATTAGTATAAAACAACGAGTCGTTGATTTCCCTGTCAAACGAGCCGGTCGCCAGTTACGCATTTATGATCTTTTCGGTGCCATATCTTAACAAACAAATTCAACAATTGCTTCACTGCGCACCCTTACCTAAACAGAAATGAGAACCAAGGGGTTTGGAGTTTGATGCCTTTTGAATTATTATGCATATTCTATCCGTGGAGACTAGCTGGATACTCTAAGCCCAATTGACCTAGTAAAGATCGCTAGCGATTCTATTAAAAGCATGCAAGATACGATGGAGAGCACGTATATGGATGGTATACACGGTTTACTGCATCGTACAGGCGGGTAAGACTACCTTTAATAGCACTCGAGACAGAATTAGTATTAATGATGAGGCTCGTCAGCGTTTAACGATTAACACGAAATTAGGCAGGGAATTATCAAGTTCGACCGCATCTTCACACACTCATTGCAGGACTAACTAATCGACACTGTAGAAACGTTCTTCAAAGCTTTTTTCGCCTCGATCAAGTACATTTCCATAATTTCCGGTATCACTTGTAGTACACTTTTCTTCGAGTACGAAAGAATTCTATTATAGATACAATAATAATCGGTACCGAGTGGGGAAGAATCACAGGCTCTCGATCGGAAATCTCCGATGTTTCCAATAGATTTGCTCTTAAATTTTTTTTATTGACATATATCACAAGCTCATATACGTTTATTAGATAAAACGTATAAGAAACTAATGTATTTTTTGTCAGTCACATTATTATAGGTGTAAAATTGGCCGGCTCAAAGCTTGAAATTATTTTCAGTCTCAGCAGATTTTTTTCATCCAGACTTTTCATCCAGTTTTACAATAAAATAGTGTTTAGCTCGCTCTGCCTGGAAGCTGCTCTGATGGGCCAACTTCATCTAGAAATTTTTAACTTAATGTTATACGAGACTTGGCCCGGCCAGCTGGCAGTTATATCAAAAAAATATAACAGTTCCAATCAAAGCCTTGTACTATACTGATCGTTTTAACGTTTCTAACAACTATACTATATTTTTCAATATTGGAAGGTGCCGAAGACGTAATAGCTTGTCCGGCAAAGTTTAAAGGCCGTCATTAAATAGTAAAGGCTGTCTGTACATTTTATTCGCATACGTTATATCACACTCTCAGCAACTGAAATATCAATTGATCATGTATGCATGGTACCCTCTGTAAAGTTGAATAGATGTAAGTGATAAAGTTGGAATTTATTATTATCTAGCGCTTGACGCGACGCAATTCATTCGAGAGAACTCTATGACTGAATTGACCTTCAGAGTTTTCGGTTACGAAAATAGTTCCACGATGTATGGTAACTTGTATCGTCAAATCATCCGTGTAACAATCGTTGTTTGTGAAGGCTGGCCACGCTGCACTGCTATACCAAAGTGATTCTATTAAAGAAACAACTTAATAAATACCTGTTGCATAAGCGTGCACCTTATTCGTGTATTCGCTGAGTGAAGGCAGCGCTGTTTCTACCCCAAAACCGTCGACGGACACGAGATGTCTTGCTCCTTTCGGACTAATAGACCAAACGTGTGATACTATTTAAAGCAAATTACTACCTCAAAACAAGACTTGGTTTTTGCCTTTTTACGAATTAAATATTTTCCTATTTTCTGGATAATGTTGCAATTCGGCCATTTTTTCGTTGTGTAGCTATTATAGACAGAGCTCGATGGAGAGGCGAACGTAACTATTCATTGTTGAGCATTTCCATTAGTACAAATGGCTATGAATAACATATCCAAGATCCGTATGCTTCAACACGTAATATAATTGTTATTACTACGCTATAGTGTGTTTAATTTTATTGACCAACTACTTATAGATTAGGATGAGCCCTTTGATGGGCTAAAAACATTTGAAGCCATCCCATGTTGATCGCATAAAATGTCTACACGGACATTTTTTTGTATTAATGATGTTTCTGATAATAAAGTTTTTGTGCATTGGATATAGATCATTCTGATGGCAATTATCGCTACCATTACCTAGGTCAGGCCCCAGATTAACATCTACAACATTTACTTAATAATGGCCACCCCCTGGACTTTAGTAGGGTGCCAGTTTTCGAGGATGCCAAACGAAAATCCTATTCAATTGGGAGAACTTCCTTTACGCATCTCGTTTTTCCAGCAAATCAATTGATTTATCCTCTGTGATACGGTATGTCCGAGTAAATTCGCTTAGCCACTAACTGCAGTTTGACCTTCACCGGTAGGAATAACTTAAATTTTCTATCAAGTAGCTTGCGTGCTATTTCAAAATAAGATGTGTGCACACTTCCGAAACACTACACACAGACCTGTCTATTTTTCTTGAAATTAGCCATAAGTTTATTTGAAACTGAGCAAAACGCCCGCGATTAAGCCCGAAAAGAATAGCATAAAATGAATAAATAAATATTATATATATATATATATATATACAAATGTGCATAGTATCATTATATACATTTTACAGTACAGTGGTCGATTTCGTCAAATGCTTGAGCAAAACCAATATTTTCGCGATTGGAAACCGAACTAATTTTAGGCATCTACTTCTAGCACGTAGGAACTAAAACTAGTATATACCAGAACTATTTGATAACTCTTATTCTTGTTCCAGTGTTATCACGATCGGCTATCTATCGACGACATAGGCTACAATCAATCACCCCATACAGCTATTAAACCCCATACAGCCATACAGCTGGAGGGGTGTTTGTTAGCCCTGGATTCTGTCGTTCAAAAAAAGAAGAGGTCCCCACTAAATCTATTGAACCTCAATGGCCCAATCATGTTTCTGCCGTCCGAGCTGGATGTCCACAAAGAACTGAAAGATTCTCTGAAAGAGTGGATTGCGCTGTTTCATTGTCGGCAAATGTAAGTCGACCAGCGTTCCTGACGGGTCTTTGAAAACGATACGCTCGATGGGTACAATAGTCGATGACGTGCCGCAGCCGAACATCTCTACGAGACGGTTTTGCCTGAGTAGGTCCTGAAGTTCCGCCATTGTCAGCTCACGCTCCGAAACTTTGAATTCGTTCTGCAAACACAGGAAGAGTCATGTGACAAAATAGGTTTGCCAAGTTCATATGTACTTTAGAACTCTTACTTGCCAATTAGTTTGAATGGTAGGGTATTATGTGAAGATTCTTGACATTTAACAGTTTGCCTGCGTGCAGAGCCTTATTTCAATTTTAGAGATCATAACACGTTTGCATAACACCGGCTCCCGTTTTGATATCACTGCTAGCAGATCTTCCTATGCGATGGCCTTGCTAACGTCAAAGGAATGTAGTGGCACATGGTTTCGCCTTGTGCCGCAATGAAAGTCTATACATAGGATACCCCTTAACAAATGTAATGATGAGCGGCCTTTTGTCACCGCACCAACCCCTTGTTAATCATACGGACGTTACCATAAGGATGCGCAACATCAATCAGCCGATTTCCGTTCCTTGACGATTCTGCGTGGAGAGCAGAATGTTACTAACTAGACAAATAGCATTAGTAGCGGCACAAGCTGCGATCCTGTGTCAACAACTCCATCCTGATATGGATTGCGTTTTTATTTGATAATCAGCATAAAGTGGATAAAGGCACCGTTTATTTGAGATTTCGATTGAAGAGAGCGTGATCACTTCGCAAAAATTCGCACCATTAACGTAGAAAATGAAATTCCATGAAGCTCATGATTTAGAAAAAGTGTATCATGCACTGTCATGAGAAAGGCTTCAGCGAGTGGTTTCCTGGAGCGGAGAAGCTTTTAAGCTCACTAATTAATGATATATTACGTATTACGCCTTCAGTACCACACACGCGATCTGATACGCACTTACAAAGAACAAAGAAAAGGAACCTAAAAATAAAGCCACTGAATTTCAAATCTATTACCGTTTTGCTCAAAGTAGCGAGTGCATTGCACTTGGTTACGTTTTCATTTTGAAACCAGACGAAAAGCAACTAATGAAACCATGTCACAGTGTGCTTACCCAGTATCGTGCAAGGTCGAGTATAGACTGGCGATTAATTCCGGGCAGAATGATTCCGTTGAGCGGAGGCGTAATCAACTCCAAACATCCGTCTTCATTTCTGATGAGGAAAAATATGTTGGAGGTACCTGCCTCCGTTATACGGTGCTCCGGGCCGAAGAGCCAGAGGACCTGCTGCAGGCCCATTCGTTCTGCCTCTTTTTGTACCACTAGCGTTGACGCGTAGTTACTGTTAAGGACAAGAAGCTTCAGTGACAGAGTCAGAATTTCAATGTCCGCTACTCTTAGAGGCTGCACATAGTGCTTTATAATTTTACTGCGCTTACAAAAGAGGCGGAGCCTAGGCAGCTTCACTAGTCAACAATGTAAATGTTATTCGATCGAAACGTGTAATCAAAGCTGACTTACGCTCCGATTTTCTTGTCGCCGGTTCCTCCGGGCCATGCACGAACGTATTTCGGATCAGCCAACAACTGGATGGGTTTTGCGCTCTGCGAGAAGCTGCCTTCGACCGGACTGCAAATAATGTATAGGACTGCATTCAATGAACGGCCTACGCCTAGCCGTGGTTCAATTCCTAGAAACGTTGGTCTGATGTATAGTGAACCGGAGGTGAATGGTGGTACCCAGTCGGAGTCGACCTTCAACAGCTGCACCAGGCACTGGAGAAACTCTTCACCATCGAACAACTGCACGAAACAATATGTCGTTGCGTTAGAGCGACATTACAATGCTCTTTTCTAGTCAGTTCTTTTGCTTCACTCCCTAACTATAATTGTTAATCGTCGCAAATCGTGTCACATACTGGGACTGCTAAGATACGAACCGGTAGTCCAACGCGTTCAGCCGAACCGAGCAGGCGATTGATGTTCAGATTAGGACGGAACAGGCGAATCTTTCCATCCACCCCCTTATATGCTTTCATACCTTCAAAAAGCTGCAAATAACAAAAGGCACACTTTGAAAACAAAAATTTACAGTGTCAACAACTGAATTCTTGCCCTCTGGTGGCTTAGTAGCTGAACAGAGCTAAGGGCAAGAATTGCAGTTTAGGGGTCTTAACTAGTGTAGGTATCTGGCCAAATATAACCGACCTAAAGAGCCAAAGCTGGTATGCAAGTGCTACTAAGATCAAAGCTAATCTAACTACAACACAGTTGGACCCTGGCTATTTACCTCTTGCCCATAGTGAAACACTTTGGCCGCTGGATGCAGGTTAAGGTTGTGCAGAGGTGAAATGCGCGGTTTTAGCCAACCTGTCTCATCGTTCCAGTAGCACTCGAACATGTGGTCGGCAAAATGACGTCCATACTGAAGTCGAGAGAAGTCCGGCGCGGTTTGTCGGGCCGCTCGGTACACCTCGAGGTCCCTGCACTTTAAACCGGAAGAAAAGGTCAGGGGGACCATCTTAGCTAAACTAGCTAATGTACGACTAGTTAAGGTAGTCGCCGTCATTCCTGTTAATTTCTGAAACGAGTTCACCTTTGTGCGGAACCGATACGCCCACGCTGCTGCTGCTGCTGCTGCTGCAGCTGCTGCTGCTGCTACCGTTGCGACTACCAAAACTGTGCTTGATCACTTCGGTGAGCGCGATGCTGTCTCTCTGTGTCAGCGGAATCAATTGAGCTCGGCTTAAATGGCTGTGAATGTTCTCCTCTCCACGTTAAGGCGGAACGTTAATGGAGGGAGTGCACTACACCGCAAATGTATACTGTGGCGACAGTGACAGTGTCGGCTATAGGTTTATGTGTTATACGCTTACGCTTCCTGCCTACGAGCAAGATCTGGGCCAACATAGCGGAATCAGTAATTACGAAGCTACAAGGCTAGAATAAGCTCTCTTGACTCCTGCCAATGCGTTGTGGTGCAGCTATAATTAGAATAGGTCAGTGCAAAAGCGACGCCAGCTGACATCCAAATATTAACACAGTGACAAGCTAACTGCTGACTGAGTCCCGGCGGTTTTCGAACAAAAAAAAACAGCTGATTTTGAAATAAAGCGCCCTCTGGTGTCTGGGCGGAGAAAACATGATCTGTACGATCGGGTACATTTGGCAAATTTGCAAATGTTACATCTATTAAAAGGCTCTGATTGAGCCAAATAAACGTGTTTGTGTATCATGTTTTGTTGAATTGACAGTTTAAACGCCTTGATAACGGCTCGGTATTCTGAATTTTCACAAATTTAATTAAAAAGGTTAAGCTGTTCAGTTATCTTTTAACGTCCCGCAATTTTGCTCATTGCCGATATAGTTACTGAATTAGCTATGCAATTTTCCTTAAAATACTTGAAAAGAAGATCGAAAAATTTAGCGTTTCATTTTGTAGAAATCTTATTCTGATCGTGGAACGAAAATAAGCAGCCACAGGCTTATTTGTTCGTCTCCGTCCACGAGTATTGTTACGGCCGTTATTTCGGCTATTATTTAGTCTTGTTTTTCATCGATTATCTATAATATCATGCTTCTTCGAGAAACACACTACAAATACGGATTTATATTATGGATAATCTATGTCAAAGATATTCTCGAAAAGGTCCAAATTATTATGTGCAATGCGCATAATTTATTTGACATTTTTGATACATTTGTTCATTTATATGTTAAAAAGCTATTCAAGTGCATGATACGAGTGTTCGCCTTCTTAGGTTATCTAAATCGATGAGCTGAGAATATAAACCTTTGCAAGATCCAGCGTTGACTTAATACTTTGGTCTTTCCATTTAGTTTCCCGATTGTTCAAGGCCTGTTGAAAAATACCGAACTTGAATTAGCCCACGTAGTAGCTGTAAATGAGCGTAGGCTTGCGAATTACAATCTCCCCTGTCAACGCTTTATTTTAAATTAAACAAAGGGTTGAAAAAACAAACTTTGGGAATTGGTAAGGTCGTATAATCCGTAGGCATGATATGAATTTGCATCCAGTGCTTCATTTATCCCTTCTTTAATATGCTGTTATTTCCATTAAACGTTCCCTCGCGACTTGTGGAAAACTATAGGAAAAAATACGTACCATTTCATGCAGTCGTATGCATCCCGACTCGACATATCAGCGTTTAATCATCGAATTCCAATTGCAGTATTCCGTTATTATAGCACTTTAATTTAACATAATGTGGACTAAAAAAATTCTATTTATTGAATCTTTTTTCCTTTCATACGTTCCTATTCCTAACGGGAGCAATTAAATTTCTTCCCTATGCTTCGGCAACAACAAGCTTGTAATATGTTTCCTATTAAAAAAAAAAAAAAGCGCGCAAATAAATTGTTTCACAACGTGCTTTTTTTAATTTTTGGTTGAAAGTATCGCCGTCTGCTAAATGCCTGTTGCCAGTAATAGGTGCAGCCGTCACGCTGACGGGAATAGGAAACGGAGCCTACGTGGCTTCGCCCATGTTCAGGGTTTCGTTCTTTCTTCGCTTATAGCAGGAGACCTAACTGTAGCCGTCGTTAGATAACGTCGGCTTCAAATACCGGTACTACCGGTTCAAACCAGAACGCCGATAAATTTCCACTGCACTATGCCTATGCGTAAGGAGATCTCGCTGTGTGTTCGTCCGAGCTTTCGAATGTCAATGTGAGCCGGCGTTTGTTTGTGTGTGTCAATCTTCGTGTGGACTCGCTACGGCCGCTACGAGAGCTGCCCAACGCCGTCTATCAGTCCGTTTGTCTTCGTCGTTCCCGCGCGCATTAAACAAGTCGACAACCAAACTGCCTCCTGCGTTGTGGGTGATAGAAATAGATTGTCATAACGTGGTTCGACCCGGCTTCAACGTCTTCCCGATAAAACTCTATTGCCGTATCTGAAAGTCTATAAGCGTCTCACGTCGCGGGAAATAGAAGTTGGCCCAGAGGGCAGTGGAACGCTGATTAAGAGGCAGGATCGCTTGCCCGCTGCCGGTTTTTTTGCCTTAGCTTCATTATACTAAATGGGAATAATGATAGTTGGGGAGAGAGAGAGAGGGGGGGGGGAGACGAAATTATAAAAAGATGGACCAAAGGGAACGCGTGAACCACAGCTTAAATGGATAAATATTAAAAAAAAACGAGCAACTGGTCGACCGGCGGGCATAACGCGCTCCCTGACGGAACCATCGAAGAAGAATACACGACTTAATTTGTTTTCTTGTCAAGTTGACGATCTCGAAAGAGTTATCCGAGCGGAGAGCCGCAGTTAAAAACGACAGCGATCACCCGATTCATACTGAGAGCAGCGAAGCAGCCAGACTGGCATGAACCGGTTTCGGCATGGTTTTGAGATTTGTAAGATAGTCGAGATTTGGCCGATTGTGGTACTTTCGGACTTTGTTGGATTGGCAAAATGCCAGGGTGCCAAGAAGCCAGCTCAAACCGGTACTACCGGCAGCTCTTCCACAGCCGCTGACCACTCAACGCTTATCTATCCTACAAAAAGTGTACATATATATATATATACATCCATACTGACGTTATAACTGATGGAGACGATCGCATTATTGTTTGGCGTAACATCAGAGACGCTTTCGTGCTAACGTTTCATTTGCGTAGAAATTCCTCGTACGCACATATAAAATCAACTACCGACGATTCGATTGACACGTATTTAATCTGGGAAGAACAGAGAACAAGCTCGTTTTTGGAAAATATAAGTACCTAGAGACGGGCAACCTATTCCAAATGGTACCTATTTTTCTCATAGCTATTATATATGGACGCCACAGTTGGTTGCATATTGAAACTTTTTCTTGTCTTCCATTGTCTTTTCCTTTAGATTCTCAAAATCAACGTATGCTCCGCAATTGATCTACTTTGAGAAATGCTTTTGTTTTTCTCCTACAATATGTCTATTTTTGTTATTTGGTCGCTTATTGTTCCCAAAAATTTTTTCAGCTAGAGTTCAGGATGGCACTGAAGAGAACTTGTATATATACACGTAAGCAGAATACGGACACATTGCCGTAAGTAGGCTTTCTTTTGCTCTGCGTCTAGCTATAGTTGTAAATTACATAAATACTTCGTACCAATATGAATTATAGCTTTTCGACTAAAATCAACATCGTACCTATGTAATGTCTCCAATATATGCATCACATATAAAGCCTGCTTTTGATTTTTATGAAAATATTTTCGGCTCATACACTGAAGCGAAATTTGCAGAAGGCTACCCATATTGCGGAATATACCCGTTCGAGGAATTTGACACTAAACTTCGCGGTCGAACGATCTTCGATTCCAGAGACGTGCCAAGGTGGTTCGAGGAAAACCATTTTGCGAGTAAGCGTTTTTATTGTCAATGATACGCTGCTCCCATAGGGAAAACTAGCGTTATCTGTTACCCAATAGGCAATGCAGATCTATCATCGTGTGCAGTTCTCAAGAGTCCTTGTAGTGATCTGTGGTTACGGGAAGTAATGGTTAACGCTAAAACGTTGCCGGACGTTAATACTCATCATTTAGTTAGCTTCGGGTAGTCCTTCCAAGGTCTCTCAACCACGACGTTCCAATGACAAAGACACGATAACAGAGTGAAAGTAATGAAAGCGGCGTAATAAGGCCGCTTCCTTGGTTTACGATGTATAGAAATATTTAATTTTCATAGTCTAAATATAATTCATCGCCGTATTGACTTCTGCCGTTGCACGCTAGTCTCAAGACGCACCATCAACCCAACAGCATTAGCTGCTTTTGCATCCGCCCCAGCTTTGCCCTGCCTCAAGGGGGGAAGACCCTCTATGTTTCTATAACAATGTTAGGCATAAAGCAGTTGACGCTGAATCACCACCGGCATATTTCCATCAATCACTTAACCAAATGGAAACGTTTCATCATTAAGTAGTGCGAAAAAGAGTAAAGTTATTTCGTAAATCACTGCGCACCGGTTGCGCGCAGCGTCAAATAAATTACAATAAAGTTTTTTCTGGTACTGTTTTATGCGTGTCATCACCGCATGCGTCCTGCGCTTAGGGGACATTTCGACAGATAATAAATGCTACTCAGAGATCACCGGCTCGACCCCCCAGAATATAAGCTATATAAAGCATTCCAAAAGCAGCTGGGCTTGAGAAACTGTTGTCACTGGCTTACAATCGCAACTGGATGTGAACAAACGGGCACAAGTTTGCGGTGTATTTTCGCTGCAGAGAACCTCCCTTTTTTGAGTTTTACGTCCGGTGTTGTTATTAGGCGTATCAAATAGCTGGCTCTTAGCACGAAACGAACCGTGAAGTCTATGCCAGAGTAAACATTAGAGAACGCTGATTGTTTTGACTTTACGCAGTAGGATTTAATATACGAGATCGCATGTTATATAGCGAATTTATTAGTAATTCATTGAAGTGCTTTTTGATCAACTACTTCGTGTTATTTGTTTTAATGTTCGGGTAACGTACGCAACCTTCATTGGAGAATTTGTAGCTGTGACCACCGACACGTGCAGCTTGTCACGGCAGGCGAAAAATATGTACATTAAGAACCATCGATTCCCCTGTCGCAAAAAATACGGGAACGATCAATCACATAATTCTCTGTTTTGAAGCCAGTTGTGTTTGAAAAATCTTCAAGGAATCGCATTTTGCCAGCCATCCTGCTAACGAACACAGGCTTCTATCAACAGTTTCAGAGAGCAACTAATGTCGCGCACTAGAGCTGTGTATTATTCAAGTTTTAAAGCCGATTACCTCTTCCTGCGTTCGTTTACTTCTATCGTATCTTCGATTCAATCCCATCTTTCAACTTATACTTCTTTAGTTTTCCCGCAAATAACTACTTGAATCCAGTCAGTTGCATTAGATCATAGCTTTAGTACCTATTGAAATGTGTAACACTTTAGACCAAAACTTGCCAGTGAGCATCACGCTGGTCAGCAAAAAATTGGAACCTCGTAGCATTTGGAAACGTTGGTAAGGTAAATTAGATTGTTTCCCTCGCGGACTCTCCCTTGCCCCATCTCGTAAGGAGAATCGGTTTTTTACCGTTACGGTAGCAGAGTGTAGGTGAATGGTCGTGAATACGATTCAAGTGGCGGCGGCAGCGGCAGTACGTTATAGTTTCGATAGAATGGAGACATAGCATACTTTAATTGATTCTGGAAAGCAGCTAAATAAAGGAAACGACGTCTTGAGTATTTTGGAACCGTTCACCCAGCAGCGATTAAGACGTGAGTTGAAGCGCGTCGTTCATCGTTCTAGAACGAGCTAAATCAAGTGGCGACCCAAGTTACCGGTTATATTTATGCCCACAAACTTCGAAACCCTGTGCAGCTATTATATAATAGGCCAGTATGCCTAAGACCTTTGCGTTGAAATTCGTGCAGGCTAAACGGGCTGCTAAGTTTTTGCTTCTTCCTTTTTTACAAGCTGTCAAAATCTTCAGCAGGAGCTACCAACAACATCATCTACATATAGCCTAATCGATTAATCATTAGACTTTTCTACAAATAGAATAAAGCATCCCCTTTTCAGAGTGGGTCAGATGCTTCAGGTCCTCTCCATACTATCGAGATAGGGACATTTATCGTGACATAGTTCTTTTTCCGATATAAAGTTGAAAACATTTATATTTAATTCAAAATTTATACAATTGAGTTCTACGATAATCGTCGACAGAACTTAATTTACAGGTACGATGTTTGTCCCACTAGAAATGTTACATCCTCGATATCTTTTAGATAATATCGCTCTCTGGATTAGCTGTACTAGGCACTAAAGATCGGGACCAACTACCTTCCATTCACTAAAGCCAGTTCAAGAGCCGGAGAGGGCCAAAAAATAGCTTGGAGATGATCGAGGTTAAGGTAATTCTAGCTGAAGCGAAGAAAAAAACCTACTTAGAACGTCTCGTGAGGTGCCCAAATTTCGGAAAGTGGGCGCAGCCTGTGATCAAAGTAAAGGCAATGACTCAAACAAAAGAGCACTATTGAAATAATCAGAGGTGTTTAGGCTCGATCGGCTAGTTGACAGAGTAATAGAATCAATGCCAGGTATGCACGTCATCTTATTACTAGATAACTACAATGCTTGACAGCATTACCATTGCTGGATAATCTCAGCCGAGATAATAAAAACAGAAACATCAGATATCCATGCTGAGCTAGACTTGAAACAGGTATAGCCCGTCGTACAGTGTATGTATGAACCGTGTCAACTATTGGTTGACATGTGCGCCCTACGCACGGCTCTCGCGATCGGAGTGGTCTGTCCTACCGGATTATATTAAGTTTAGAGTTGGATAATATACGCTATGCCTAATACTCTTCCTACCGTTCTAGTCTTAACTAGCTCGTTCGACGGAGTTTTGGAACTGGTACAAACAAAGAAGAAACACGTTTCAATATACCGAGTGAATCACATCTGAATTTGTTTTTTCACAGTCCACTAATGAGCAATTGCTCATTTGGTTTACGTTCACGAGTACACAGTTTCTGTAGGCAGGGCAGGTACGTAATAGCGATTTAAGAATAGCTTTGCTAATGGCTGTGACTCTCAAAACGATCTAATAAAAAGAACGGTAATTGAAATATTATATGCATTTGAATTACAGTGACCAATATGACCGTTTATCATATCGAGCATTTCCCGCCACCTGGCAGTGTTCAAGGTATGAAACGATGTATCCCCAAAGTCTGTCTTACCTTTCTCTCGTGCACCTATCGTGTTCGTTCACTCTAGGCAGCTGAATAGGCCATACTGGCGATCTCAATCAGTAAATGAAAACTGCCCTAGCCCAAAGACCAGGCCTAGAATCCTCATTTTAGCGAAACAGAGATGTTTGCTTTAGAACCGTGTCTTGAATAACCTATAGGACTCGTCTTATTGAAATTGAGAATAGCTATTGGAGTGGCTACATGCTATATAAACAGTCTCGAACAGCAATCCTGTCAGTAAACAGTCTTGTTAAACGTCAGATATGAAAAACCGTCGTGTGGCCTGAAACGTTTGCCAGCTGATATTGATCGTACAAAAACAATTAAATATTAGATTTACTGCTATTGTATCTTCGATTCAATCCCATCTTTCAACTTGTACTTCGTTAGTTTTCCCGCAAATAACTTTTTCTTTGTAGGCAAATAGCATGCAATCAAATTGCTCGTATTGCCTACAAAAAAACCTGTCCGTCCAGATATTTGGAAGGGTAAAATAGAAGAACCCTTCGTTGTCCAGCGTTAAGAGATCGATACGAGATCAGTACAACCGTGTCAGAGTCGAGTGTAGTTCTGGAATCAAAGCGCCTTAAACACGTTATCAGACAAACTCTCACATCGTTTATATAGTGAGTGATATTTAGTCTTTGAAGCTGTACACGTGCGCTTCGCATCCACGCATCAGCCTTTTGCACGAGTAAAATACTCATATTCCGAAGAAATTATAATTTGGTGTTTTTTTATGGCTCAAATTAAGGTTCTCCCCCAAAAAAAGGCCCCAAAATTATTCTCCAAGACGATATGTTGAACCGATAAATACCGATGTTATTACTATGGTGTTCCCGAGAATATTGCGACTAATTAGAAAACTGCTAATAAAATAGTTTTACTTTTCTGGTTCATACTAGAGATTAAAGTAATACACAGTATATGGTTAATGACCGCTATATTCGAGACGCTTCGGTTCGATACTGATAACATTCTGAAGCTTTTCTTCAGAGGATAACGGCCTTTTTGTCCACAGTACGGTGCAGCATACCTTATTACCATAATAGCTATTTCATCATTAAACATGCGATTGAAATAGTTCTTCTTTTTCCATGTTGTGTAGATGGATGTAGTATCATGGAATTCTTAGAGTGTTTGTAATCGACCTACTAAGGACTGTGAGACTCTACCTTGTGACCCTAAAACTCTTTTGACCATGACTCTAAATATGGTCTGTCAAAGAAGCCACTGATGACGTTTCAAGATAACAGTGTTCAATAATTACGATATGCCTTTACTGCCACTCGAGTTCATAATGTCGTCGATTTAAATAAAAGAGGTTACAATCCTTAACTTTTTTTTTTCCCGCACATTGTAGAAATCCTTTGTCAGACACATGATATCCTTAATAGTTTACACAAGTTTTTACTATCCGAAAATATTTATTTAATATTTAATTATTTTACGTTTACATTATATACGTTGTTGTGGCAAGCTGCGGTCGCTTTAGCTGCAAGCATACCTGTATCGCTCACTGTTTTCAATGTACAAAGGGTACTGTCTTTTCCGATAGTATGTCCGAGAGCAAAAGCCCGTAAGACTCTATTTATGCAATAGAATATGGTCTAGCAAGATGTAGAAAAGACAAAAACGGTACCAATAGACGGACTTAAGTCGTCTTTTCTAATCTTCAAAATGAATTACTGTCCGATGGGCACGTTTCACTCTATGTTTATGTTTTGTATTGCAGCATATACTAGTAAAATTCATCACAGCCAAGATTGTTCATCGATGCTTTACTTAATAAAGAGCCTATTATCCATTTCCAGGGCAACCTTTTCAAGAACCTTATTATCGGCGCCTAGATCTTCTTGTACCTGCTACTCTACAGAACAAACGTTGTTACGATCGCCCACACAGTCGGTATTTTCTGCATACACCGATGCCAACTAACATAGCTAGTCCCTACATCACATACTTACCTTCAGTTGATTCTTGAGGTTGAAGATCTTTGTTGACTGCATTTCACATACAGGTTTATCACCAGTAGTATTCATGTTGCTTGTAATCCGCAGCTCTCCGTAGCCAGCACGGCATAATAACAACGCTTCTGGCAGCGCTCAGAAATGCTCGCCAGAGGCTTATAAGGTCTTATTGCGTTTCTCGTCAGACGCCTAGTCACTCTTACTCGTATAATATGTTTCACTCTATCACCCTTCCGTTAGCTTTTCTCTCTCTCATTCCGTCTGCCTTTCTTCAAATTTAACGTATCGTCGTGACCCTATGTTTGACGCTATAGTCGATCTTGCAGTATTATTCGATATTATGACAGATGACCTTTTTCTTTCCAGAATTCACCAAACTTTGACAACCAAGTGTTCTCGCTTAAGGGCTGTGTAGGCAGGTATCAGTGGTGGGCTTCCCCTACGCTGAAATGTCACAAAGCATCTCACACATTTGACGGCAACATGTCGCCTGCACCGTTAGGTCCGCCGACTTCTCTCAGTTCCGATACGGCCCCAGCAGCCACTGCATCGCATCACCGTACGAAAGTAAGTATTCGAACGTGCTTCCATTTTGATTAGTCGCGAGCTAACATTTCGAACAGACGACATCTACGCAGACTTTCGTCCATTTTATTTTCCGCACTTATAACGCGCGCGTCGACGCGCATTTTTATCGGCTGCCGCAATTGGAGAGTTCAGCGAGAACCTCGAGAGCAAGATAACGAATACACCCGTCGAAGGGCTGGATAACGTCGAAAGCAACGTATAAGGGCGTTCGAGATAGATATAAGGGTTGCACGCCAATACATTTTTAATCGGCCTATATTTTCCCGAAATAGATATAATATGCTGCTCTTGGTGGTAAATAGGCAGACAAGAAGAGGAGGTCGACACCTATATGCCAAACAGTATGGAAAAAAAGGATTTCCTACAAAATGGATAGGTAAGTCATTCTTATACAGGGCTTTAGACATCTATTCATAACACATATTCAACGATCGTGTACCAGTTATTATGGCAAAAAATTGTTTGAACGACCCCGGCAATACTACAGTTAATTCTAATTAAGCTTTTCAATTCTATGTGACACAATATTAGTAAGCTCTGTATTGTATTTAAGCTCGGTACGAAAAAAAGCATCACTACGTTTGGATTCAAGGTTGGATCGCCACGTGCCCTTAAACATACCAGGTAAATATACTACTCAATGCCGTATCACGGAAGCATAGAAACTCGGTCAGCAGAAGGGTTTGTAGGGCGACAGATTTTCCATAGAAAACGGATATAATAAATAAAAACCCACGCAATGTGTTGTCTATTGCTATCTATGAGAAAGCAGACGAAGACAGCGTCTGATGAAATTCGGCGATAAACATGCCACAAGATAATTAAAATCAAACACTGCAAAAAAATTATTAATCGAAAAATATTTTTGGCATGAACCTTTCGAATAGGATAAGTTTCTTTCTATAAAGAGTGAAGTATTAACTTTTTTTTTAATAGAACTTACTGGTTAGTGGTTTAGTCCGCCACATAAATGCACCTATAGTGAAAGAGAGCGCCATACAACGAAACATATTCTTTTGTTTAGCGAGTTGACCTGGATGCAGTAGCGTTTCTCGACATATCTACAAAACCAAAGCCAAAAATACGCCTGAATTACCGATTCGCAATAACATTGTTTTGACGGGAGAGTCCTGCGGTAGTGTCACGGCAAGCAGTGGATCTTACTATTAACGAAAATAAGGATGACTTTTATCGAAGCCTTTCAAAGTGAAAACGCGTGTTGCTTCTACAGGCAGGACAGTTTTCGGGCTCTCCAATCCGTAGCCCGGTTATACCCATGTATATATATATATATATATCGTAATACGAAAGACAAAATTATCATTACACGATATTAAAGTTTGACACTGGTTCAAAGGTGGCATTAATTTGCCGAGAAGTAGACATTACAAAAGAGATAGCATAAAGAATGACCATAAAGCTAACATATAATACGATGAGTCGCCTTTCAAAACAAATCCTCTCCCACTTCCCCTTACTTGTTGTCTACTTCTCATAAGCCGCTTTCTTCTTGCCCTATCAGCGTGTTACAATGATATTGTGTTGTGAACGCAATGCAAAAGAACTGATGGATGGATGCATTTTCAAAATGCATTTTCGACTGCCGACACAATGCAGGACATTTGCCTTGTATACGGTATCGACGTTATTGAGTGTTAAAACAATATTCGAAACCTGAAAGGTGCCGCCACTATGGCCTAGCTTCACGACTATCTGAAAGCACCTTTGAAAGAAGACTGCCGGCAGGCAACTCGGAAAAAACTGGGCTGCGGCCATTTTTAACAACATGAGACCTCCTGGATTTGTTAAAAAAAACGTTGAGCTTGGGTATTTCATAAACTTCCTCAATTTAAGAACCCAAGAATATCTCACCATATCATCCAGTGTCAAAGGTCACACGGCGACCCGGCCGCTACATGTAAATATTAAAAAAACGTCACAGTACTATTTAGTATTTTTATTTCGTACACCCGATCATGTTTTAATTGTAAAGCTAAAAGGTGGATGGTTTCTATGCATGCACATGATCAGCCCTCAGAAACACCCTCTAAAGCTTATAGGGTACATGTAGCCCAGATCTTCAGGATTTCTCTAACAACGAATGTCTGATGAGCGTCGTTATTTAAGGTTGCAGTGGAAATCTCATCTTATAGTACCTGTCACAAGCTGTTAGTACTTGTAAACAAAAAGCCGTTCCAAGCGCCATCTATCAATGACACGCCAGCAAACAATGGACAATGATCTAAATCAAAAACGCCACCTGGTTTTGGCTTTTCAGGACGGGAATAAAGAGAAATCGTTTTTCATGCCAATACTTCTTTATTCAATTAGATCTGTAAAAAGGTTTCAGCTATAACATGTTGTTGCCATCTGGAATATGGAGCGCGGGTATGTAACTCGCTGATGCGTCCATGGGCACACCAAATCGTTATACCAATGTCGCAGCGTTCGAGTGTCATTTGGGCTTCTCGTCTGATGCTGTTAGAAACCATTTGGTTTCTTTACCGCTCTGTTTTTTATAGATGACAACATTGCATTCAGAGTACAACGACGACCTGTTCCTCTTCATGGAGCAAATAATTAACGAGACCATGTGTCTAACTGCCAATAGCTTTTCTAAATAACATCTAAACGCATCTATGTCTAAGTTAGGTTATTTAAGTTGTTGTTTTACCTTATCAAATTCTCGCTCTCTGAGGGAGAAGATTTGTTGAGCCCATCCAATGGTAATTGAATTCTAAAGGTGTGAGCAAGCCACCATCCGTAATTGAAAAATTCTATTTCGGACAATATCATTAAGCCCAGATCATTGGAGTAATACGAGATATTACTACTGCGCCGTCTGTCAATGCACTTACTGTAGTTCTATTTCGTATCTAATGTAAAACAATATAT